>NC_142879.1:9396439-9699469 GCF_051225735.1 Oryctolagus cuniculus | reverse complement strand
CGGCAGGTGAAGGCTTTACCCGCTAAGCCACAGCGGCGGCCCCAGATGCCCTATTCTATATACCCCAGGAATCCCTTTATTATAGCATAACACACAAGACTGAAGATATGCTCAAACATAAACTTGTTCATTCATTTGTTCATTGATTCACTGAAAAGGTATTTATGACTTGGAGTCAGGGTCGAGGCTGTGTGTTTGCCTCTAATCTAATATCACAAGATATGAAATAGATACATGGATGAGAAGATCTGTGTTGCTGTGCATTTCCTGAACTGTTGTGCAGGTATGGGCTGGGCTTTTCATCTTGTGGGATTGTAATGTTCGCTGGTAGATAATGCTGTCCCCCCCAGACAGCAGGGACGACATCATGATAAATAACTGTTAGAAGTTAGACAGAACAGTCCAAAATGGAATCAGTTTGCCTCTACCTGCAATATAATGTTTATGTGCTTGAGCAAATGTTTATGAGAATCAACTTCCACTTGAGACACAAATTTACCACTATATTTTGTGGTCACAGTATAAAAATTTCTGTCAACTTTTTTCTTCAGATGTAGGGATAGTTTGTTTTGGGGACAGGAGGCCAGTTGGTTTTTGTTTAGGTTCAGTATAGACATTACGTAGCAAGTTCAACATTTAAGTGTTAACAGCATTTGGTGGCTACTGAAGTGATTCCCAGGAACTTAAGAATTAAAAACATAAGATTGCATTCTGACAGTTAAATTGCAAGATCCACACATAGTAGAGCATAGGACAGAACGTCACCAGACAGAGGCAGATGGCTCTCAGACAATTTGGATGTGACTGTAACCCAGAGGTGCCAAATACAATGCCAGCAGGGCCAGGCTGGGAGCATCGAGGGTTGCAGCTGATGAGCTGGTAGCTAACTGGATATGAAGAGACGCTCCTCTGCCCACAGATACATGCACTTCTGCTTGTTTTTTTGAGAAGTGGGCACATCTTTGGCCAAAGTTCTGTTATCTCTCAGCTGAGAGAACATGATGTATTCATTTTTTCCCTTTAAGCTTACCAAGGAAGGGAAGAGGGGTGCGCACACAAGGAACTCATTTAGGTTAGCAGCAGTGACACTTGGCCCAGGTAGTAGAGACAAGGGCAAACAAGCTAGCACACCCCTGTCTGAAGGGGGCAGCCGTTCCTCAGCTGTAACTGATAGTCACCAAGTGAAAATGCAGGTTTGGTGTTTTCAGATAGAGGTTTTTTTGTTGTTGTTTTTTAAAGAAGCAAAAAGTCTACACTTTTTGAAGTTTCCCAAATTGTAAATTTTGGCTCCAGTTTATTCTAAGACACTGAAGGCTGAACAGTCTATGGGCTGAGTTTAACCCGAAGTCTGTACTTGGCAACCTGTGCTCTAACGTAATTGAATAGTATTTTATGAGCATATTGAAAGCAAGCGAGAGTTATTCAAGAGGGAATGGTCAATATATAAGTGCAGTAGTCTTAGTATCTATTGAAATATGTCTAGAGGAAAAATCCTGATCATTAAATGCTTGGACATTTCTGATTTCAACACTAAAGACAACTCCAGTGTTAAACACACCTTGCATTCTTTGGATAAACCTGATTTGCTCCTACTATGGAATACGATTTTCTGTACTGCTAGATTCTGTTTGCACTCATTTTGTTTAGGATTTTTGTTTCTATGTCTGTGAGTGATACTGACCTTCTTTTTTGCCCTTTTTATATTGCTTTGGGGGGTGATACTAAAGTTATGCTGCCACATTAGGAGTCTGATGGCTCCAATATGTAGAGTCCTGATGAATCTCTTTTTTTGTTCTGTGGGTTCTGTTAGCTCAAGCTGCCTTTGTGTGTCTGCACATATGCCTTTTATATATTCTTGAACAGTTATTTGTAGGAATGTTTTGAGGCCTTGCGTGAAGTTTATTCCTCCAGAGGAGATTTACATTGCTTGTGCCACGTACTGAAAGTCTCAGCAAGGTTGGGGGCCCTTATCCTATGCTGAGGACCTGAGCTTCCTGGCTGCCCAGTGGTCATGCAAACCTGGACTCCAGGACTTTGCAAAAGCCGATCTAAGCGTTGTTCTCCCTGTGCTAAGTGTGTGGTCCTTGGGGCCTCAGTGTTTCTTGTGGGGAGTGTCTCCAACTAGACTTTTATTTAGGGGGACAGGGCTTCAATTTCTATTCCTATTGACCTGAGAGACCATACAATTTAAAATTCAAAATTTCAGAGTTTGGCATGTGTTCATAGGACAAAAACATGTTTCATATTCTCTTGACTCTCTGGGTATTTTTTCCTCTTGTCCTTTTTCCTGGTGCTTTGTTGTTCATTTGTTTGATTTTTTTTTTTTAAATCATTATAAGGAGGAAATTTATCTACTACCAGGTCAGCATTGCTAGGCACTGTAATCCCTTCTCTGTTCATTTTTACAGTGTAAAAACTTGTAAGATTTACTAGTTCTTAATTTTTTAAAAATTGACAGTTATTTGCCAATAACTCCCAAATTTGTCTTTCTGGCTCAGATCCCTTTCCCCAACTGTTAACTTGCGTGTCCAGCTGTCAACAAATCACCTCTAACACATCCTAAAGAAACTCCGCATCTCTCCCCTCTACCCCTGCACGTGAGTGTGGATACACACACAAGAGCTGATCCACCAGCAGCCTTTCCCATTTCAGTTGAGAGCAATTAAAGGTGATCAGCTCATCTCAGTTGCTCTGAGGGAAAAATATAGCCATTTCATGGTCCTTGTTATTCACACTCCACTCTCAACCATCAGGATGTCCTCGGACCCGAATATATCCAGGGTCTGAACTCTTCTCATTGTCAACTGTCCTGACCTGCTCCACCATTCTCTCTGTCCTGCTTAGTTCAGTTTTATACTAATAGGTCTTCCTGCTTCTATTGTGATACTCATGCAAAATTATTTTTACAAAAGTAGCCAAAGTGGTCTTTCTATAAAGCAAGTCTGATGGTGATAGATCCTACGGGTTAGAACGCTGTAGTGACTACTATTTGCGTTCAAATACAGCCAGAGTTCTGATGGCCTGTAAGACCCCACCTAATGTGCTTTCTCCATCGTTATCTCTTGCTCTTCTTTACCCTCGCACTTACACAGGTCTGTTGCGCCTCAAACTCACTAGGCATAGCCTAGTCTTTAGGCATGTGTGCTTTATGTGTCTGATTCCTGGACAATCCTTTCCCAACTACTTACTTCACTAATATTCTTACCTTCTTCAAGTCTTTGGTAACAAGGCCTATTTTTAAATTATTAAAATTTATATTCATTTCATCCTATTTTTAAATCCTGTTTTCACCCTACATTAGTTTTTATTTATTTACTTTTATTATTTTCATTTATTTGAAAGGCAAAGAGACAGGCAGGAATCTTCTACCTGCTGGTTCACTCCCCAAAGGCCCACAACAGCCAGAACTGGGCCAGGCCAAAGCCAGGAGACCAGAACTCACTCTGGGTTTCCCACAAGAGTAGCAGGGGTTCAAGCACTTGAGCTATCACCTGCTGCTTCCCAGGATTCACATTAGCCGGATACTGGGTTGGAAGTGGAGGTGGACTTGAACCCAGGCACTCTGAAATCTCTAGATGTCCCAAGCAGGATCTTCATCACCGTATTAAATGCCTGCCTTTACCATCCTATTTTATTATTTCAAAAAAATTTCTGCATCTGAAAGGCAGAGAGAGAGAGGAGGAGATACTGGTTCATCCCCCAAAGATCCTCAACAGCCAGGGCTGCACGAGGCCAGAACCAGGAACCAGGAACTCCACATCTCCCATGTGGAGGACAGGGACACAACTACCTGGGCCATCATCTACTGACTCCCAGATACATTAGCAGGAATGCTTGGATCAGAAGCACAGAGTGGCTGGGACTTGAACTAGGCACTCTAATACAGTGTGCAGGCATCTAGAGTAGCATCTTAAACTGCTGCACCACAATGACTACCCCAACCATGCTATTGTTTTAATAAAAGATTTATTTTATTTGAAAGGCACAGTTACAGAGGGAGATACACACACACAGAGAGAGAGAGAGAGAGAGAATAAGAGAGAGAGAGAAAAAGAGAGAGAGAGAGAGAAAATGAGAGAGAGAGAAAGAGATCCTCTGTTCAGTGATTTCCCACATAAGTACAGGGCCCCAAGGACTTGTGCTATCTTCCACCGCTTTCCCAGGCACATTAACAGGGAGGTGGATCAGAAATGGAGCTGTCAGGACTTGAACTGGCACCCATATGGGATTGTGGTGTTGCAGGTGGCGGCTTACCCACTACACTACACTGCCAGCCCAACCATTCTATTTTTAAAAATTTATTAAATTAAAAAAATGGGGCCGGCACCATGGCTCACTTGGTTAATCCTCTGCCCGCGGCGCTGGTATCCCATATGGGCACCAGGTTCTAGTCCCGGTTGCTCCTCTTCCAGGTCAGCTCTCTGCTGTGGCCCGGGGGGGCAGTGGAGGATGGCCCAAGTTGGGCCCCTGCACCCCATGGGAGACCAGGAGAAGCACCTGGCTCCTGAATTCGGATCAGTGCGGTGCGCCGGCCATTGGAGGGTGAACCAACAGAAGGAAAACCTCTCTCTCTCTCACTGTCTATACCTCTACCTGTCAAATAAAAAAAAAAAAAGAAAGAAAAAGAAAAGAATAAAAAAAATCTCTATTTATTTGAGAAGCAGAGTTACAGAAAGAGAGGGAAAGAGAAAGATCTTACATCTGCTGGTTCACTCCCCAGATGGCCTCAATGGCCAGAGCTGGGATAATCTGAAGCCAGGAGCCAGGAGTCTCTTCTGGGTCTCCTACGTGGGTGCAGGGGCCCAAGCACTTGAGCCATCTTCTGCTGCTTTCCAGGCCATAGCAGAGAGTTGGATCAGAAGAGGAACAGCCAGGCCTTGAACTAGCGCCCATATGTGATTCCGGCGCCTCAGGTGGAGGCTTAGCCCACTATGCCACAATGCCAGCCTGCCAATCATTCTATTTTAAATTACAAATCTCCTTTCCCCCATCACTTTTAGTTTTCCTTTGCTGTCATTATCTTTTCCTTTCTAAATGATACGTAACCACTTTCTAAGTTATAAAGTAATGAATTTATTATGTTGTTCTCTGTCTTTCTTGCTAGAGTTTAACCTTGAATGAGGACAGGGATTTTGAAACAGTTTGGCACATACTAGTAAGTCATTAAATGTTTGTTGAAGGGAGTAAAAACAGTTAAGAACCTGGGACCTGACCAGGTAATAAAGGAAGTATCTCGGTCACTAGGGAATGGGACTGTTTAATAAATAGTGCCTGATTATCCTTTGGGAGGGGGAAATTAGAGTTATATTTCCACTTATTCTTTACTTATAAGCTAACCATTTCATGAGGTCTGAAATTAAAGGAGAGATTTGAATAAATGTGATGAGGAGTGGGAAGGGTAGAAGTGAATGAACGCAACTGTTTCAAGAGAAGAGTTGTGATGGAGGTTGTGGGATTTGCTGGAGGAGGCAATGAAACCTTACTGGATCTCTCCGCTTCTCTTCATTCTCTCTCTCTCTTCCCACTTCTGCTCATCCTCCTCCTCTCCTTCTCTTTCTGTTCTCTCTTTTCCCACTTCCGCTCATCTTCTGTCTCCTCTCCCTCTCTCGTGTTTAAGTGAGCAGGGAGCAAGATCATGGCATGTTTAAATGCTGATACTAAGGATTCAGCACACAGGATGATATTGAAGATGTGGGAAACACAAGGATAATCTGTAATGTAAGTGTCTTAAAAAGTCAGCAGAGAGATAACTCCCTGCCAATTTAATTTCTGGATTAACTTTCTGAATTGTCTGGTTGTAGAAAGATGGGGCGATGAGGAAATACAGTTGTTGGTTAGTGGGCTGAGGTAGTAGAAGGAGCTGAATGGAGCAATTAGTGTTTGGCCTGGTGGGGTCCAGATCTATCGCTTTAGCCTCTTCTGTTGAGATTAACCCTGGGTGTCAGGATCATGGACAACACATTGAAGAATATAAATATTTCTTTTTTTGAGTTATCTCCATTTCCCGAAAGTGACCAGGGTGTGTTCAGAGCTATGACTGGAATAGTTGTCATTCAACCCAGCTTCATCAGACTTATGATTGGAATCAAATCTTCCAAGAGGCCAGCATTAGTTTACTCTTAATTCTTATAGAACAGGTTTCACTTATGCTGCACCTTCTGAATATCGTAAGAGAAACTGGAAGAGACTGCGTTTGATCATGAGACTAACAGCTCCAAATGCAGCCTCTCCAAACTTGTTTTTGAAAGGTTCTCATGTAATGCCACACAGTGGGGTTGTGAAACAGGTAGCGTGACTATTTACATACTCCCATACCATTTTCTGCATTCTTTTCTTCCCTTCTGAGTTCTTCCCTCAACTGGAAGCAACTCTGGTCCACGTATGTCTCCATCAGTGACTTTTTGGTGACAGCTTCCTATTGTAGTTGAGTGGTGACTCAGTTGGCTCCTGACTCATGACTCTCAGCCTACCTGTTCTTCCCACAGTGTCCTTCTGACCACCAAGTTATCCCCCACACAAGGATGAGACATCTTCAGAAACAGGTTAGCCTATTTCCCATGGAGTCTGGAAGCCAGCTGCCCTGTCAGTGACAGGCTGCCCATAATCACATGCAGGAAGCGTTCAGGTTCTCATAGAAGCCATTGAGCAAATGAAGATTGAAATGTTTGGCCCACTTGCACACTGTCTTCCCAAGCTTCTATTCACACAGCCCTACTGAATTATCATCTGCATTCAGTTCTCTCCCACACACATAATAAGCAGGTAGCATGGCTTTAATTCTGTTAGGGTGAGATATGGAAAAAATTTTCACCTTTTAGAAACATTGCTTCTCATCTAATGTTCTGTTTTCTTTGTTAGACTCTTCCATGCTGTTGGGTTTAGCTCACATGTGTTTAGATGACTCCCAAGGTCTGATTTCTCTCCTAGCTTCCTGTCCAACAACATACTGAACTTCTGTATCTAGATGTTCTTCTGTAATCTCAAATCTGTCATAGACCAAAACACACTCACGTTTTCCTCCCGACTTAACCTGTTCCCTTACTGGTGACTCGTCACCAAAAGTTGAGTGTGGTAGTCATCTCCGAGCCGTCCTGTGCCTGCTCCTCCCGCGTGCTGTGGCTGTCATTAGGAGTTTCTTCACCTTTGTGATGACTCATCCTCACCTTCCCCTTCCCATGACCACCACCCTGACCACTGACAGGGCCTTGCTGCACCTGCACATTATTAAAAGTTAGAACGATACTGTACACAGCCTCCAAAACGGACTTTTTCCCATTTTCTTTGTGCTTCACCTTTCCTGTGACCCTAAATCCATTGTTTGTAAAAATAGGTCAGCAACTTTGGCCTTAGCCAAAAAAAAAAACCAAAATATTTTGATTTTCCATTCCATTACTGTGTCTCTTTGCTTTGATCTGCTTTGTTGTCTTCTGTAAATTAATCTTTCCCAGTCATAACTCTGTCCTTCCTGGCTGTTTGAAGTTCTCTGACCTACCAAGTACACTGCACACACTGTTCCTGAGGCCACACCTCGCAGCAGTCTGCATGCGTACTACCTTCTCAGCCGTTTCTCCCTCTACTTCTTGTGCCTCCCATTCCAGTAAGTTGAATTATTTGGGTTCCCCACTGCACCCCTTTTTTATTCTTCCTCTAGGATTGTTTATGCCTACTTGTCTCTGATTAAAATCTCTTCTCTAGTTTTTCTCAGTTTTTCTTAACAAAGTTCTATTTACTTTCCAGGGTCCACTTAGCACATTTTCTTCTTTATCAATATTTCCTTCCACCTCAAAGACAAGTGAACAAAGAGAATTAGAAGAGCTAATGCCCTCCTCAGGTCCCATAGTGTACTTTCAGTGTCTCCTGTAACACTTGATTTATTTTGCATCATATTAGTATTCGTATATGACTAAAAAAAAGGCATGGGCCAGATTCTCAACTCATTTTATGTTGTGATAACAATGGATACATACAGTATTTTCCCACTTGCAATGCTGTTTATGTAAAGACAGTCTCTAGCCTTCCTCTGCTAGACAGTCTTCCTAAAGCTTATTTCCTTCCCTGCTGGAGAGGGAAAAGACATTTTTTGGAGAGTGGAGGTGTTTCTGCAGCAGACCAGCCATTAAGTACTTCCCGAGTCTCCTGGTGGTCATCAGGTGGCCTGTAGCATCAGTGTTTGCAGGCATAGTGTATCTATCAGTGAGGAATAAATCAGTTCTCCATAATTATCTCATTTTTGTTATTTAAAATATTTAAGTCTCTATTTCACTTGTGAGATAGGAGAATAATAGTTTTTTTAAAGTTTATTCTTTTTTGTTTTTTTGAGAGGCAGAATAATAGTTTTTAAACATACATTATGAATGGGGAAAACAGAAAAGCAAACTGGCTCCTGAGGTTTGCAGAGAAGATTTTGGCAGAGTGCATTCTATTACTTCTCAAATAATTTTTGTTCTTAGATGATTTCAGTGGAGTCAGTAACTCCTACTTGCTACTGCAGAAAACAAAGCACTGAACCCTTAACTCTCCCAACTCATCCAAATCAAGTATTTTGACACTTTGTGTATAGCAAAAATGTTCAGAAAGCTTGAAGAATTGTACGAGTTTATCGGTTTTCATCTGTCTTTGACACTATCTAGGTGTAGCCCAACCAGCTCTTCTCGCTGTTTTCTAACAGGAAGGTGAAAGATTTCATGGTAAGAACCGTGCGGGAGGAACTCCCATTTATGTAGTAAAGGCTTACGTCCCAGACACAGTGTAGATGTTTTATGTAATTTATCTTGTTTTATTCCTTACAGCAGCATATAAGGTCACTACTGCAATTCTCATTTTAAAGCAGGAGGAAATGAAGCTAAGCTTGTTTAGCAGATTACCTAAGTCATGCAGTTAGAAAGGGACAGAACCAGAATTTTACCCAGGCCAATCTAACTCCAAAACGTCTACCATTTTTGGTACTCATGGAAGACCAAGTTGTCTGGATGTAGTATGTGAGTTTCAGAAATTCCACAGCTGGGGCCAGTGCTGTGGTGTAGTGGATAAAGCTGCTGCCTGCAGTGCCAGCATCCCATATGGGTGCTGGTTCGAACCCTGGCTGCTCCACTTCTGATCCAGTTCTCTGCATGGCCTGGAAAAGCAGTAGAAAATGACCCAAGTCCTTGGGCCCCTGCACCCATGTGGGAGACCCGGATGAAGCTCCTGGCTCCTGGCTCCTGGCTCCTGGCTTCGGATTGGCGCAGCTCTGGGCATTGCAGCCATTTGGGGAGTGAACCAGTGGATGGAAGACCTCCCTCCCTCTCTGCCTCTCCTTCTCTCTCTGTGTAATTATGACTTTAAAATAAATAAATCTTAAAAAAAAAAGAAACTCCACAGACATGTGCATAAGGATGAGAATAGTGGGATAGTGGGTGTGACAGGTGGTCCACACTGACCATGACTTTGTTCCAAGGGAGAGGCTTTGAAATCTGACAAAGGATGCTATTGACCAAATAAACCTCAATGAAATGAACTAAGAAATGAAAGGTCCAGACAAGCACCAAAGATTTAGTTATTTTACAGCTTTTTAAGAAGTATAAGTAATTTGGAGTGTTTAGGAAAATAATTGGTGATATCAAGTTTCATCTTTGGGGAGAAATTTTTCTGACCATGGAATTTCTACCATGGATTCAGATAAAAATAAATCTCTCCCTCTTCCAAAAAATAATATTTACCCTTTAGAAAAAGTTTAAGAATCTAGAAGACACAAAAAATGTTTCCTATTGTCCCAGCGCTTTTAAAAAAAATTATTTATTTTAGAAGCAGAGAAAGAAGAAGAGAGGGAGAAAGAGAGATATCAGTTGGTCTTCCATCTACTGGGTCACTCTCCAAATGGCCATAATGACCAGGGCTGGACCAGGCCAAAACCAGGGGCCAGCAGCTTCTTGTAGGTCTCCCATGTTGGTGTAGGGGTCCAAGGACTTGAGTCATCTGCTACTCCTTTCCCAAGCACATTAGCAGGGAGTTGGATCAGAAGTGGAGCAGCTGAGACTTGAACCAGCACCTATATGGGAGGCCAGCATGGCAGGTGGCAACAACCCAGTACTATACAACACCAACCCCTGTGCCAGCTCTTATAGACCATTGTTAATATTTTGGTTACTTCATACATTTAAAAATTAAAGAATTTTAAAGAGATTAGCTATACTAATTTCTAAGGTCAGAGAACTAAGGGTTGAGAAATTTTATGTGTCTTACCAAGGGGTACTAATGACTGAAAACTGGTATTCACTTTAGTCAAGATGAGGCACTTTTGTTTCAATTACTCCCATCTAAACATCTCAAGTTGTTTGTTTCATCTGTAGTGTTCACATGTAAATTGTTAGTTATCCTTGTGAATAACACTTGGAATAGCTTATTTTATGGTACATGAATTCATATTTTAAAATTTATTAGGTAATTGCCGGCGCCGCGGCTCAATAGGCTAATCCTCTGCCTAGCGGCGTCGGCACACCGGGTTCTAGTCCCAGTCGGGGCGCCGGATTCTGTCCCGGTTGCCCCTCTTCCAGGCCAGCTCTCTGCTGTGGCCCGGGAGTGCAGTGGAGGATGGCCCAAGTGCTTGGGCCCTGCACCCCATGGGAGACCAGGAGAAGCACCTGGCTCCTGGCTTCGGATCAGTGCGGTGCGCCAGCCATTGGAGGGTGAACCAACGGCAAAGGAAGACCTTTCTCTCTCTCTCTCTCTCTCTCTCACTGTTCACTCTGCCTGAATAAAAAAAAAAAAAAAAAAAAAAAATTATTAGGTAAGGCTTGACTGGTGACATAACTTACAAAAATAGAACCACCTTAAGCAAAACCTAATGTGCTTCTTCTCTGCTTGTGTGACCAAAAGGGTCCCTTTTCTCTAGTGATCAGAGTAAGTGGGTTTGCTGATAAGTCCAGTTTGGGGTGGGGGAGCTTATGAAGGAGTGGAGAGTGGGTGCCTTGGTGCCGCTGGTAACATGGTGCTACAGTAGATCACCCACGCGGATCTTCTGGGCCATACAGCGGAATCTGAGAAATGGTGCCTGAGAGTCACTCATCTCTTGCTTCCCTTTCCTGACCCACTGCTCTGTCTTCCTTCCTTTTTCACTCCAGGCTCCCAGTGGTGTCTTCCGTGGGGATGAGAACAGCCACCGCCGTGCTGTAGGGTTGGTGCCTGTTCCCCGTTGATGGGTAGCCTCCCCTGCTGGATACAGTTGTGTAGCTTCTTTTCGCCCTGGGACTCAATATCCGCTGCGTCTTTCTAGTTTCACTTTTGAGTTTATTTTGGAAACAGTGATTGGAAGGATATATTGCTATTTGCTTAGCTCTATGCACAATTCTGTATCATTGTAAGGATTGTACTCCTAATAATTTGAAAAGCATAGATTAACAACTAAAAGCAGGCATATATTATAAACTGTGCAACCATGAGTAAATGACTTAACCTTGAGTCCAGAGGAGTCAATGTCCTTATCTGAAACAACAGAGTAATGACAGACCTGACTCACCATGTTATTGAGGCGTATTATATAAAGTAATTAGTACAATGCTGGATATATTTAAGTGTCCAAGAGAAGGGAGGTATTAGTACAATTGCTTGACATTAGATTCTGATTCAGGAGATTGAGGGGAGAGACTGAGAGCTATTGCCTAGGGTGATTCGGAAGCAACCAGGGCCTGCTCTAGACAGTGTTCTGTCTTGTTTGTATATTAATAAAGTAAACAAAAAGTTCCTGGCCTCAGATAATATCTACTGATTAAGTAAATGCTTAATGACAACATTTCCCTGAAATTATTAATGCTTTGAAATACACATTTTAGTTCAACGTAATGTTCAAATGGGACTTCAGAAAGTTCAAGGAAATTAAAGAGTACCTAGGTTTAGGTCCCAGCTGTTTTTCTGATTCCAGCTTCCAATTAGTGTGCACCCTGGGAGATAGCATGTAATGGCTCAAGTGCTTGGGCCCTTGTCATCCATGTGAGAGACCTGAATTGTATTCTGGGCTCCCAGCTTCAGCCTGGTCAAGGCCTGGCTGCTGCAGGTATTTGAGGGGTGAACCAGGGGACAGGAGATTTCGCTGGGTCTGTCTCTGTCTGACTTTCTTTTCTTTCCTTTCCTTTTTCTTTCTTCTTTTTTTTTTTTTTAAGATTCACCTCTATTTGAAAGGCAGAGTTACAGAGAGGCAGAGGCAGAGGCAGAGAGAGCGAGAGAGAGAGAGAGAAAAGAGAGAGAAAAGAGAGAGAGAGAGGTCTTCCATCCGCTGGTTCACTCCCCAGACAGCAGCAACAGCCAGAGCTGCGCCAATCTGGAGCCAGGAGCCTCCTCCGGGTCTCCCACACAGATGCAAGGACTTGGGCCCTCCTCCACTGCTTTCCCAGGCCATTAGCAGAGAGCTGGATCAGAAGTGGAGCAGGCAGGACTCGAACCGGCACTCATATGGGATGCTGGCACTAAAGGCAGCAGCTTCATCCATAATGCCACAGTGCTGGCACTTGTCTTTTTGACTTTCAAGTAAATAAAATAACAAAATTTTTAAAAGTTTTGTGAGAATGGAGTTAAAATTTAAGCTTATCTTCGTGCAAAAATTTTTGAAATCCATGCATAGTTTTTTCATTCTATGTATTTTCCATGAATTTTTTGAAGATTCTGCATATATTTGAAATAGTAATAAGTTTATGTAACATACACATATTTAATTCAAAGATGTATATTTAGTTCAAACATGTTGTATATTTAGTTTATGGATAATACCTATTTGGTATTCAAAATCCATTTTAATTTATTGAGAGGTCCCTTCTGGGCTATGTGATTACCAGTCAGGAGTTAGGACACTAACTCATTCCTAAAGAATTCTGTGGAATATGATAGATCCTCTGTATTAAAAAATAGAGCTGCCATTGTGAAATAAACTTGGAAAGTGTGGAAATTACTGCATGTTAATATTCCTCTTGGAGTTCATAAACCATAAGTTATTAATGTTTCCAGATAGTCTTGCTTTTTTGAAATTTTGATGTCTTCACTCTAATTTTAATATTTAATCTGTTTTGATTTATGTAGATGAAATTTAATCAGTTTTGATACATAGCATTCGATTGTATTAATATATAATGTGAGATATTAAGTTCCTTCCTACAAACAGATGGATGGGTTTCTAAATTTTTCTTGTTAGTGGATCGGCGTTGTGGCTTAGCTGGTAAAGCCACCACTGGTGACGCTGGCATCCCATATGGGGACCAGTTAGTGTGCCTGCTGTTCGCCTTCTGATCCAGCTCCCTGCTAATTGCCTGGGAAAGCAGTAGAATATGGCCCTAGTGCTTGGGCCCCTGCACCCACGTGGGAGACCTGGCTGGATGAAGCTCCTGGGTTCAGCCCGGCCCAGCTCTGCCTGTTGTGTCTGTCTGAAGAGTGAACCAACAGGTGCGAGATGTCTCTCTTTCTCTCTGTGTGTGTGTGTAGCTCTTACTTTCAAAGAAATAAATACATTTTCAAAAATAAATGAATTTTCCTTGTTAGAATACTACAGTGAGCATCTGATCCATATCTTTTTGTTCATGTATCATGCCAACATTTCTCTACAGTGATAAGCCTGAAATGAATTTCTGGGTAAAGGAGAGGTGTGTCTTTATTGTTGTCAACTTGCTGTTCAAATTTGGTGGCCCAGAATATTTTGTAATTTGAATGTTTTCTCTGTCATTTTTTCATCTTTTTTCTTTTTATGTTATTTCCCTAAGACATTGGTTGGTACTCAACCTACAGGGTGTTTTTAATGCATATATTAATGCATGGGTGCCACTCCTTGATGCTAACTTAATTGGTCAAAAAAAATCTAGTATGCTGATGGATTTGAGGACCTCTGCACAGGTTTATCTTAGGCAGAACTATGGCCTTCAGTGTCATGAATACACGATGGCTCCCAAATGTTTATGTCTTGCCAAGACCACTCTGTTGAATTCCAGACTCCTACATCCATTTGTCTACTCAGGATTTCCTTCGGTGCGGGTGTTGAGGTGCACCCAGTTAAGCTGCCACCTGTGACGTCAGCATCCCAGATGGGCACCAATTCAAGTCCTGGCTGCAACACTTCCAGTCCCTGCTAATGCACCTGGGAAAGCAGTAGATGATGGTCACTTCTGGGGAGTGAATCAGTAGCTGGAAGATCTATCTCTCCCTCTCTCTGTGACTCTGCCTTTCAAGTGAATAAAATAAGAAGTTTCTCTCTTGTGAGATTGAGTATGTCCGAACCTGAGCCTTGCACCGCGTGTCCTTCCATTCGGAGCAACCCTTTGCTCCTCCCTGGGTGCTCACCACGCAGAGCACTCAGTAGAGCAGGTGCAGTCTTGCATCGACTCGGAACAGGAAATCACTGCGTCATCCTCACCATCCTCACCATCCTCACCCCTTGTTTGGCTCGGCCTTCATGATCAACCCATCAGCAAATTTTGTTGTCTACGTTTTAAACATATTATCTAGAATCAAGTCAATTTTAATTACCTTACTCCATGTTCTTAGCTAAGCCATGGTACTTAATTGTATTTCTGTGCTATTACTATATAATGTGAAGTATTTAGCTACTTCCTTATTGACAGATACTTGTTTCTAAATTTTCCTTATTACAGTACTACAGTGAACATCCAAGTTCATACCTTTTTGTGCACATAATAGGCCAGCGTTTGTCTAGGGTCCAGCACCCTGGATATTTCACTAACTGTCTGGATTGTCTTCTTTGAGCTACTCTTGCTCCTTCCTCCCCCACTTATGTTCCTCCCAGAACAGCTGGGGGGAACCTTTAAACACCTACATTAATAATATCCTTCCTCTGCTTAACCCTCTACTAGATCTTTCTCTCAAATTTTGGTAAAGGCCAAAGTCTTTTTTTTTTCTTTTTAAGATTATTTGAGAGGCAGAGTAACAGACAGAGAGTCTTCCATCCCCTGGTTCTCTCCCCAGATGGCCACAATGGCCAGACCTGGGCCGTTCTGAAGCCAGGATCCAGGAGCTTCCTCTGGGTCTCCCATGTGGGTGCAGGGGACCAAGCACTTGGGCCATCCCCCACTGATTTCCCAGGCCATTAGCAGGAAGCTGGACCAGAAGTGGAGCAGCCAGGACTCAAACTGGTGCCCATGTGGGATGCCGGTGCTGCAGGTGGAAGCTTAACCTTCTACGGCACAGTGCCAGCCCCAAAAGCCAAAATGTGTATCACAGGCTGTGAAGTCCTTTATGGCCTTGATACTCTGCTATTCCTGTCCCTTTTCTCTCCTTCAAGTCTCCATTTTGCTCACTTTGCCCCAGACACATTGGCCTCCTTATCCTCTCAAATGCGACAAGCTTGCCTCTGCCTTCTGAGAGCCTCTGCACTCGCTTCTTCTGCCTGGAAGCCTGGTCTTGTATCTGTCAGCGTGGCTGGCATCCTTACTTCTTAAATAGATCATGACTTACAATATACCTTGTCCTAGAGCAGCCTCCCCAAACCATTCTGTAGAAAACAACACCCCATCATCATTGTCTGTCCACCTGTCTGCTTTGTTCTTTTGTAGAAAATGTATCACGTATGACATAGGATTATCCATCTCTCTCTGTCATTAGAATATAAGCTGCAAGGGAACAAAAATGACTAGGTCATTATCGAACCACCCGCCCCCTCACAAAATTTCTGGTATAGTGTATGTATATATGTATGCAGGTATATATTTTTCATAAATATTTATTAGATATTATACATATATTTAATCCTCATATCAATTCATTAAATGCCACAATAGGCCTTTGAATTATAGTGCTATTATTTGTTTTATTTTTTAAAGAGATTTATTTATTTTATTGGCGGGCAGAGTGGCTGAGAGAGAGGAGAGATCCTCTGACTGCTGGTTCACTCCCTAAAATGGCTGCCACGGCAGGGGTTGGGTCAGACCACAACCAGGAACCTAGTTCCCCACCCATATCTCCTACATGGGTGCAGGGATCCAAGTACTTGGGCCATCTTTCACTGCTTTCCCAGGTGCATTAGCAGGGAGCTGGATCGGAAGCAGAGCAGCTGGGACATGAACTGGTGTTCTGATACGGGCTGCTGACACTGGCTTTGCAAGCAGCAGCTTACCTGCTGCACCACACACTGGCCCCAGAGGTGTAGTACTATCATTATTCCAGTTTCACAAAGGAGAAAGTGGAGGGTTAGAATGGTCAAGTAGCCAGGAGGAAAAGGAGCCAGGTCTTCCTCTAAGTTCTCGATGAGTATTTGTTGAAGGAATGAAAGAGTGAAAGGGGAAGTGTTTCAGTGACAATGGAAGAGTCATGGATTTTAGAGGTCTTTAATGTTCAGGAGCTCACTTAAGGCCAGGACGTATTACATCAGTTAATAACCATATGCTCAGTTGATGACTTCACTGCAGAGATTAGGATGTACTTTATTACCATTAATAATTTTATTGCTCTGTTTTGATATTCAGACAAGGTATAGAACTTACAGAGAACACTCTTAAGCCTTTTCTTATTTAAGTACCAAAAAGCACATAGCATTTGAGTTCTAAGAATTCTGAAAAATGAGAAATTCTAAACGGGAACTGAAAGAACAGAAACAATGACACTTGGGTGGGCCAAGTGGTTGTTCCCATTCCCACCTTCAAGATTTGATAAAGCACTTCTGTTCCAAGGTGAAAATATGTAATCTGGTGTTTGTTTTTTTTCACCTTGGATCAGGGAAATAGCAAGTTCTGGGAAAACGTGATTCCATCTTACACACTTGCAAAATAACTTGTTTCTTGAAAGCTTGGTAACTTGAAGTTTAAGAAAACCCTAAAACAGAGACCACAGGTTCAATAAATCTGGAGTAAGTCAGAAAATCTTATTCTGATCACATTGGAGTGTATTTGTGCAGAAGCAGTTTTTGCTCTAGTTTGTCTTTTGTTTCTATTGTTTTCTTTCTGAAAATAAAAAAACCAGATGGAACATGGGTGTTGTTCGTGAAGACAGTATTCTGCTGTTTACCACTGGCAAATGCCAGGCCACTTGCTCTTTCTCTCTAGATCTCAATATCTGTAAGGCAGTGATGAGGTTGCTTATCTTGTAGGGTCTGTGAGGATTATACTCTCTGTTCATGTGATAAACGAATGTGTTTAAAAATGTTTCTGTGTCTCATTTCCATGCCAAATGGACTCAATGTTGCCTGCTTTGCTGTGTGTCTTGGCCATGGGAAGCAGTGCTAGGCCATTTGGTCCATCGTTTCTATGCTAGGGATGATGCTATCACTACGTATGCCAGTCATGATTAGGTCACGCTGGAAATGACAAGACACGAAGGGTGGTGTCTTAGGAAGAACAGCTCCAGAGGCTGGCAGGCCAGGCAGGCATGGTGTTTCCATGGAACCAGGATCTGAGGTCGTTCCCATCTCCTTGTTCTTCTTCTTCTTCTTCTTCTTCTTTTTTTTTTTTTTTTTTTTTTTTTAAGATTTATTTGAAAGTCAGAGTTACACAGAGAGAGGAGAGGCGAGAAAGAGAGAGAGGTCTTCCATCTGATGGTTCACTCCCCAGTTGGCCGCAACGACTGGAGCTGCACTGATCTGAAGCCAGGAGCCAGGAGCTTCTTCCAGGTCTCCCACGTGGGTGCAGGGGCCCAAGCACTTGGGCCATCTTCTACTGCTTTCCCAGGCCATAGCAGAGAGCTGGATAGGAAGTGTAGCAGCCGGGTCTCGAACCAGCGCCCATATGAGATGCCGGTGCTTCAGGCTAGGGCATTAACCCACTGCACCACAGCGCTGGCCCCATCCCATCTTCTTGTTCTACAAGCATAGCTTTAATTCTCAAGATCTCTTCCTTGAACATTCCTGATGGGCACTTGGAGCGCCACTTAGAACAGCTATATTCCAGGAAGGAAAAAGAAGGAAGTGTTAGGAGGTGCCCCTCTCTTTAAAAGTATTTTCCAGAAATGTCACGCACGTTTACTTAGATGCCATATTATATAGGAAACTAATTAATCTGCTTAATAAAGACAACTCAAAATACAGCATCAAGAAGGCAGCATTCTGGTCCATGAAGTACTCCAGGCTAGCAGGGTGGTTCTGCAGCCTTCAGCATTAGGGCTGCAAGGTTGTCGTTGTTGTCAGTTGTCATCTGCAGTCACCAAAAACAAAAAGGAGTGGGACCAGAGCACTCGCCTTTAGGAGGTGATGTATCAAGCCATTTTTAGTCCCATGGCCATGGAAGACTTAAAGAATTGGAGTACATTTAGGGTGAGTGTTTGCACACCTGCTTCCCGTACAGAACGCAGTGTCTAGGTTTGAGTGCCCTCCCCACTCCTGATTCCAGCTTCCACATAATGAACACCCTGGAAGACAGCAGGTGCTGATTCCAGTACTTGAGTCACTGCTACCTGTGTGGGAGACCCGGACTGAATTCTGAGCTTCTCATTTTAGCCTGACCCGGTCACAGCTATTGTGAGCATTGGGGACTGGAACCAGAAGATGGAGATCTCTGTGTCTTTCTGTCTCTCTGCCTTTCAAATAAAATAAAATAATAAGATAGAATGCTTTTATTAAGAAAGAAAGGGAAAGTAAATATTGAGAGGAAGTTGTTAGTCTCTATCACATCCTGTGATTAAATTGCTGGGTTACTAATACTAAACACTTTATTTAACTATATCTCAAATAATTAAGGGCTGGGTTTTTGAAGCTATGAATCACTATTGTCAACTGTTTATATTCAAGGTAAAATAACTCACATGACAGAGTAAAACCTGTGACTCTATAACTTGGAAAGTCTGTCAATAATACCCGAAACTCAATCGATTTCTATGTTATGGTTTTGGTAGAAACTAGAGCTATTCTTACTGAATTAATTGACTTTTCAGTTGCTGCATCCATGATGACTTATCGTTTATTGTTTTGCCTCAGCTTGTTAGTGAATTTGGATTTCCTCCCCGTAAACGTTCTATTCCTTTGGTTCCTGAAACATTAGCTCTCGCTTGGCTCTTTTACAGCTTCTGAGATTGCTCCTCGCCAGCACTGCTTCTCTTCTGTTTCTGTTCTTTCAGTGTTTGTGTTGCCGAGGCGTCTGTCAGGAGAACACACTTGGACGCCATGGATTCCCCCCACAGTCTCACTTACTGCCCAGGACAGCTCCTAGATCTACTCCTCCTCCTGAAGCTCTTTTCTATATGAGCAAATACCTATGGGACAGTTTTTTGCCTTTATTATTTTTTTAATTTAGAAAATTATGAAGTATGACTTGCTGGAAAAGTGCACAAGCCTAAATGTACAGTCCAAATGCTCAAAGAGCAAACACCTAAGGAAATGCACCCCATCAAAGGTAGTGTCACAGCCCCCTGGAAGACTCCAGTCTGTCCCTTCCTGACTACACCCCCCTGGTGTCCCCTACAAGTAACCATTATTGTGGTATTTGGGGTGATGCCTTTCTTGCTTTTTAAAAATGGGGTTTATTGGCTGGTGCCGCGGCTCACTAGGCTAATCCTCCGCCTGCAGCGCCGGCACACCGGGTTCTAGTCCTGGTCAGGGCGCCTGATTCTGTCCCGGTTGCCCCTCTTCCAGGCCAGCTCTCTGCTGTGGCCAGGGAGTGCAGTGGAGGATGGCCCAAGTGCTTGGGCCCTGCACCCCATGGGAGACCAGGATAAGTACCTGGCTCCTGCCATCGGATCAGCGCGGTGCACCGGCCGCAGTGCACCAGCTGCGGCGGCCATTGGAGGGTGAACTAACAGCAAAGGAAGACCTTTCTCTCTCTCTCTCTCTCACTGTCCACTCTGCCTGTCCAAAAAAAAGGGGGGGGGGTTTACCACCTATGCATACTTCTCTAAATGATATAATTTTTCTTATTTTTAAAAAATATTTATTTATTTATTTGAAAAGCATAGTTGGGGCAGGGGGAGAGAGAGAGACCTTCCATCTGCTGGTTCACTCCCCAAATGGCTGCAATGGGCCACGCCAAAGCCAGGAGCCTGGAACTGGGTCTCCCATACTGGTGGCAGGGACCCAAGAACTCAGGCCATCTTCCACTGCCTTTCCAGGCACTTTAGCAGGACTTGGATCAGAAGTGGAGCAGCCAGAACTTGACCTGGTGCTCTTACCAGGCGCTAGGGTGGCAGGTGGTGCTTTAACGTTCTGTACCACAATGCTGGCCCCAATTTTTTCCTGTTTTAAAATTCCACGTAGGGTTAGTGGTGAGACACAGTGGGTTGAGATGCTGTATGGGATGCCTGCATCTCCTATCAGACTGCCTGGTTTGAGTCTAGCTATGCTAGTTCAGCCCCAGCTTCCTGCTGGTGAGCATCCGAGGCAGCAGCAGGTAGGAGCTCAAGTATGAGTTCCTGCTGCCCACATGAAGACTTGGATGGGGTTCCAGGCTGCTGGTTTCAGCCCTGGCCCAGCCCTGGCTATTGCTGGCATTTGAGGTATGAACCAACAGGTGGAAGATCTCTGTCTCTCTGCATTTCAAATAAATAAGTATTTTTTAAAAACTCCAGGTAGGGGCTGACGCTGTGGCGCAGTGGGTTAGTGCCCTGGCCTGAAGCGCCGGCATTCCATATGGGTGGCGGTTCTAGTCTCGGCTGCTCCACTCCCGATCCAGCTCTCTGCTATGGCCTGGGAAACCAGTAGAAGATGGCCCAAGTGCTTGGGCCCCTGCACCCACGTGGGAGACCTGGAAGAAGCTCCTGGCTCCTGGCTTCAGATCGGCGCAGCTCCAGCCGTTGCAGCCAAAAGGGGAGTGAACCATCGGATGGCAGACCTCTCTCTCTCTCTCTCTCTCTCTCTCGCCTCTCCTCTCTCTGTGTAACTCTGACTTGCAAATAAATAAATAAATCTTAAAAAAAAAAAACTCCATGTAGATGGAATTATACCGTATTCTTTTGAATACATATTACTAATAAGAACATTTGAATTTAGAGATGTATTTATCTTGTTTTTAACAGTCATGACAACATTATTTTAGTTATTAGAAATATTTTCTGGCCGGCGCCGTGGCTCAATAGGGTAATCCTCCACCTAGCAGCGCCGGCACACTGGGTTCTAGTTCTAGACAGAATCCAGTGCCCCTCTTCCAGGCCAGCTCTCTGCTGTGGCCCAGGAAGCCAGTGGAGGATGGCGCAAGTGCTTGGGCCCTGCACCCTATGGGAGACCAGGAGAAGCACCTGGCTCCTGCCTTCGGATCAGCGTGATGCGCTGGCCACAGCGCGCTGGCCGTGGCGGCCATTGGAGGGTGAACCAATGGCAAAAAGGAAGACCTTTCTCTCTCTCTCTCACTATCCATTCTGCCTGTCAAAAAAAAATTTTTTTTATGTACCCTTTTATTTTCAATCATCTCTTCCGAAGTTTTGGATGTTTCTTATAAACAACCCATGACAGGATTTACAACTACACTCTCAATATTTGACTTACCTGGAATATTTTTTTAAGATTTATTTATTTATTTGAAAGTCAGAGTTACACAGAGAGAGGAGGGGCAGAGAGAGAGGTCTTCCATTCGCTGGTTCACTCCCCAATTGGCTGCAACGGCCGGAGCTGTGCTGATCCGAAGCCAGGAGCCAGGAGCTTCCTCTGGGTCTCCCACATGGGTACAGGGGCCCAAGTACTTGGGCCATCTTCCACTGGTTTCCCAGGCCATAGCAGAGAGCTGGATCGGAAGTGGAGCCTCCGGGACTAGAACTGGCCCATATGGAATGTCAGTGCTTCAGGCCAGGGTGTTAACCTGCTGCGCCACAGCACCAGCCCCACTTGGAACATTTTTATGTTTACATTTAATGTGATTTTCTGATATGTTTGATTCTAAATCTACCATTTTAGTTTGATTTTTCTGTTTGTTACATCTTTGTCTTTATTTTCTTGCCACCGTTTGGCTTAAGGAAGTGCCATGGTCTGAATGTTAGTGTCCTCCTAAAGTTCTTATGTCAGAATCCTGACGAGGACAGTGGGGGAGGAGTATCTTTGGGAGGTGACAAGGTCGTGAGGTCTTCATTTTCTTCATCCGTCTATCCATGATGAATGATTAGGTTAATTCTATAATCAATATTTGAGTTCATTAATAATTAGGTTGAATAATTTGATTAATAATAAATAGGTTAGATCCTATATGCTGGGATCATATGTTAGTTTATGTGAATAACATTTCAATGAATATAGGAGTGCAGTTATCACTTCAAGATACTTATTTACTTTGAATATACAAGAGTACTTAAAAACATTCCTGAAAAGGTAAAATTAAAGTATAAGCTTATTTTGGTACAAAAACTTTTGCAATCCATGCACAGTTTTTTCATAATGTACCTTTTTCGAGAACTTTTTGAAGTACCTTCTGTCGCTCCCCCTCTTCGTGGAGGAACGACACTGAACCCTGCCTAGGCTTCATATCCGAGTCACGGCACCATTATGTCGCTCCCCGTCTTCGTGGAGGAATGACACAGGACCCTGCGCTGTTCTTTTGTCTGCTCGGCCCTCCCCGGGTTTGCTGCTGGTTCTTCCCGGGTTGGCTACTATCCCTTCCACCTCCGTGGAAGGGCAGTTCCCCCTGGCCGCATTCCCCACTTCCGCAGGGGAGCGGCACACCGCCTGCCGGCTCTCTCGGGGGCTGCACAGGTGTTCCTTCAGATAGATGTTCCCCTTAGATGTTCCTGGTGCATGCCGTCTCTCTCCTCCTTTATAGTCCTCCTCCGCCAATCCTAACTCGGCTGCCCACACGCCGAGTACGCTGCTCTCCTCCAATCAGGAGCAGGATCAGCTCCTGGAGGTCATCACTCAAGTTGGCAAGAGGCAGCTGCGTAGAAGCTGTTTTCTCCTCTCCCAGCGCCATATTGTGGGAGAGCAGATGCATAGAATAAGTCTTAATTCCAGTAACTCAGTCCAGTCTGGGTTGCTCCCCACACCTTCATATGTCAGAAGTAGACTGGGGCTGGCACTGTGGTGTAGCAGGTAAAGCCTCCACCTACGGTGCTGGCATCCCATATGGGTGCCAGTTTGAGTCCTGGCTGCTCCACTTCCAATCCAGCTCTCTGCTATGGCCTGGGAAAGCAGTATGAGATGGCCCAAGTCCTTGGGCCCCTGCACCTGCATGGGAGACATGGAAGAAGTTCCTGGCTCTTGGCTTCAGATAAGCTCAGCTCCAGCCAGTGCAGCCAACTGGGAAGTGAATCATCAGGTGGAAGACCTCTAGTAGCCATTCTAACAGGGGAAAGTGTCGCTCCCCCTCTTCACGGAGGAACGACACTAGACCCTGCGCTGTTCTTTCATCTGCTTGGCCCTTCCCCGGTTTGCTGCTGGTCCTTCCCGGGTTGGCTGCCAACCCCTCCATCTCCGTGGAGGGGCGGTTCCCCCTGCCACTTTCCCCACTTCCATGGGGGAGCGGCACACCGCCGGCCGGCTCTCTCGGGGGCTGCTCAGATGTTATCTGGATGTTCCCTTTAGATGTTCCTGGTGCATGTTATCTCTCTCCTCCTTTATAGTCCTCTTCCACCAATCCCATCTCTGCTACCCACACGCGAGTACACTGCTCTCCTCCAATCAGGAGCAGGATCAGCTCCTGCAGGTTATTGGTTGAACTGGAGGCAGCTGTGTAGAAGCTGTTTTCTCCTCTCCCAGCGCCATATTGTGGGAGAGCAGATGCATAGAATAAGTCTTAATTCCAGTAACTTAGTCTAGTCCGAGTTGCTCCCCACAGGAAAGGTAATATTTCCTTGTGGTTTTAATTTGTAATTCCCTGGTTAGTCATGTTAAACATTTTTTTCTTATGCTTGTTAGTTGTATTTTTTTAAGAAATGTCTTCAGTTTCTCTGCCCATTTTTAATTGGGCCTTCTATTTTCTTGTATTGAGTTGTTTGCATTCCTTAAATATTTTGGATATTAACTCCATCTTAGATGCATGGTTCGCAAATATCTTCTCCTGTTCTACAGGTTGTATCTTCAGCCTGTTGATTGTGTGCTTTGTGGTGCATAATCTTCTTACTTTGATACGATCCCACTTGTCTGCTTTGGCTTTTGGATCCTAGCCCAAAAATCATTGCCCTGAAGAATGACAAGAAGGTTTTTCTCCATGAGTGAAGCCCATAAACTCCTTTGGTTGGATGCTTCCTGATTCATGAAATGCTTTTTGCTCAAATAAAGTCTACTAAATTTTATTTAGTCCCAAGTTTTTCCTTTAGGACATCATTTTGTGTGTAGTAAGCCCTAAACCCCTCATCAAAAAGCTGCCGTTGGCCTTGTAAAGTGAATTTGGATATGTTCCCTCTTCTTTAATTTTTTGTTTGTTTGGAATAGAGTGAGAAGAATTGGTGTTATTTTTCTGTAAATGTTTGGTAGAATTCACTAGTGATGTCATCAGGTCCTGAACTTTTATTTTTTGGGAATTTTTGTATTATTCAGTCTCCTTAGTGGTATGTTCAGATTTTTTTATTTTTTTGTAGCATAGCCTTTTGTTTTTTTTTTTAAAAAAGATTTATGTATGTATGTACATATGTATGTATTTGAAAGGCAGAATTGCAGAGAGGCAGAGGCAGAGAGAAGTCTTCCATCTGCTAGTTCACTCCCCATATGGCCACAATGGCTGGAGCTGAGCCTGTCCGAAGCCAGGAGCCAGGAGCCTCTTCCAGGTCTCCCACACTGGTGTAGGGGCCCAAGCACTTGGTTCATCTTCTACTGCTTTCCCAGGCCACAGCAGAGAGCTGGATTGGAAGTGGAGTAGTTGGGACTTGAACCGGTGCCCATATGGGATGCCAATGCTGCAGGTGGAGGCTTAGCCCACTGCGCCACAGTGCTAGCCTCATGATTCAGTTTTGACAGTTGGTATGTTTATAGGAATTTATCCATTTCTAGGTTATCTTATTTGTTTGGTGTGTAACTTCATAGCAATCTTTTGCGATCCTTTATATTTCTGTAGTATCATTTGTAACATCTCCTTTTCATTTGTAATTGTATTGAGTTCTTTTTTTTCTTAGTATAGCTAAAGGTTTGTCAATTTATCTTTACAAAAATATGCCTCTTGATTTCACCTATCTTTTCTATTGCTTTTCTAGTCTGTAATTTATTTATTTCTTCCCTAAGCCTTTTTATTTCGTTCCATCTGCTGTACTTGTGTTTACCTGTTGTTGTTGCTAGTTCCTGGAAGTGGAACCGTAGTTGATTATTTGAGATCCACCCCTGAGGTGGGTCTAGTGCTGGGGCCTGTGGTGAGTCAGGTGCTTACTTCCCACTCTTTCCCCTTGCGGAAGGCTGGCTCTCTGCAGCCCTGCTGTGTGGGTTGGGGAGGGGAGGCTCAGGTGATGTGACACTGTCCTTTCTGCCTTCTTGTGCATCTGGTCTCACTTCTGTGGTCCTCCCACACGCCGTGATTTCTCACCTGAATTCCTCAGCTTCTGTGCAAGCATATTTGTGTGTGGATGGCTGTTGAACTTGATGTTTCTGTGGTGAGAATGCTGGAAACCCCTGTTTTGCCGTCTCACTGACCCATTAATCCCAGTTAAAAGTACTTTTAGCAAAATCCCAGTCCCACTTAATGTGCACATGCTTTGCACATAGGAGGCAGACCTCTGAAATGTTTAATGCTTGGCCTGAGTGAGAATCTAAGCTCTTGCTGTCAAATCGGATGTGCTTTCCTCATCAAGTTGGAGGTAGTAATTTATTACACTGGCATGTTTGCTAAATATTGGCTCCAATGGTTCTCACGTTTTATATACGCCAGAAGTACTGGGGAGAGTGTTAAAAACGCAGATTCCTGCGATCCATCTACAGCTCTCTCTTCCTTCTTCACCTGCTGAAGTTGATCTTTCTCCATTCCCCTCTCCTGCCAGTCCTCACATGGAGGCCTGGGCTGGTTCTCCTCCACACCCTGCACACCCTCCCCCTCCCTCCTGGGTCCCTGGCTGTGGTTATGTTTCAGGTGCTGTTCTTTCTGCCTGTTTCCCACGAGAGCTTTGCCGGAAAGAAGTTCCAGTTAACACTTTTCACCTCTGGGCCAAATCCATAGTTCTGCTTCTTCTTGGTCTCTAGTGCTGACTCATGCGATGTGATGAAGAGTGGCCAGGCCTAGGAAGAGAAGAATTGGCTTCACTTGTCAGGCCCATCCCTATCTCCTGTGCCCCTGGGTGGCTATTTCGGCTCCCTGGGTTTCGTTTCCTTCCTTCAAATTTGTCTGTCACAGGAATATGATGGAGTTTCATTGAGGTGCATGAAAGATACACAGAAGGCACTCAATAAATGTTCTTTCATTTAAAACCACATTTGGAGCCAGCACTGTGGCGTAGCGGGTAAAGCTGCTGCCTGCAGTGCTGGCATCCCATATGGGCACTGGTTTGAGTCCTGGCTGCTCCACTTCCAATCCAGCTCTCCGCTATGGCCTGGGAAACAATAGAAGATGGCCCAAGTCCTTGGGCCCCTGTACCCATGTGGGAGACCTGGAAGAAGCTCCTGGCTCCTGGTTTTGGATTAGCACAGCTCCAGCCAATGTAGCCATTTGGGGAGTGAACCAGTGAATGGAAGACCCCCTGCCTCTCTTACTCTCTCTGCCTCTTCTTCTCTCTCTGTGTAACTCTGACTTTCAAGTAAAAATAAATAAATCTTTAAAAAACCACATTTAGCTTCCTGATTATAAGATGAGGACAGAGTCAGTGTATTACTCATCTTTGTGACTCTTTAGGTTTTGCCATGTATAGTGTCCACTGGATTTACCAAGAGCTTTCATTAAATTGAATTGAATGGAACGAACCCAATTAGCTAAAAGTGATTAGGAAGCACTTGAAGTTGTTTTACAAATTTCAGGAGCGATTTTAAGCCTCACATTTAATCTATTGCTTCAACAGAGCTGTATCTCCTCCAACATGCAGTAACTGGGATCATTTCCAGTGGAGGGTTAATTATGAAGCGTGCATTTAGAGAAGTCTTGAGCATAATGCATTATCTCAAGTTGACATTTGCTTTATAATATTTAGAAGGGAAACTTTACTTTTCTGTAAATTGGATAGATAGCTTTGTTTTTGGACTAAGGCCAAGCAGTCTATCTTGACTTTTTTCTCCAATGTTTAAGTAATGTCAATCAACATAAATAAACCTTATGATATTTAGGTCACTTTAGTTGAGCAGAACAAACACAGGCCATGTTCAGGTTTCTCCTGACTTGTTAAGATAACGTTTTCAACCTTTGGTTTGGCTTTGCTACCCCAGGAATATGCAGTTGTATGATTATATAATAATGGAAGATAATATGTATGAGTGGATTTCAGAATTTATTTGCACTCAAATAAATTTCATCTTTTAATTTCATTTTCCATGAACTTTTGGAAGTCCATGTGTGTGTATTTGTGCACGTAGATATAGATGTACAAGAGGAGATTTGCTTCAGGAATTGGCTTACACAATTGCAGAAGCCAAGCAGTCCCACAGTGTGTCATTCACAAGCTGGACAGAACCAGAAAGCTGATGGCATCTCTAGTGGCCTGAGCGCTGGGGAAGCCGGCACTGTGGTTCTCGGCCTGAAGCTGTAGGCTCACAAGTAGTGTGCTCTTCCTCTGCCTCTGTGTGCTGTGAACAAAGTGAGGCCCAGTCACTTTGGTGAGGACAGATCTTCCATATTCAGTGTATAACCCGCTCAGAAGTAATGTTTTCCCAGCTGCCTTGGCATCCTTAGCCCAGCTGAGTTGATACAGAAAATTACCCATCTCACCTTTAGAGTTAAGGGTGGCTATGTTAAACATTCTACAAATGTGATGTGTCTGGGAGTCTGTGGTTGCCACCTCTTTTTTGACTTTTTTCCTCTGTGCAACTCTGGAGCTACAGAGGCCATTTTGGGATCCTGGAGAATGAAATCAGACTGTAAAGGCAGCAGCGGGGCTCCTGAGGTGAGAAGCAGCAAGCAGGTGCTTTGGAAAGCTATAGATAGTTCAGTGTGGCTTAGGACAGTCAGAACAGTTAGACGCTAAGTGCTGTCCGTGGGGAATCTGAGCACTCTTCTTGGGACGTAGGGAAAAAGCAGTCCCTTATTTTTTAAGAAGGAGATAAAATGAGATTTTCATTACAGAATAACGTTTACTGCCAGGACTAAGAATATCCTGAAGTGTAACAAGATTAAATATAGACAGACCAGTTTATTTTTATTTATTTGAAAGGCAGAGTGACAGAGAGAGAGAGAGAGAGAGAATCTCCCATCCTCTGGTTCCCCACCCCCAGATGGCTGAAGTGGTCAGAAGTCACTTCAGGTGAAGCCAGGAGCCTGGAATTCAACCCGGATCTCACGTGCGGCTGAGAACCCCAGTGCCTGAGCCATCACCTGCTGCCTCCCAGGATGTGTGATAGCAGGGAGTGGGTCAGAAGCAGAGTAGCTGGATTTGAACAGGCACTCTGGTAGAGGATGCCAAGTGCGAGTTTAACCACTGTGCTACACAGCCGCCCCAAGAGACCAGTTCTAATGTCTGCTACAATAGCCCATGCAAATTCCAATTGGCAGTGGGGCTGAAGAGCTGGGCTGGTACAATGTGAAAGACAGAGACGTTATTCAGGACAGGGTCATGGGAGAGATGGCAGACTTGAGTTTCATTTTGTAATTATCATTTGGGATCCTGCATTAATGGTAGTGCCACTCACCGACAGGAAAAAGTGAGAAGGGAAAGACCGGAAGAGATAAGGCCACAGATATGCAGAATGTAGCAGTCAGAATTGCATCCAAATGAGTCAAGATAATGTCATGCAGTGACTAATCCTTATTCACTCACACAACAAAAACCTGAGAGTAGACAATCCAGGTTAGATTCTTTGTCTACACCACACCATCAGGGACCCAGTTCTGTTAGCATTTCTGCTGCCTTTACAGTCTGATTTTCATTCTCCATGATCTCAAAATGGTCTCTAGCAGAGTTGCACACAAGAAGAAAGACCGCTTTGGCCAGCTCTAACCTGTAAGAGAGCTCAGATCTCCCACACCACTTGAGAGGAACAGGCTTCTGGACAACTACTGGGATTCAGATATTTTAGTGTGGAGAGAGAGAGCAAAATGAAAACTCTCTTCTGTTTGGATTCCTCTTTTCATTGCTCCTTTCTTTGAATTCTTGTGCCTTGGGATAGGTGGAGCATCTGACTTGGGATGTATCTTCTCTCTCTCTATCGGGGTTAAGGTGGACTTCAGTGGGAAGGGTGGCATGGAAGGGCTGTTAGTCTGGTCTTTACGAAGTTACTTCTTTGATTGGTTGATCATTTTTCTGTGAGAGTGGAACGGAGGACTAAGAAAGCCATAAGTGCTAATTTTTATTGCAGGCCTTAGCAAGATGAGCAAAGGAGCCTTTAAGGCATGTACCTAGCCAGCCCCCTATGGGATCTTACAGTTTTCTAGGGCTGTTGTAACAAAGGACCACAAAGTGGGTGATTTGAAACATTAAGAACTTATTTTCTTATAGGCATGAGGCGTGCAAAGTCTGAAACCAAGGTGTAAGCAGGGTTAGTTCCTTCTGTTTCATGTCTCTACGAGTTTCGGGTGGGCTGCTGTTCATTATTGGTGCTCTTTGGTTTGTATCTGCTTCATTCCCATCTCTGCCTTTGCTATCACATGGCCTGCTTCCCTGTGTGTCTCTCTGTGTGTGACAAGTCCTCTTATAAGGATATCAGTGATTGGATTTAGGGCCCTAATACCCTATTCCATTTTATTTTTCAAATGAAGGCTTATTTGAATATATGACATTCTTCCATATATTTGGAAATAAAGTCTTTATTTGGAAGTAAGATCTTTGCAGATATAATTAGTTATCTAAACCATCTTTTTAAAAGATTTTAAAATTTATTTGAAAGGCAGAGTGACACAGAGAGACAGAGAGAGTTCTTCCATCCACTGGTTTACTCCCCAAATGGCCACCATTGGATGGGGCTGGACGAGGATGAAGCCAGGAGCCCAGAACTCCATCTGGGCCTCCCTTGGCCATCATCTGCTGCTTTCCCAGGCACATTAGCAGGAAACTGGATAGGGAGAACAGCTGAGACTCAAACTAGTACTCTGATATAGAATGCCAGTGCTGCAGGTGGTTGTTTTACACACGTCACAACCCTGGCCTCATTCAGTTCATCTTAACTATTTACCTCTGCAAAGACCTTATATCTGAATAAGGTCGTATTCTGAGGTTCTGGGTACACTTGTATTTTGGTGAGATACTATTCAACCCACTACACATGAGTGGATGTCTCATAAAAGAGTTGTAGCCAAAGCCCTATAGAATAAAGTATATATTTTTTGCAGAGTATTAATTCTGTAGATGTCTCTCACAAGCCTACTAAGGCAGGAAGTAGTGAGCTTAGAATTCAGACGTCCACTTTTTTTCTAGCTATCATCACTATAATTTTACATTTAACCTTGGTTGTGGCTCCTTAAAGTTGATAGGAAGACTAATTTTATTTACCCTATTTCTAGTCCATTTATTTTCTCAGCTGACCAGAATGAATGTTTACATAGTGGAATACCATCCTAACAATAGCCTGTAGCAAGCTCCACCAAGAATTCACCAAATATCAGTGGTTATAATGTATTGAGTCAAGAGAATTAGCCTGGGATGAGCATTTGGTAGAGGTTAAGATACCAGTTGGGATGCCCTCATGTCACCTAGGAGTGCCTGGATTTGAATCCCAGCACTGCTGTGGATTCCAGATTCCTGCTAATGTGCACCCTGGGGGGCAGCAGAAGATGGACCAAGTATTTGGGTCCCTGCTACCCATGTGGGAGACCTGGATTAAGTTCCTGACTCCTAGTTTCCATGTGCCCCATCCCCAGCCATTGCAGTCATTTGGGAAATAAATGAGTGGTTAGGAGCACTCTCTCTCTCTCTGTCCTTCAGATGAATAAAACAATGTTTAAAAAGGAAAATTAGCCACATAATATAAGAGAAGGCCTAGTGCTTCATTCTTACAATTCATAATTCTCCTCTTTGGTATTTAGATATTTCATCATCCCAACCCAAACTTTCTCTATAGGTCATTATCAAAGATATATCAAGCACTTAATGGGATTATCTTCTTAAAGTACTGATTAAAAAAAAAAACCCTCCAATTCCAGAATTGCTGGTTTTGTGGTAGCATCCCTTAAAGCATGCTGAACTAGAAGGATGTTGCTAGCAAGGCTAGCATTATGCTAAGCTGCATTGTGGGTGCCAACTGCAGTGATCTGAAACCATAGAAACACATCAGAGCTACTGCCCATGTTTGCTTTGAGCTGAGATTGCACACAAGAGAACTGTTCACACCACCAAAAATGGTAAGAGTTTTCATCAGCCAAAAATAGATCCAGGTACCTGTGTCCTAATACATTTGTGGATGCTTAGTTACTTTGACAGTTATGCAATCGTCTCTCTGGTCTACTGGCATGGTTGAGAAAGTGACTTCACTTGTCATTTTTAGTCATTCAAGTTAGGGTAAGAATGGGTAGAAAACAGGTAATTATATAGCTGAATGGCAGGATGACCGTTAACAACAGGGCTACAAAACAAAATCTCTTTAAAGCAGTGCAGGAAATAACTCATACCTCTGTTTGAATGTGGAGGGCACATGCAGTTCAAAGTGCTTCAGATGCGGAATAGCCATCTTTGACACTTGGCTGAAAAAAAAAAATTGTTAAATTCCTGTTAGAGTCAATGCCACTTGAGTAGAAATAAAAAATGTGGTGGAATATCCTGGGAGCTTGAAACTCAGCACTCGGGAACATGAGCTGTTTCATTTCTGTTGAAAATCAGTCTTGAAAACATAAAGCTTTTGTGGATAATAATTTAGAGAGCTTCTTCTGTTTGATATATTTTTTAAAAATTTATTTATTTATTTGAAAATCAGAGTTACAGAGAGAGAGAGAGAGAGAGAGAGACATCATCCATCCGCTGGTTCACTCCCCAAGTGGCCTCAATGGCCAGAGCTTACTCAGGCCAAAGCCAGGGGCCAGGAGCTTCATGCACGTCTCTCATGTGGGTGGCAGGATCCTGAGTGCTTGGGCCACTTCCTTTGCTTTTCCCAGGTGATTAACAGGGAGCTGGATCAGAATTGGAGCAGCTGCGACTCGAACAGGTGCCCGTATGGGATGTCAGCACCATAGGCGGGAGCTTTACCAACTATGCCACAACCATGCCCCTTCTTCTGTATGATATTTTATGAAATAATCCATGCAATTGAAATACAACCAGATAGAATTTGTTTTGAATGTAGAGAAAATTTAATTTTCTTTTTTTAAAATCCAGGGCGGAAGTGTTTCAGGATAACGATTTAACTTTGGGTTTCTGCAGTTGGTGCTACATTTGGATATCAGAAACGAGGCGTCTTCGCATGATCTTCCTCCACTCCTCTGTTACAGTCGCAGACTGGCAGCCCACGGAGCTAATCTGGCTCTCACGTGTGTTTCTGGTGCAGTTTACTTACCAGTGCTTTGATTGTCAATGTCTTTCGTTCTCCAGTTGTTCTTTCCTACCAGCCTAGCAGTTTCATTCCTTCACACTGCCTCCACTTTTTTTTTTTTTTTTTTTTTTTGCTTTACCTTCCTAATGTTTCAGCCACATTATCTGTGTTATCCTAAGTTCCATCTGGTGTCATTTCTTTTCTCTCTCAGATAATTGTTTTCTTTGCTCTTCCAAGTCACTGTTATTCTTCTTTCTGGAATCTTGGAAATTCATTTTCTCCATTAAATGTACCCTTATTATTTATACCTTGCTCTTTTCCAACCTGGCTGTTCACCCTAACACTGCGACGGCAAGCCAACTAGGGAAAGTGCTGACAAAACTCAAACTGATTTCATTCTAGGGACTCCCCACTTCTCTAGAGTTGACAAGCTGGCTGGAGGATAAACTTCTGCTAATAAACAGTCAATTCCACTCCACCTCTACCAGGGCATTGCCTTTATTAGTACAAATTGCTGTGCGGGAGGCAGGACTGGTGCCAAAGACACAACAGGGAGAAAGGCACAGCACCAGCACTCTGAAACTCTGCTTCCTAACTTTGCTGACCTTGTCCACCCACTGCCACACAACCTATGCCTAAGGTAAAGCCGGCTCCCTCCCCAGTTCAGGCCAATGTATTCCCATTGTCTTCAGCCATTTGCAGCAGCAGTTGGTATCCATTTCAGGCCAAAGAGCCATGAGGAGAGGTTGGCTGATGGCTTCTAGAATTTGTGTGTGTGTGTGTGTGTGTTTAAGTAGGTAACCATGTAAAATCAAACCTTTTCGATCTCCAGCTTTGTCCTGTCTGGTTGCAACACCTACAGATGCCGCAGCCAGAGCTGGAGTTGTCATTCTCTGTGTGTCAGACTTACAGCAGGACTTTCTGGCACTCATAGCCGACGGCTTCCTTAATGACATGGTCTCCCAGTCACCCTTTGTGTAGTAAGCAAAATGCCTCACTGGCTCCCCAGGAATCCATTTGTTCCTTTGCGTCCTTTGGAGTGTGAGCCACTTGTGGACAGTAGAACATCCCCGTGGGAAAATTAGTCCAGTGCCATGCTGAGAAAGTCTCTGAGGATCCCTGTGCTCTGCTTTTTTCTCTTAGCCAACATTACAAATTAATTATCATTATTTTTTTTAACTTTTATTTAATGAATATAAATTTCCAAAGTACAGCTTATGGATTACAATGGCTTCCCCCCATAACGTCCCTCCCACCTGCAACCCTTCCCTTTCCCACTCCCTCTCCCCTTCCGTTCAGATCAAGATTCATTTTCGATTCTCTTTATATACAGAAGATCAGTTGAGCATACATTAAGTAAAGATCAACAGTTTGCTCCCACACAGAAACATAAAGTGAAAAATACTGTTTGAGTACTCGTTATAGCATTAAATCTCCGGTCGGGGCGCCGGATTCTGTCCCGGTTGCCCCTCTTCCAGGCCAGCTCTCTGCTGTGGCCAGGGAGTGCAGTGGAGGATGGCCCAAGTGCTTGGGCCCTGCACCCCATGGGAGACCAGGAGAAGCACCTGGCTCCTGCCTTCGGATCAGCACGGTGCGCCGGCCGCGGCGGCCATTGGAGGGTGAACCAACGGCAAAGGAAGTCCTTTCTCTCTGTCTCTCTCTCTCTCTCACTGTCCACTCTGCCTGTCAAAAAATAAAAAAATTAGAAAAATTAAAAAATAAAAAAAATTAATTATCATTATTACACCTTCTATCTGCAAGATAGCTCAGCTTAATTTAATTTGAACAACAGCCCTGTGAAAGGATGAAGATGCAAACAATGGAGCCTGAAAGGATTGCATGATTTCGTCTATCCCATAAAGCTAGAAAGTGTCAAGACCAGGACTAAAATCGAGGTCCTCTGACCCTAGAGACACTGCTCTTTCCAGCAGCTAGAGGTTGGAGCAAACCTGTGGGTGGAGGTGAAGGAAGCTTCACAAAAGCAAAGCAATGAGGCGGCTCCAGATGGGTTGCAAAGAAACTGGAATCTGCTCCTGGCTGTGTCACTCTCGAGCTGTGAAACTGTAGGTGGATCTTTTTATCCCCTTGAACTTCGATTTCAAGGAATTTTGCTCGATGATCTATTATGTATGTCACAATTCTAACATCCTGTGATTCTGTAACTAAGAATTGCTTATGCCAATAGGATACAAATCACGGTTTTTATAAGCTACAAATCTCCCTGATGACAACCAGAGACACGGACTACGTGTGTTCTATTTTAGCCTCCACATTCACGCCACGTGAACACCTGTGAGAATGTCAGCAGTTAACAGATGGGTTGAACATCAACATAAGCTAGCTTTGTAACTCAAATCACAGGCTGCTTTCACAGAAAAATTCTCGAGAGCTGCGGTGCTCCTTTGGTTATAAGCGAACCCTGTCACTGTGATTCTTGGAATACGCTTAAAATGGCGTTGAGAAGCCAGGCCTAGAGTCTTTAGGATGCTCACTTATGCACCCTAGGGCAGGTTTCCACAATTAATTGCCCTATGACTGACTGATGTCTCTTCACTGTTTTCCTGCAGTGTGTGATATTTACTGCCTTGGTAGATGGAGGTTTGCAAATAGAGTAGTGGAGTTTTTTTTTTTTTCCTAAGCAGCGTGTCACAATTAAAATGTTTATATAAAGAGAACAGATTTCATGTATTTCATATATGCAGTTTTAAGAGCATAGTGATGCTCCACCCTACTCTGCCTCCCTTGCTCCCATCCTCTTTCCCCCATCCATTCTTATTTTTCTTTTAATGTTTGCAATGACATACTTTCAATTTACTGTGTAATCACAAGCTTAAACCTCCACTAAATGAAGAATTCAACAACTAGTAAGTAGAAAGACCAGTGTTCCTCAGGAGTACAGACAAGGGTTACAACCAACAAACAAATCTCAAAATGTCAATTTCACCCACATACATTACATTTTTTGCACTCTATATATTAGTTACCACAAATGAGAGAAAACATATACTTGTTTTTTTGGGATTGTCTTATCTCACTAAGCATGACAGTCTCCAATTGCATCCATTTTGTTGTGAAAGACAGGATTTATTCTTTTTTGTGGCTGAGTAGTATGCCATAATGTATTTATGTATGTGTGTGTGTATATATATATACATATATATATATATATATACCACATTTTTTTAAACCAATCATCAGTTGGTGGACATCAGAGCTGATTCCATAATCTTAGCTATTGTGAATTGAAGTACTATAAACTTGGGGATATAGATAACTTTTTCATATGCTGATTTCATTTCCTTTGAGTAATTTCGTGGTTTTTTAAAAAAGATTTTATTTATTTATTTGAGAGATAAAGTTACAAATAATGAGAGGGAGAGACAGAGAGAAAGGTCTTCCATCAGCTTGTTCACTTTCCAAATGGCCGCAATGGCCAGAGCTACGCCAATCCGAAGCCTGGAGCCAGGAGCTTCCTCCAGGCTTCCCACGCGAGTGCAGGGTCCAAGCATCTGGGCCATCTTCCATTGCTTTCCCAGGCCATAGCAGAGAGCTGGCTTGGAAGAGAAGCAGTCATATGGGGTGCTGGTGCTGCAGGCAGAGGATTAATCTGTTGAGCCACAGCACCAGCCCCCACTTTGGTTAAATTCTTAGTAATGGGATGGCTGGGTCTATTTTCAGATTTCTGAGGAATCTCCATACTGTCTTCCATATTGGTTGTTAGAACTTTGTCATCAACTTTGTCGGATTCTCACAGTCTGCATCTCCATGTCCCGTGTGTAGACAATGGGTTTGTGACATAAGTGTGTCATCTGGTCAATTTCTCCTTTGATGTTGTACTGCTGCTGGGGCAGGGCTTGGGAGCCTGCCTTTGGCTCCCTGGGCTCCTCTTGGGTAGATTGGAGAGATTGGAGTTGGAGGTGGGCAAATTCTCACACATGTTTTCATAATCTGCTTGCAGAAACTTTGAACAGGCATTTGGTTAAGCCTCTTGGCAGTCCAGTGTTGTGTCTGTTAATGTTTTGTTTAGGTACTGGTAACTTTTTGTTTAAAAATGTTCTCAGTGTTGGCTTTAAGTGAATTTATCTTTGGTATGATAGTTATATGGAAATTATAGGGTTTGTGTTCAGAGAAATTTTTTATAAAGTGCTTTGTAAAAAAAAATGTGTATTCTATCTTTTGTGGTACATATGTGTGATAACTTTAATATCCATGACAATTAAGTGCAATTATTTCATCACTCTAAAAATGCCATTTTTGTGTCAGTTCCTGCAGGTGTTTTCATGTCTTTGCAAAGAGACCTATTTTGATGCCTTCTTGATAAAAGTGGTAGACATTTTGTAGCTTTCTAGAAACTTTGTATCCATACAGTATCAATGAAAAAAGAAAGTGAAAGTGTGGGTCACCTTTAAAAAAATAATTTCGTCATCAAGGAAACCATGTGCTTCATTGCCATTTCACAGTCGGAAGGTTCATCTCACACAGAGAAATCAAATCAAAGGAAATGTAGCATAGTAAGACTTGAGTCTTGACTAGAAATTGATCAATGTCAGAAAGCAGGAAATGGTATTTGCAGGGAGGTCATAAAGAAGTGCTTTATGAGTAAGTCTAAGCGCTGGCTGAGTAGCAATATCAGGAGTATGAATACACAAGAAAAATAACTAGAGGTGAAGGGGGCAGATATTTGGAGAAAGTCCATTTGAGAGCGGTAGATAGTGGCCCTCGCCTTAATTCTTAGAAAAAAGATACTGAGACTTGAGTCCTTGGACAAATGATGCAAGAGCAAAGGTGGTGATGGAAGCATTTGTGTTGAGTCTCCAAGTGACAGGAACCCAAAGTGGATCAGGAAGATGGAATGCATTGGCTTAAATAACTAGGACATCCAAAGGGCAGACTGGACCCTGACTATTAGCACCCTGAGATGATTTCAACTTTCAGCTCTGTTGCTCTGGGCATCAGCTCTATTCTGTTGGCAAGCTCTCGGCACATAATGCGAAAGGTAGCTATGACAGCACCAAGGCTGTATCCTTTCCTTCCATCTATAAATCTGGCTCAATATCCATATCCCAGGGAAGACTCTGAGTTTCCCTATTTAGAGGATAAACTCACCTGTGGATCAACCACTGTGCCAAGAAGATGGGACATCCTGTCAGCCAACTGGGTCACGGCTCACATCTGGGTTTAGGGCAGCCTCATGATGGACAGTCAGGACCACAAGTCGTAGGGGTGTAGTTTCCTCAAAGGGATTTTGGACAAAGTCATGGTCTACTTGAAGGCTCTCCTAAGATGTTTTTAAGTCTTCATATTGAACACTGAACCTAAATCTGTGTGACTTAAGACAAAGTTGAGTCACGGACAAGCTTTTTCAAATTATACAGAATGTTTTCTCCTAAATTTGGAGTAAGTGAAACAACCAGAGCTGAATAAAACTTCAATCAGTAATTTATTGTTTAAAGGATGGGCATTTAGCCTAGTGGTTAAGACTCCTGCATCCCAAATCAGAGTGTATGAGTTTGATATTTGTCTCCAGCTCCTGACTCCAGCTTCCTGCCAATGCAGACCCTAGAAGACAGTGGTGATAACTAAATAATTAGGTTCCTGACCCATATATGAGACCTGGGCTGGGTTCCTGGCTCTTGACTTTGGCCTGGCCCAGTCTCAGCCATTGCAGGCATTTGGGGAGTGAACCAGCAGATGGGAGCTTTCTCGCTCTCAAATAAATAAATAAATTTTAAAAACAAAGAACAGTGCATCAATAAAGAACTTACTAAATGTAAAGTGATAATTTAGAGGGAGATTAGTTATCTATGAATTAGATAATTCTCTCATAATGGAAGAATCCATCCTCAATCATCAATTTCTGTTTCCACACTTCACTCCATCTAAAATAACCCGTAAGGTATTGGGTATGAAGTGGTCACTAAACTTTAAGAGCATTAGTAACTAGATTGGGCTGCAGGGAACAGACTCAGATGGACGACATGCAGACAGGGAGGCTGGATCCAGCAGAGGGAAGGGCTGATCTGCTATGAGATTGCAGCTAAGATCTCTGCCCAGCCCACAGGAGCTCTAGAGATGGGACAGCAAGTTGTCGCCAGCAGAGGCAGAGGGGCCAAGCCTTCGTACTCCTACTGAGTTCAGCCTGCCCTGGCATTAGAGGGGGAACATAAACTTGGTCCAGGCAGCTCCCTTGGCAGAGAGCAACTCCTGGGGAGGGACCCAGCTGTGAGCCCTTAGCAGACAACGCTGCCAGGAGCAGGGAGTGGGTGCCTCAGAGTGGCAGGCGCACCAAAGTGGCACATCACAGCAGCGGCTGCTTGGAGGTCATTTAGTGGCACTGACTTAAATGTCAGCTCTGTTTTCATCTGGGTCTCCAGGCCAGCACAGTCTCTTTGGGTTAGTGAGCCATTAAAATGTTTCCCATTGTCACAGCAAGAAGGAGAGCAAAGCAGTCAGATCAAAGAGTGCTAATCCTGCTTAGAGGAGGCAGTTACCCAAGAACGAATAAGGATCCAGCCACTTAGAGGAGAAACGTGGACCACAACACAGTTGCTCCCAGGGTGAGTGACGAAGACCTATGTGCGTAGGATCTCAAAGCAAGATTTAAACATCCCAGCCCAAACAGAATCTTGACAGAACAGCTCAAGGCAAACACAAGAAGATTCTCTAAGCCTTATCCAAACTTCATTGTGATTACTGGTACCCTAGCAAGCAAGGACTGGAACTGATGACACATTGCACTTCGTTCCATGTGACTGCCCAAATTCAGGCACTATCTTTTTTTTTTTTTCCTTAAAAGTCCTGTTATGCTGGTATATTGGGATCCAAAAGGAGGGTGTTTTATGTTCATTTTCAGGTTGTCCAGACAGCAGCTGTTCTCCGACTCGTCTTTCTCACCATCTCCAGCTCCACTTTGAGCCAGAGTCGTCCACTGTGCTCGTCCCAATTCCATTCCCTTGAGAGAGAGTCATTCTCTTCCCGTGAGTGTCAGAAAGGGGAGAATGCAGACGATCACATTTCCCTCGCTGCCTGCCCCTTTGCGCTCCACAGTAACCGCAGGTGCACAAGGGCACTGCCTGGTGGGGGTGATAGAAGGACTCTGTGTGGGTGAGTTCTTTTTGCTGGGTGAAGGCTGTCATCGTACTTTTCCTGTCTACAGGTGGGCATTTTTGCAAGAGCATTGCCATCCCAATGCAGGAGCCCATGGCTCCTCATGTCCTTTGTGGGTAATTCCACTCTCACTCAGGAGGCTTGTGCTTCCTGTCGGTGGTGGCCCGAGAGAGCGAGATAATGAATCCGATCATTAAGATCAGAGAATGCAGAGTTTTACGTGGTCATTTTTCTTCTTAGCAGGGTCTTTAGCTGGATCTGAATGACTCTCTCAGGGTAGCATTTACCAGGACTCAAGCAAAACCGTCTTTGTGGGATGTTGATTCTCCAAGGTCCCCAAAACACGTTGGGAGTGAAAGTGACAATGGCACACAGAGTCCGTGGCACCCCACCACCTGCAGAGCAGAGCAGGCATTCAAGATTGTTCACATTTAAGGTTTCCCCACCAGTGCGGTCATTGAATTCTCATTATTCTTTTTGACAAATAATTGCTTTCTCTCCCTGCCCCCAGAAAACCCCACACACAATCCTTACGGACTAAAACATTGAGGAGAGAAGGGTTTCCTTGTTACATAATTTGTAGCCAAGTTCTTTTAAAGGTTATTTATTTACTGTATTGAAAGAGAGAGAGAGGAAAAGAGATATTCTATCATATGGTTCACTCCCCAAATAGCCTCATGGCTGGGGCTGGGACAGGATGGCTCTATGTCTCATCTCTCTCTCTCTCTCTCTCTCTCTCTTTCTCTCTTTCTCTCTCTCCCTTTCAAATAATAATATCTAAACATTTTTAACAAATAGTATGTAAGTCCAAAGTTAATTCCATCGCAGACACATGTTACTGTTACAACACCTACAAGAGTCAGATGAGAGTAGGATCATCTGTTCTCCAGGTTCAAAATAGTGACGGGGAAGACTTGGGTGGAAACAAACAGCAGTTTGTTTGTCCTCTAGAGAAAGCAGGCTTGATCTGACGGAACCCTCACTGGGACGTGGAGAGACCCAGTCAGTGTTTCCCAGGGAGCCCACCTCCAGCAGCGGCTTCTCTGGAAAGGGTGTGTGCTGCCTGCGTGTGTCCTTCCTCGGGGTGTCTCCTCTCCCTCCGCCTTTACATGGCCTGCTGTGACTTCATGATTGGGACAGGATTTTCTGTTTTTATACACTGTGTGTAAATTCACCATAAGCCTGAGCTTATGTCTGTCAGTCTTGCAACAGATCTCTCCAAGTGTTTGTATTCTCAAGTATCAGACGTTTCAGTTGGTTGACTGGGAAGATGTATGAATCAAGGCAGAGGGCTTGACAGACGCATGTCCTTAAATTGACTTTGTCAAAAAGGAATACATGGCCGGTGCCGCGGCTCACTAGGCTAATCCTCTGCCTGCAGCGCCGGCACCCCTGGGTTCTAGTCCCAGTCGGGACGCCGGATTCTGTCCCGGTTGCTCCTCTTCCAGGCCAGCTCTCTGCTGTGGCCAGGGAGTGCAGTGGAGGATGGCCCAAGTGCTTGGGCCCTGCACCCCATGGGAGACCAGGAGAAGCACCTGGCTCCTGCCTTCGGATCAGCACGATGCGCCGGCCGCGGCAGCCATTGGAGGGTGAACCAACGGCAAAGAAAGACCTTTCTCTCTGTCTCTCTCTCTCACTGTCCACTCTGCCTGTCAAAAAAAAAAAAAAAAAAAGGAATACATGTTTGCCTACATACCTGGGGAGGCTGGGATGCAGCTGACTTCAAGTATGGTTGTACGGTTGTGTACAAGAGCTTAAATGACACTAGGGTTCTCCCCCCACCTCTGTTTCTCATCTCTGCTGATTTCTGTTTGTGTTAGCCTACCAGCCTCCTTTCATCACACCGAGAAGCCTTCTCCCTGTGACTTGGGAACATGGCCATTATGCAGCCTTGACTTCACATCTTCCCAGAACAGTGACTCTGAAGGCCAAGGAGGAAGGACTGCTGATTTGAACTAACCTAACAGTCATTTGGAAGATTCTGATTGGCACTGCCAGGTCTTGGTCTTGTCTCTGAACCAATGTCTGTTGCTGGGTGTGTGAGCAACTCTGATTGGCCTGCCATGGTCTCTTCTACCTGTGACAGGGCACTGTGATGCAGGGAGACCGATAGGAAAGAGGAGGTGATGCGGGACAGGCAGGAAGCTGGTTAGTGGACAAAAGAGCTGAGGGGCTGCCAGCTGTCTCCTGGCTGTAGCCCAGCACCATTAAAACTCCACCCACTTCTGTGCAGATTTGGCACACTCACCTTCCCATGATGCACTTGTGCCTCCTCCATCAAGAAGAAGATGCCATGATGAACTTGTGAACGCTGAGCCCCAGGTGGAGATGTCATGAAGCCTTCCAGAGATCACCCCAGGAGCTGAACCAAGCCCAAACTCTACCCTATTTGTACAGTTAGGGCACCACCCTCTACGTGATAAAGGGGCAACTGACCTGGGGGGGGAGCAGTTCTCCCTCATGAGGTTGCCTGCGCTTCCATCTGAGTGTGTATCACCTCTTAAATCTCTGTAAATCCTGCTCCCATTCTGGTACTCTGTCTATGTCTCTGCTCTGAGTTCTTCTCTCAGACCAAGGCAAGAGCCTGGAATAAATCCAGCTGGAGACACACCCACCCCACCCACAACAGAGCGGTGTGAGAAGATGAAGAAGAGGCAGAGTGCTTTTGTTTGCCTTTAGTCTTTGGCTTGAAGATCATGTTCAATCTCCACTCCTTAAAGTGAATCTTCCTTCACTGTATCTTGGTTATTAAGCTAGTGCTTGGCAGGTGTATTTTGCAGTTGGCAATCACACACAGTGTTATGAGAATGCATTGCAATGAAGCTTTTGGTTGAGCTACCCATGTATCACTTGTTCTTTCTTGCTTTCAACAAGCTTTTGTCAAGGACATGATACAGGCCATGTGCACAACAAGAATCACAGTCTCTGCTCTGTAGTGAGGAGAAAGACTATGAGAGGCACGCACAATCTTTGAAACTGTTTTTAATGCTGTAAGATTAAGTGACAAGGGTGGACACCTGGTTATATTGTATTATATTTTCACACCTGTCATGTCAAAAAAGCCGTCTCACAAGAAGCTCTGTTTAGGTGGAATCTTGAATGAGGAGTAGGAACTAGCCAGGTAAGTGTGTCGGGGTGAGCTTCTAGGGAGGAGAAATGGCAAGTGGGCAGGACCTGGATTGGAAAGAAAGGCCTGAGTGAAATGTTATATCAGACTGAAGAGACAGGAGACCACGCACGGGCTGGCAGGCTAGGGCAAGAGTTGTACATTTGGGCCGGCGCCGCGGCTCACTAGGCTAATCCTCCGCCTTGCGGCGCCGGCACACCAGGTTCTAGTTCCGGTTGGGGTGCCGGATTCTGTCCCGGTTGCCCCTCTTCCAGGCCAGCTCTCTGCTGTGGCCAGGGAGTGCAGTGGAGGATGGCCCAAGTGCTTGGGCCCTGCACCCCATGGGAGACCAGGAGAAGCACCTGGCTCCTGCCTTCGGATCAGCGTGGTGCGCCGGCCACAGCATGGACCGCGGCGGCCATTGGAGGGTGAACCAACGGCAAGGGAAGACCCTGTCCACTCTGCCTGTCAAAAAAAAAAAAAAAAGGGTTGTACATTTGTATCCCATATGCAATGGGGAGGCCCAAAGGCTATCAATGAAGGCAGTGGCACACTTTGATTTATGTTGACAACAATCATTCTGTTTCATTCATTCATTGATGTATAGGTTGTAGGCTGTAGAAGCTGAAGACTAATTCTGCCGCCTGCTACCTGTGTGACTCAGGATGAGCTAACCAGCTGTGCTTCAGCTCCTTCCTCTGAAAATGAGGATTGCTACAGAAATGACCTCATAGATTTGTTAGAACTAAAGAAGCTAAAACACAGAACCCTTAGGAAAGTGCTTTGTATACTGTGATGTCTAAGACTTTGCTCTTGAAATTATTCAACACTTGTTTATTGAGCAGCCCCTGTGAGCCAGGCGTTGAGGAAGGATATGGGAGGAAATGGTATTTGCCTCCTAGAGAAATGACAGTGAGGTTGTCAACAGTGTTGGGTGTCACTGTGAGACTGGGGATCTTGGTCTTACGAAGCTGCCAGTCTGCCCACCTGCTGCACAAAGAGCCAGGCCATTGTTTGTGGGCTCAGCTAGACATGCAGCACTGATCTGGATTTCTTTTCTTTCTGAAAACAGTCTTAATTAGTTTCCTACAGATTCAATGTAGTTCATAGATACAATTCTAAAAAATAGCAGTATTCCCATCTTCCCTCCCGCCCTTCCCTTTCTCCCTCTCCCTTTCTTCCTTTGATTTTTAAGATTTTAAATTTTAAATTTATATTACAGTAAAAAGGCTTAGTGCTTCACAGAATAAGTAAAATCCAAACAGACTCTAGTTCAGTGGGAATACAGACAGCAGCTACAAACAATAAGTGAATGGAAAAATCACCATTTCCCCCATATACAGTCAATTTTTAAGTAATCACAGATCATTAAAACTCTAGTAGTTTAGCATTCTTAACCGTTGGCTTAACAAAGTATAAAAGTGTTTGACAAAACTATGTTTGAAGCAATACTGATGCACACAGGCCTTTCTTCTTTTGCTTTTTGTTTTTTGCTTTCTGTTTCTTAAATTTTAGCTCTGACATATAAGAGAGAACACATGGTGCTTGTCTTTCTGTGTCCATTTTATTTCATTCAACATCATGACTTCCAGTTGCATCCATGTTGAAACAAATATTAATATTTCATTTTTTAGATATGGGATAATATTCCATTGTTTATATACACTGCATGTATACATACATACACACATGTTATCATGTATGCATATGTACATACATACACATATGTACATATACACTCATGTATACACATGTATATATATATTTCTTTATCCATTCATTCATCTGATGATAGGCACCTTGGTTGATTCCAAATTTTGGCTGTTTGAACAGTGCTGCTGTGAACATGGTGGTGCAGGTGCCTCTGATACAATATGTTCACATCTTCTGGGTATATTCCCAGTAGTGTGATTGCTGTATCAAATGGGAAGCCTACTTCTAGCTTTGAGAAAATCTCCATGTTGTTGTCCACAGTAGCAGCACTATTTGCGTTCCTGCCAATAGTGTGTAAGTGTCCCCCTTTCTCCACATCCTCACCAGTATTTGTTACTCTCTGTCCTTTGGGTTTTAGCCACTCTTACAGTGTGAGGTGATGTCTCTTTGTGGTTTTGATTTGCATTTCTCTGATGGCTAGTAATGTTGAGCATTTTTTCATAAATTTGTTGGCCCTTTGTGGTTCTTTTGAGAACTCTCTGTTGAGGTTCTTTGCTTATTTTAAACTGGATCGGTTTTTTGTTGTTGAGGTTTTTAAGTTGCTGACACATTCTACATATAAAGGAACTGTCAGATAGATAGCTCACAAATATTTTTCACATTCTGTTGGGTATCTCTTCACCCATTGATCATTCCTTTGCTGTGCAAAGCTTCTAAATTTGATGTAGTCGCATCATTATTGCTTTGGTCTTCTGCTGTGGGGACCTTGTCCAAGAAGTCATCCCCTACACCATCGTCTTGGAGTGTTCTGCTACATTTTCTTGTAGCAACATCATAGTCTACTCATAAATTAAGGTCTTTGACCAATCTTGAGTTTATTTTTGTATATGATGAGAAATATGGATTTGTTTTCATTCTTCTACATGCATACATGCACCATATGTAGAAGAGATTATCCTTGCTCCACTATATGGTCTGAGCACTTTTGTCAAAAATCAGTTGGCTGTATGCATGTGGATTAATTTCTGGGCTCTCTGCTCTGTTCTATTAACCTATGTAGTGGTTTTTATGACAACATCATGCTATTTTAATTATTATAGCTTTGTAGTATGCTTTGAAGTCAAGTATTGTGGTGCATCCAACTCAATTTTTCTTGTTTGGGATCACCTTGACTATTCTGGGTCTTTTGTGATCCCATATGAATTTTAGGATTGTTTTTCTAATTCTGTAAAAATGTCATTAATGTTTTGATAGGGCTTGCATTGAGATCTGGATTTCATTTCTGGCTTTGTCTCTTACTAACCTAGCATTCCTAATTTATTATAACTAATTAGAGTTTGATTATAATTAGGAAACATTACATTTTCTATAAAGAATAAATGAGATTATATATGTCTATATGTATGTATAAATGTAAAGTATTAACACTGGGCAGGCCACATTAAAAAAATTACTAAGTGGTAGTTATTATTAGTACTTCAGAGGTGCTGGTAGTTGTATATTATTTGTCAGTGCAAGCCTCTGTGCTTAATTTTTATGTCTATCTGATACATGCTCTGAGTTATCGAGAAAATGGATTCCTTGTTAACTGCTGAAAATGTACCTCAGGGAGAAAGAAGGCACCCTGAATTGCTGTGGGCATTTTTAAGTAAGTGAGTGGAAAGGGTAGAACAGAAAGAAGGGGAGCCTTAACATATTTTCCTGGTACTACTTATGGATATTTTAAAATCTTTAGTTGTGAAAATAGTTCATAAATTATTTGTATGGTAGAAGTATTGAAAATAAGATAATAAAGTAATGGCATATATACATCCAAAAATTACCATTCCTAAAGCTTGCATAAGTTGCTTTATATTTTATTCTCCTCTTGTTGCTTATAAGGGAATAAATTAGTAAGCAAATAAGCCTAATGGGTTTTGTGAAGCCTAGACATTTGCTCTTTGAAAGAAGTCTGCTTTGGATATCTGTGCTTGTCTTTTTCAAACCTGTCTTCCTGTCTACCTTTCTAATTTCTGTTCTTGCTTCTGACAGGCATTATTGTGTGCCAGAGGCAGATGGATTTCATTTTTATTATGATCTAACACAAATGGCAAGTGAAATATGAAAAGGATATTTCCATTTGTACAGCAATAAGTTAACATTAAATCTAGCTTTATGATGTTTAACTTGGAGGTATCCTGCCAAAACACAATTGATTGATAGATGGAAATTAAAACCACTAATGGGATACCTCCTTCTATAAATCAGGTTGAGGATTATGGAGCTAAGGTCATTTTCTTTATTGCTCTTTGAGGGAAGGAAAAGCAGGTAAACAACCTTAGATGAGTCTGAGTCCGTGGGCCTGCAGGGAAACCTGCAGGAGAGGTAGCTGGCCTCAATAGAGTATCAGCCTGGGCAGAGAGAAAACAGAAGCACCAGCAAACTAGCAACAAGTGCTTGCAAGTGACCTGAGTGCAGGACAGCAGAGAGCCACGTTGAAAAGAGAACACACTGCCAAGGAGAAGTGAATTATAGGATGAAGCTCCCAGCAAATATCCCCCAGATCCTCTGCATTCCACGAGCCAGGCCTGATCCTAGATCAACACGATCTACTGAGGGAGGTTTTCAGCATTTAAAAATGGGAGACTTGGGGCTGGTGCTGTGGCGCAGCGGGTGAAGCTGCCCATGGTGACACCAGCATCCCATATTGAGTCCTGGTTTTAAGTCTCCGGCTGCTCTGCCTCTGACTTCCCTCCCTGCTAATGCTCCTGAGAAGGTAGCAGAAGGTGGTTCAAGTCCTTGGGTTCCTACTACCCATGAGGGAAACTAGAATGGAGTTCCTGGCTCCTGGCTTCAGCCTGTTCCAGCCCTGGCTGTTCCAGGTGTTTGAGGAGTGAATCAGAGAGGACAGAAGATCTCTCTCTGTATATATCTCATACACACACACACACACACACACACATATTCTGCCTTTCAAATAAATCAATCTTGGGGATGGCATTGTAGTGTAGCTCCTAAAGCTGCTGCCTGTGATTCCAGCATCCTGTATGGGCACCGGTTTGAGTCCTGGCTGCTCCTCTTCCAGTCCAGCTCCCTGCTAATGTGCCTGGGAAAGCAGCAGAAGATGGTCCAAGTAGTGTTACCCCTGCACCCCTGTGGCAGACCTGGAAGAGGTTCCTGGCTCCTGGCTCCTGGTTTTGGCCTGGCCCAGTCTGGGCCATTGCAGCCATTTGGGGAGTGAGCCAGCACATGGTAGGCCTCTCTCTCTGTCTCCGTTTCTCTCTCTGTAACTCTGTCTTTCAAATAAACAAAATGAATCTAAAAAAATTAAATATTCTTTAAAAATGAGACAGTAGAGTCATTTGTTAAACATTTTCTTATAACCAGCAATGCAGAAGATACATATCTTATAAAGGAAATACATTTATATGTTTATTTGGTGTTTCAAACCCCAAATGATTCCTCTAAAAACATAAATGTGTAAATTAGGTATTTGGCATGAAGACTCTACAAGAAGGATGTACTGTGTTTTCTTAAAATGAAATAAAAGTACGTGCCAACTTTGCAGGAAAGTAAATGCTCTGTTTGTTATTAAATTCAGTTCCTTTTTCACCTCCACTGTGTCTCCTAGACCAATGGAATGCCTTCTAACTCTCTGACTTCTTTTTTTCCTGTAATTTTAAACTTCTTATTTTACTGTTAATATACTCCAGTCACTGAACCTAAGATTCCATGCACCACAAAGTAAAACTAAACTAGGGGGCACTAACATAGGGTTACCAATTTCCTTTTTTTCTTTGGCTAATGACAAAAAGCAAATTTTAAAACACTGAATAAATTTAGTTTTATGCCAAATTCCCTACATATTACTCATTTATCTATTTACTCCCAGACAGGTGAAAACTTAGTGGCTGGGCTCCAGTCTCGGGAATTAGTCTCAGGACTTAAAGCTTCAGGCTATGAACAAAGAGTTGGTTCTGTGTCTCCTTTGTTCTATGATTACACAAAATGTATATTGCACTTACACTCCTCTCTCTATGTGGGTCTCTATGGGAGGTCTGGCTCTACTGGAGACTTCGGGTCCTGTGTGTTTTAACGATGCTATTCCCTCCAAGGTCCCTCGTGTTCAAAACCCAACTCCAAAACCAGCTTCCGTGGGCAGTCTTCCTTGGTACCTCCAGACAGAGTTGGTGACTTCTTCCTGTGTTCTCCTGTGAGCATACATATGTACACACACACAGATACGAACACACGTGCACACACAAGGTCTTCCAGAAGCTCATGGAAAATGCCAATTGTGAAAAAAACTATGAATGAATTTCCAAATTTTTGACATGAACACATACTTGTCATTTCGTTTTCCATGGACATTTTTATATGCCTTCATGTATTTATATGTGTCTATGTACATGTTTTCTCCTCAGCAAACCTTACAGTATTATACAGCAATTTTATTTATATACTGTCTTCTGAAAGAGCTACTTGAGGATAGAAGCACGTAACCATTTAGATTTTTGTTTCAGAAACAGTGTATGTTGCTGGAGAGCTGAGTTATATTAGGCCAAAGTCAACTATTGCATTTTGAAATTATAATCTTTCTTTTTTAAGATTTATTTATTTGAAAGGCAGAGTTATAGAGAGAAGGAGAGACAGAGAAGACAGAGAGATCTTCCATCTGCTAGTTCATTCCCCAAATGGCCACAACAGCCAAGGCTGGGCCAGGCCGAAGCCAGGAGCCAGGAGCTTCATCCAGGCTCCCTGTACCGGTGGCAGGTTTCCCAGGCACATCAGCAGGGAGCTGAACCAGAAGTGGAGCAGTCGGGACTTGAATTGGCGCCCCTGTGCTACGGGCTGCGGAGTTAACCCGCTGACCCACAGCACTGGCCCCTGTATCTTTCTTTCCACGAGTCTGAAGTCTTAGTGAAGACTCTACGTTCTGGTGTGTGTAGGCAGAAGAAAGTACAAAAGAAAGTTATTCTACTAGGCTAAATCCTACTCTTTTGACCACACCAGCCCTCAGGAAACAGAGTGGCCACAGTCACGTGATTCTGTCTGTTTAAGATAACATTCCTGGGGTGGAGGACATCCCAGCATCCAAGTGCTGCTCTGCTTCCAAACCAGCTTCCTGCTGGTGCATCCTGCAGGCAGCGGAAGATGACGCAGGTGCTCGGGCCCGCCACCCACGGGAGACTCAAGGAGTTCGCGGCTCCTGGCGTCAGAGCAGCCCGGCCCTGGCTGTTGCAGGCATTTGGGGAGTGAACCAACAGCAGGAAGATCTCTCTCTCACTCACTCTTTCACTCTTGCTGTACTTCCCAAGTAGATGAAAAATGTAAACATTTAAAAAAAAAAGAATGGACTTCTTAACCTCGATATATCTTTGTGTTTGTATATATAAAAGTTACAAGTAAAAACATCTAAAATGTATGTACTCAAATGTAAACAGTAAAATGTTTATGGATATATATTTTCCTTTCTGGGAACATTTTTCCATGCCAATATACACAGTTTTATTTGATCACTTTTAATACCTGCTTGGCTATAATGGATGGTCATATCATCATGTGGACTTCTATTCTCTGCAATGGTGTCTGGAATAAATATTTATTTAGTGGAATAGAAAATACCTCCTTGCTGCTCTGTCTAAGCCTGAGTAGAGAATCTAATGATTCTAAGGATTCTAATGATTTTAAGATAATCTTCATAATCTAAGGCTGCTCCTTTAACTGCAGCCTCCAATGGGAAAACAGGAAGGAAAACGAAAGGGAGTGGCGGCAGTGGAGTGACTCACTTTGTTTTTGTGTTCAATTCCCTCTGATCATAAAGTAAAAAACAGTGGCTGAAGAAAAAGATGTGGTTTTGAAAAACATCATCACCATTTCCTTGCTAAAATGACAATGTAGCCACATATAATTATGAAAATTGATTTGGGTGCTCCGATTCGACGCCCATGACGCAGGACCCAATGATTACCTTCACCAAAACATTCCCTTTGCTGAGGTATTAAAGAATCTGACATCATGTTATGAAATAAAGCAACTGAGAGGGTAATACGTTTATTTGAGAAATTCTTTGAATGCGTGAGTTGGGCATTGTTGTGAAGACCCTACCATCTGAATGCCCCAGACTGGTTAACAAGGAGACGCCAGACAAGAACCTGCTCATCTCCAAACTTCCCCAAAGATGGACCTTTAGCTGCTTCCTTCCCCGGTTCCTCTCTTACTGATTTAGTAGGACGAGAAGTTGCCCAGGCCCAAGCCCAAGCCACCGTCTATCAGACCAGTCCTGCTGTTGGCTAGAGGAGCTCCCAGTCACGGCCTGCTCCGAGCCTCCGTAGACGAGCCGACGCTCTGCATAGGGGCAAAGGGCCTGTGCCTTCCCCCGGACAGGATCAGGGGTCTGGTTAGGGTCACTTACCACTGTGACTTGCCTACTCAAAAGCAAGTCTCCTTTTTCCCTTGTTAACAAAGCTCAGACTTTGGGTCTTTACTTCTCCCCAATGGCCAAGGGTAAAATCTCAGTTTTGGTAATTCTCTTCTCTTAGCAAAGATTGCTTTAAAGGTGGGCTTAGGACCTGGTTCTAGCAAGTGAAAATTCAGTTAGACAGTTTCTAGACAGGCTATCCTCCCTCTCTCTCTCTCTCTCTCTCTCTCTATATATATATATATATATATATATAATTAAATTTATTTGAAGGTCAGAGTTAGAGAGAGGGAGAGACAGGGAGAGAGGCTGCCACGGAAATGACTTGAGCCCGGCTGAAGCCAGGAGCCAGGAGCTTCATCCTGGTCTCCCATGTGGGTGGCAGGGGCCCTAGCAATTGGAACATCTGCTTTCTTCCCCAAGCCATTATCAAGGAGTTGGATGGGAAGTGGAGCAGCCAGGACACGAAACAGTGCCCATAGGGGATGCCAGAATCGCAGGCGACAGCTTTACCCGCTACATCACAAAGCCGACCCTTCTCCCCAGTGTGAAAAGGAGATCCACGGATGAAACAGTCTCATTGCACACAGGATGTGTGGTACCCGGTATGACGTCAAGACGGCAGAGACCACCCTGTGACACAGGGAGAGCCAATCCAACATGGTGAGGATAGCAGAGTAAAGAAAGGCGGGAAAAACAGGTTTTCCTGCAGAACTTGCAAAGTCCTGATTCACCCGCTGGGGTAACTTCCCATGAGCCTTTTTTCGGACGCTGCCTTCTCTAAGGAGGCGGAGGCTGTCCACTTGCATGCAGAAACATCGCTACTACTGAACTCACAGCACTGGGGAGGCCCAGTGACTTCTACTACTTCCACCAGATTGGATTTCAGAACTCCTGGGACACACGTGTTTTACCATTTTTGAATCTTCACTTACAGTATTCCACCCATGGGAAATAATGTTCTAGTGCACTGATATCTACTGACAATGTATTAGTTCTTCAAATTTAGTCCAAATCCCATTACCTGAGGCCTTCCACCATCCCACCTGTGAAGATAATTTCCTTCAGTCTGTGTATCGCTGTTAGTACGGGCAGTCTTTATCCTTATCCTTCTCTGCTTTATAATACATGTCTACATCAGAATAAGTATAAAGTAAGCATGACGCTTCTTTAGGGCAGAAGTGAAATGATGTCTGCCAAGTGATGTGAGGAATTATGCATTATTTTTCATATTAGTATCTCTCCTACAGACTGGTGTGCTGCCTCTTAGCAGGTGCACCAGACACTTTGCCAAATTGGTCGTATGTGAATTGAAAGGTTTGGATGAAATGATACTGAAAATCCCATCTTACTCTAAGAAACTATGGTGATGTCTAATCTTTAGTGAAGCCATACTTTTTAGAGATATATAGGTTTGAGAGTTGCCTGGGAATAAAAGGAAAAGTTTCAGTGGATGGAGTGAAACACAAGTATCTTGAACCTTTTTGAAACAGAATAATGTTTTAAAGCTATACTTCTATTTTTGGACATCTTTACTTGTGATATTTACTTTTTGATCACTCTCCGGAATAGCTCATTGCCAACGTAAAAGGTCCGGTTGTTTGGGAGAAATGTGCTGAAAATAGAATCTCGTGTTACACGGCCAGTCATAAATCTTTTACAGGATCGCCAAGGTTTGGGGGACTTATTGCGGTTTTCTGCCCTTCTTTTTAACTTTGCAAGCCCCCGATATGTTATATTTGGAGGGGGATTTGCTTTGCTTAAGGGAAATACTCCAGTGAGCTATTTCTGAGCTTGCTTTTGACATTCAGACATGGAAATACTGTACTGCCAGGATACTTATCCCTGGATAAGCTTGGAGTGCAGATGTAAACATAATATCAGGTCAATATTTTACTCAGCTGTTGACATGCTCGCTCCTAGAGGATTTCCCTATTGTGACGTCTCTGTCTAAATTAAGTCAGAAGCCCCAAAATAGATACAAGATGGGGAAAAGTAGGACAGGTTCAAGGGCTCAAACTTATTCTTAATTATTTGCCTCTCATTTCTAAGGTTTATGAACATAGGAAACACACACACATGACGGATAAGCCCTCTGCTTGCTTTTCCACTACTGCCCCAGCTCTGCTGGTTTCCGTGGGTGGAGGCCACAGGGCACACTTCAGCTACTTGGAAGGTCCCGCTGAGGAGACGGAGCAGGGCCAGGGCTGTGCGGGGAGAAAAGGAAGGCTGCCACAGGATGCCAGGCATTCCACAGAAAGCGCTGTGTCCTGCGGTTGCCATGCGCTTGTCCAGAGACGGGCACAGCCTGAGGAACGTGGCAGAGTGAGCTGCAGTCGAGGCCCAGCAATGCTCGCTGCAGAGCTGGAGGCACAGGGACGCCTGCGGTGCCCAACGCGACATCCACCGTCTTCCCCACGAGAAGCAGGCGCCATGTGAAGCACAGCGGCAGGCACGGCTCTCTGTGCCTCCCTCATTTACTCCTTTTTCTAGGTACAGCCCTGCTTCCCCTCCATCTCCCACCCCTCTCCCAACATGCGGGAGCACCTAAACATCCCCCCAGACTCCCTTTCCTGACCCCCCTCTGCCTTCCACCGTGTAGAACTCACCGTTCTGTTTCGGAACTCCTCTGTATGTGGTAAGATGTGCATAGCCCCTGCAATAGTTTAATGCATCCATTTTATGTATCTTTCAGCTGTGGTCATGTTTTTGCACTCTTCAGGGCAAGAATTGATTCTTAATCACCTTTATAGCTCTAAAATTCAGCACAGAATCTGTCTCATTGCAGCAATTCAATATATAAGGTACTACAAAATGTTTGCAGAAAAATGGAATTAAAAGATGCTAGTTTTGGTGTGAATATGTTTAATCCTTGTATTTGTTTCATAATACACATTTTCCACGAACCTTTTGAAGACTCCTTGTCTATTCTGTGCGTAAATAAATGAATGAAGGGTGGTGGTTTCGGGGTTTAGGGATTGAGGTTCAGAGACTAAACTGATGAGAGTTAAAGGATTTCCAAGCTTTCTTGGTTGATGTGTGCAATGGCGGTTACCACCCTACACCTACTCCTTTAAAAGCCGTCATTCCCATTGGGTGTGGAGCAACCCTTCCCTGCGCTGTTTGGAATCCTGCTATTAGCATCCTACCCAGGCTTACCTCCTCTCCCCCAACTAAATCCCATGTGACCTCATAGAAGAAATGAGTATATTACCCTCGGAGAAAAGTCACAGATGTGCATTGAAATTTCTTGTGTAACCTCCACCAAATATTTACTGAGGATTGATAAAGTTCCAAGCACCAGGCTAATCCACACAAGGATTAAAATATTTTGCAATTTGCAAAATCTACACAGGCCACTGTCACCCCTTCAAAATTCCCACAGAAAAATTCCAGAACTCAATTCACTAGTGCTGTACATTTCAATGTTTTCCTTAAACTTGTATTTATGGCTCATGAATCAACAGAAACTCTCTCCTTTGCTGTGGAGGGTTTTGGGTTTACAGGAAGGAGTGTAGACTTTGGAGGCAAACAACTCGATTTTGGACTCTCTTCCGTTTGCTTGGAGCTGTATGGTAGTGCACGCAACACCTATAAACTTCAATTTTTTAATCAACAAAATGATAATACCTATTTATAGCTGTAATGATAAGTAAGTAAGATAATGCACACATGAGTGTATCTAGGACAGGGGTGGGGACTTCTAACAGACCACTTGGTCTGGCCCTCCCAAGGCAAGTGCAGGAAGGACTTGAATTTCAGCAGATCTAGAGCAGGCTAATTTTTAAGCTGATAATTTTATGCAGCCCATGGATGATGCTATAAATATCCAACTGGCCCTTGGCAGAAAGAAGTTTCTCCACTCCTGATCTGTGAAATAGCAATGCTCAAAAAACTGTAGGTGCTGTCAGCATTACTATCCTTTCATGTAGTCCAGACTCCTAGGAGCAGTCCCCTTCAGGAAACCTCGTGGCAGCTTTGCCAGTGTGTGTCAGTTGCACTTGGAGAACAGGCTCTTCTCTGGGGTCAGAGAGATTGCGCACAACGTGCTGTAAAAATGCCTTGATATAAAGGAAACCTTGTTAAGAGAACACCGAGCTACTACCCCTGTTACAATGCTGCGATTCCTCCCTTGATTTCTTGGAACCTCCAGACCCAGAACCCTCCTGCTCGGCTTTGCTGGGACTGCGCGAGTGGAGCTGTACCAGGCTTAAAGGACATAGAGTTTGCACCATGGAGTCAAAGGAACTCACGTTTAAAACCTATCTTTGGGAGTGGGCGTTTAGTACAGGGGCAAAGACTCCACGTGGGACACCTCCATCCTGCCAGAGTACTGGGCTCACGTGCCGGCTCTGATCTTGATTCCAGCCGACTGGTAACGTGCATCCTGGGAGGCAGTAGGTGACAGTCCAAGTACCTGGGTCTCTGCCACCCACATGGGAAACCTGAATTGAATTCTGGTGTCCTAGCCTCAGCCTGGCCCAGCTGTTGAGACCATTAAGGGGGTGAACCAGTAGATAGATTTCTATGTGTCTGTCTTTCAAATAAAAATAAATCAATGAAAATTAAAAAAAAATTTTTCCACTTATTAGCTTATTGATGTTGAACGAGTAAGTTAAGCATCCTGTGCTAGACAGGCTACTTCCCCCGACTCCAGTGATGGCTATGTTTAATCCCTGGAGTGTGTGACTGCATTGCCTAACGTGCAAATGGGACTCTGCATGACACATGGGATTAATTTAAGGGTCTTGAGACAGGATGTCCTGGATTATCCAGGGAGGCTCAAAGGTACCACAAGGGTACTTGCAAGAGAGACCCAGGAGAAATCAGAGTCAAACAAAGGAGACTGGATTCTGGAACCAGAGTTTACAAGCAGGCCCAGCGAAGATGGCGAGTGGGGCCACAAGCCAAGGAGTCCGTGCGCTCTGGGAGCCGGAGATGGTCAGGAATGGATGCTCCCCTTGCAGTGCTCAGAGGAAGGTGACTGCTGACAGGTCGCTTAGGTCGCCATGTGCACAATACTTGGTCCCAACAGCAATGGAAAACTCACACCATCTCACCTTTCTTATCTCTAAAGCACTAATACAGCACAAGTTTCCCCTGCTGGCCAATATTGTAGGCAAGGAAGTTGTAGCACTCAAGGATACAAAGTATCTGCCATCAGGGAGTGTGGGGAGCAAACCGGACTAGACTGAGTTACTGGAATTAAGACTTATTCTATGCATCTGCTCTCCCACAATATGGCGCTGGGAGAGAAGAAAGAGGCTTCTACACAGCTGCCTCCAGTTCAACCAATAAACTGTAGGACTTGCTCCTGATTGGAGAGCAGCGTACTCGGCGTGTGGGCAGCCGAGTTGGGATTGGCGGAGGAGGACTATAAAGGAGGAGAGAGACGGCATGCACCAGGAACATCTAAGGGGAACATGTAGCTGAAGGAACACCTGTGCAGCCCCCGAGAAGAGCCGGCCGGCGGTGTGCCGCTCCCCTGTGGAAGTGGGGAATGTGGCCAGGGGGAACTGCCCTTCCACGGAGGTGGAAGGGATAGTAGCCAACCCGGGAAGAACCAGCAGCAAACCCGGGGAGGGCCGAGCAGACGAAAGAACAGCGCAGGGTCCTGTGTTGCTCCTCCACGAAGAGGGGGAGTGACATAATGGTGCCGTGACTCGGATATGAAGCCTAGGCAGGGCTTAGTGTCGTTCCTCCACGAAGAGGGGGAGCGACATAATGGTGCCGTGACTCGGATATGAAGCCTAGGCAGGGTCCTGTGTCGTTCCTCCACGAAGAGGGGGAGCGACATAGTGGTGCCGTGACTCGGATAGGAAACCTAGCTCGGATAGAAAACCTAGGACGGATAGGAAACCTAGCTCGGATAGGAAACCTAGGACGGATAGCAAACTTAGGAGGGAAGAAACGGGAAGAAGCAGGAAAATACCGGAGAGAGAGACTAGCGAAGAGCCTAGGGGAAAGCCAGATGAGAAAGGTGCCGGAAGAAGCTATGGAAAGCCTAGGCATAGACTCGGATACGGACTGTGGGAAAGAAGTTAGGATTTAAAGTGAAAGCAAGAAGAAACTTAGATACGGACTGCAGGTTGAAAGTGAAAGTGAAACCTAGAAGAAACTTAGACTCGGATACGGACTGTGGGGAGAAGCCAGGAGAAATGAGGGAGGAATATTGTTGGAAGAAAACTTAAGGAAACATACCGGGTAGAGAAAAATGTTAGGGAGGATGAAGCCGCGAGTGCAGGCCGAGGCGGAGATATAAGCCACCTTGGAATTCTTCAAGTCACCCCGGGGAGCAAGAGGCGAAGATCTGGAACCAGAGGCAGAGACGTGGGCCGCCAGGTTGAAATTCGCCAGGTTAGTCCGGGGAACTTGGACTGAATGCCGGTGGTGGCGGAAACATTCGCGGAAGCCGCCGCGTGCAGAGAGAGCACGGGGCGTGAATAGATGGGGAACGCCGGGGCTGGCGCGAGGCCGTGGTGCGGGCGCGAAGTGCCTGGAGACTGCCGAGCGTGCGCGCGAAGCCCAGCCGCGCAGAGCCGGGAGCCCGCCGGCGGGGCGAGGCGCCGGGAAGCCGCGCAGAGCCATGAAGCTGCCGCGGGGCAAGGTGCCGAGAAGCAGCCTCGGGGCGAGTGCCGCCAGGAAGCCGCAGGGATAAGAGAAACAGAAGTTTAGAAGTAAAAAGAGAGAAATAGGAATGCTGGAAGATAGAAGTAAAATGGGAGAAATAGGAATGCCCGGAGATAGAGAAATAGAGAAATAGAGAGGCCTCCCTACAACATGGCAATGAGAAAGCTTGGATTTGGTCTGCCTGATTAAGTGAGGCGATGAGCACCTGGGCGGCTAGCAGCTTATGCGCCGCAGGTCACCGAAGACAGGCACGAATTAACATCAGTAAGGCCTCCCCACAATACTGCAATTAGAAAGCTTGGATTCGGTCTGCCTAATTAAGGCGGTAAGCGCCAGCAAGCAGCTCGACCAGAGTATGAGCTGCAGGTCACCGAAGATAGGCACGAACCAACAATAATAAGTCTCCCCCACAAAAAGGCAATGAGAAGGCTTGGATTCGGTTTGCCTGATAGAGCTTGTAAGCCCCTGCAGGCAGAGCAGAGCATGCGCTGCAGGGCACCGAACACAGGCACGCATCAGCGCCTAAAAACCTCCTCACAACATGGCGAAGAGAGGACCCGGATTCGGTTTGCCTGATGGATAGGACTTGTAAGAGCCTGTGGCAACTCTAGCAAGTAGAGCAGAGTGTGTGCCGCGGGACACCGAAGACAGGCGCGTATCAACGCCAAAAAATAAAAAGAAAGGGGGATCTGTGGGGAGCAAACCGGACTAGACTGAGTTACTGGAATTAAGACTTATTCTATGCATCTGCTCTCCCACAATATGGCGCTGGGAGAGAAGAAAGAGGCTTCTACACAGCTGCCTCCAGTTCAACCAATAAACTGTAGGACTTGCTCCTGATTGGAGAGCAGCGTACTCGGCGTGTGGGCAGCCGAGTTGGGATTGGCGGAGGAGGACTATAAAGGAGGAGAGAGACGGCATGCACCAGGAACATCTATGGGGAACATGTAGCTGAAGGAACACCTGTGCAGCCCCCGAGAAAGCCGGCCGGCGGTGTGCCGCTCCCCTGCGGAAGTGGGGAATGTGGCCAGGGGGAACCGCCCTTCCACGGAGGTGGAAGGGATAGTAGCCAACCCGGGAAGAACCAGCAGCAAACCCGGGGAGGGCCGAGCAGACGAAAGAACAGCGCAGGGTCCTGTGTTGCTCCTCCACGAAGAGGGGGAGTGACATAATGGTGCCGTGACTCGGATATGAAGCCTAGGCAGGGTCCTGTGTCGTTCCTCCACGAAGAGGGGGAGCGACAAGGGAGGTTATGTTATTGTGGGGAGCAAACCACAAATAAAAATGTACTCTTGAGTAGTAGTGTGAAACTCTGTGAGGAGCTGAAGGCAGGTAAGCAGTGACGGCGGGGGGAGCTGTACTGTCGCCTAGACCGCTCAAAGACCCTTCCCAGGGGACATTTGAGCAGAGAAGCCGCTGGCAGGCTCAAGAGCGGCTGGTCCCAGGTGAAGGGACCGTCACTCCCTGTGGTGGGACAGGAGCTGGACTGTTGATGCTAAGGTGCCGGAGCAGAACGGGTGAGGGAGTGGGGGTGCAAGGTGATGTGGGGAATGTTGGAGGCCTGTTATGGGAAGTCTTTGCAAGTTGTAAGCAGAAGTAGAGCAGCACCTGGGCATGGCAGTTCCTGGGTTCAAGTCCTGTCTTGACTTCCAATTCCAACTTTGTATAACCTGGGAGGTAGCAGATGATGGCTCAAGTACTCGAGTCCCCACTACCCACATGGGAAACCTGGATGGGATTCTTGGTTCTTGACTTGCAAGCCTTTGGGGGGTGAACCAGCAAGTGGGCGATCTCCGTGTGTCTGCATCTCTTTGTGTCTCTCTCTGCTTTTCAAATAATAGTTTCACAAAGGAATGAAGGTTGAGAGAGTAAGGAAGAGCAAATGATGGGGAAAGTTTGGTCAGCAGGTACGAAGCTATGATTAAATAATGGAAATAAATTCCGATGTTCTATTGCACAGCGGAGTTAAACCGGATGATGGTGGGGCTGGGCACTGTGGTGCAGTGTGTCCAGCTGCTGCTGCTGGTGATGCCAACATCCCATGTGGGTGCCGGTTCAAGGCCCAGATGCTCTGCTTTAGATCCAGCTCCCTGCTAATGCGCCAGGGAAGGCAACAGAAGACGGCCCAAGTGCTCATGTCCCTGCCACCTACATGGGAAACCCAGGTGGAGGTCGTGACTCATGGCTTTGGTCTGGCTGAGCCCTGTGGCTGTTGTGGCCATTTAGAGAGTGAACCAGCAGATGGAGGATCTCTCTCTCTGTCTCTCTGTATCTCTCCCTTTCTGTCTGTAACTCTGCCTTTTAAATAAATCTTTAAAAAATAAAGTCTGGATAAAATAATGCACTGTTTACTTTTAAAAAGCCAGAATAAAAGATTTGTAATATTTTCACTAGGAACTGGGAAGGAATGATAAATGAGATAGATGTGTTTACCCTGATTTGAATATTATACAATGTATACATTTGAATATTATAGAATGTATCCAATACCACATGGTAGCCCATTAATATGTATAATTTCTATGTGCCAGTTAAAATAAAAATGTTAAAAGGAGTAAATAAACTATGAGATTGGGATCACCTTTGTAAAAATAAGTCTCTCGGGGTCTGGTTTCAGTGTCTGATGCCAACATGAAGATGAAAAGGTCAGCGCTCATTAAAAAGCCCTCCAAAATGAGGTGGTGCTTCATGTCATTATTGATAAAGCAGGTCTCTCTTGATCGCTCAGAAACAATTATTGTTGAGCAGGCGGATCTGAGCGCTGTGCAGGTACTTTTTTCTTCTAGCATCTTCTTTGTTCCTTCGGAATCATGGGCTCTACAGACAGTGAAGATGGATCAAAAGGCAGGAAACAAGCCCTCAGAAAGTAGCTTTTAATAACAATGGCAAGCAGTTCACAAACTGCTCGACGCAGTTAGCTTAGTAGAGCAGCCAGTCTGCTTGGCACCTTCCGTGATAAGGAGATGACAATAAATCCCACCTTACAGCAGTGGGGGGACCACACACGTCATCATGTGCTTATTAGGTGAAGATCTGAGCAAATACTCCCAACCTTTCAGTGTTATGATGGTTTCTCTTTGATTTTTTTTTTTTTTTTTTTTTTACAGGCAGAGTAGACAGTGAGAGAGAGAGAGACAGAGAGAAAGGTCTTCCTTTTTGCCGTTGGTTCACCCTCCAATGGCCGCCATGGGTGGCGCGCTGCGGCCGGCGCGCCGCACTGATCCGAAGCCAGGAGCCAGGTGCTTCTCCTGGTCTCCCATGGGGTGCAGGGCCCAAGCACTTGGGCCATCCTCCACTGCACTCCCTGGCCACAGCAGAGAGCTGGCCTGGAAGAGGGGCAACCGGGACAGAATCCGGCGTCCCGACCGGGACTAGAACCCGGTGTGCCGGCGCTGCAAGGCGGAGGATTAGCCTAGTGAGCCGCGGCGCCGGCCTGATTTTTATTTATTTATCTATTTCTTGGTCATCTTTCACTCTCATTCTTTCTCATAAGGGATGTCATGGGATAGTTTCACTACTTGAATTAACTATAATTCTGACCTCCTTCAGACTGTTGGAGATTCTTGTCAAACTGCACATGGAAGTAGCTGGGCTAAAAGGAAAAACAAATGCACAATGAGCAGATAATTCATTTCAACCCGAGAACGTTTCATAGGATTTGATGTCTTTTAAAATCATGTTGAGGGGTCAGCATTATGGCTCAGGGGTCCCGACTGTGTGAGTGCTGGGTCACATCCTAGCTGTTCTCCAACTCAGCTTCCTGCTAATGTGCCTGGGAAGGCAGCCAAAGATGGTCCAAGTACTTGGGACCCGGATGGAATTCCTGGCTCCTGGCTTCTACCTGACTCAGCCTGGGCCGTTGTAGCCAACAGGGGAGTGAACCAGCAGATGGAAGACCTCTCTTTCTCTCCCTGTCACTCTGCCTTTGAAATGAATACATCTTTGAAGTAAATACATGAAGGTTACTCTATTCATTAGGGATTCCAGGCAGGCCCACCCTGCCCTGCCTGGGAAGCTAAGTCCGCTTTGCCCTCTCCCCACATGTAGAGTTCCTCTTCCCGTTTACAGAGTTGATGGGGCCTCCTGGCTCTTTCTAGCACCAGCCGATGCCTCTCTTTCCCTGTAGCCCAGCAGTTTCTCAAAGACGCCCTCCTGTTTCCTGCTTCAGGGCCCTTCCAGGGCTGCTTGCTCTGGGGGGAACTTAACTCTGTGGCTTCGGTGGTGACTGAGCCGAGGGCCCTTCCGGGAGGCCCAGCAAGCCTCTAACGTTCACCCAGGGCCGTGCCTCGGTGGAAACACTCCCCCCACTCCTGTCTTTTGTGGGGCCTCCACAGCCGCATGCATGACTCTCATCAGCAGGGCTCACCCCAGCAGCCCGTGAAGCCGGTTCTTCCTCTTCCGTCTGCTTCCTGCTGGCATGGCCACGCACACGCCGCTGTGTAAAGGCCAAGAACCCTGGTCCTGCGTCCTTCCCTCCCATCCCCTCCTCCCTCCTCAGCGTCTGGGATCCTTCACCAAACCCAGCCTGGCCCAGCCTTCCCTCCCTCCACCCTTCCTCCCTCTGCCTTAGTTTTCTGTGCGGCAGTCACAGCGTGTGACAGGCTCAGTGGCCACCACATAGTTTGCAAGCATCAGGAGCCCGAGCTCAGCTCTGAGCTCACAGCCCTGAGTCAGCCAAGGGGCAGGGGCCAGCTGCTGGCAGAGTTTCTTTCTTTTTCAAAGTTTAGGTATCTATGTATGTATTTACTTATTTAATTTGAGCCATAGACAGGACTCCCATTCACCGGTTCACTCCCTTAAGTGCCTGCGTGATCTGAAGTTCAATCCAGGTCTCCTGCACGAGTGGCAGGACCCAGTTACTAGAGCGGTCACTGCTGTCTCCCCGGGCTGCCTGCATCTGCAGGAAGCCAGGGTCAGGAGCCAGAGATGGAGGCTGAACCAGGCACTCTAGAGTGGCAAGTGGATGTCGTAATTGCTGGGCCAAGCGCTCGGTCCCGGAATGTGCAGCTGTAGAACTCACTGTGCTTCGCTTCTTCAAAGCCAGCAGGGAGCTGAGCTCCACAAAGGCCTCAGCTTGGTGAGGTCAGGCCCACACAGGACGATCTCCCTCGGGGTCAGGGCCTACGGAATCGCTTGCCGCAGAGCACAGCCTCAGCATGGGAGTGGCGCCCGTCACATCCACAGGCCCTGCCCGTGCTCAAGAGGAGGTGTGTGCACCACGACGCGGCGTCCTGAACACATCTACTCCTGTGTAGCTCACTCTCCATTCGATGCATCCCCGAACTCCAGACTTCAGTTATATGTAGCACTTAACCTAAACACGTACATTCACAGGGTTGAGAACACACGAGCGGACTCACAGACCTCACGTTGTCAGCCACAACCTCCACCCGCGGCCTCGCCAGGGCACTTGGGGTTTCCTGCAGCCCGCTCACGGGTTCCCTTCCTCCTCCAGGTGGATGCGCCCCGGCACACTCCGCTGCCCTCCCCGCTGCTCTTCTGTGAGGATCCTGAGGCTGGGGCGGGCGGGGACAGCTTTCCAGGCACACATTGCACCTGCCTGCTCCCTGTGCGGTCCGTGCTCACAGCTCTGCTCTCCCTGCTGGGCCCCCCAATGTGGACGAGCAGCCACACTGTCCCAGGCCAACTTCTCTGGTTACCCTGAATCTGGGCCCCACACCTGCAGGAGTTTGTGCCTCTGCAGTTAGCTCCTGTCTTCCCGCATCACTCAGGTCTCCCACTGCAAGGGGTCATTCCTCCGTCTTCTGCACACTTGGGGACATCCTCACATCTCGTCCAGCTCCCCGCTCTCAGGACCCCCCCCCCCCCCCCGCAGCCCTATTGCTCTGCCTTTGCAGCGAAGCTCCTTGAGATGGCAGGTGGCGAGTTTGTCTCACAGAGCTGCAGGCCTTCCTTTTGTTTGTCCTCTCTTGAATCCACTTCTATCAGGCTGCTCTCTCCACTGTTCCTTAGCAGTGGTTCTGGCCAAAGCCACAAGTGACCTCCTTTTCGTCAAACCTGGTGGCCCATTGTGATCCTCATCCTGGCCCGACTTACACAGAGCTGGGCACAGCCTCCTCTCCATGAGGCGTTTTCTTCCCACGGCGTCCAGAACACCACCCGCCACTGCTCGTCCTACGTCACTGCAGTGCCTGGCAGCCGACAGTCAAGCCCTTTAGATGAAGGTGCGGGAAACTGGGTGTACAAAGAAATACCGTGCGTGTAAAACACTGCATTCCTGCTGGTGTCTGCATGAGACACATCTGCAAGGAAGCACTGGTGTTTCTAAGATAGGGAGCGTGGGTGGCTGGGGACAGCATTTATGTCTTTTTGACTCTTTTGAACTCTACCACGTGAATACCAGGGGCTTCCAAGGTTTGTGGAAGAGTAGAATTAAAGGTCATGCAAGTTTCCCATAAACCTTTTGAAGCCCTCTTGCATATTATCTGTGCAAAAATAGGCTGAATTAGAAGCATAGAAGGCAGCACCTGAGGAACTGGTTGAGTCCTGTCAGACGTGCCGGCCACCTTGCGGCTGCCTCGGTGCCTCAAGCTGCCCACCTCCCTGTGCAGCCACGGGAGGCCACAGCTCCAGGGCACTGATTGCTGATGGGGAAATCACTTTGGGCAACAGAGCTGACCAAATAATTTAATTCAGGAAACAACGTCCGTGGGAAACACTGCTCCCTAACCCCCTTTTACCTGTGGCAAAACAAACAACAAAGAAATCCCAAGGGACGCAGAGCTACAGGGAGCAAGAGGCAGTCATTAACTGGAGAAATCCCTCACATTTTCAATGCCAGAGAAACGGAGCGAGCACCAACAGGAGAAAATCCCCCAAAGAAGGAGAAATAAGAGAAAAGCTTGATCTACTGCAAGGAGCCCTGAGCTGACACAAATTTTTAAGGAAAACAGCAGACAGCATCAACATTGCCAAAAGTCTATTTCGGGCACAATATTGTTATTACTTCTTGGTCGTAAGATTTGTCAATCTTTCCAGCTAAAACAATTCTATCAACTCTCAAAAGGTGATAAATTTAAATTTTTCTACACTGTGTTGAGATGGTGGTGCTGGTTTTAAAGTGAATGTTTATGTGCAGTGTGTGTGTGTGTGTTTGTGTGTGTGATGTGTCTGAGTGGGAATACTGGGGAGATTCCTTTGTTAAAACAACCATTAAATGATAGGGTAGACTTTTGGTTAAAATGTCACTTAGGTGCTGGCATCCCATATGGGCGTGGTTTGAGTCCGGCTGTTCCACTTCTGATCCAACTCTCTGCTATGGCGTGGGAAAGCAGTTGAAGTTGACCCAAGTCCTTGGGCCCTGCACCCTTGTGGGAGGCTTGGAAGAAGTTCCAGGCTCCTGGCTTCGGATCGGTGCATATCCCGCCGTTGTGGCCAATTGGGGAGTGAGCCAACAGATGGAAGATTTCTCCCTCTCTTTCTCTCTCTCTCTCTGTCTCTCTCTCTCTCTGTCTCTCCTCTCTGCATAACTCTTTCAAATAAATAAATAAATAAATCTTTTTAAATTAAAAAATGTCACTTAGGACACGCACAACCCATTTGGAGCACTGGTTTGAGTACTGGCTACTCTACTTCTGACCCATCTTTTTGCTAATGCATAACCTTGGAGGCAGCAGGTGATGGCTCAAGTACTTGGGTCCCTGCTACCCATGTGGGAGACCTGGATAGAGTTCCATGCTCATGGTTTCAGACTGGCTTAGCCTCGCTATTGCAAGTATTTGGGAGAGGGAACCAGAGGATGGAAAATCTCTCTGTGTTTCTCGCTCACTCTCTCAATCTTTCAAATAAGTAAAAATAAGCAAAAATTTAAAAAGCTTGCTTTTTAAATAATTATAATAACCCTCTATTTCTATTTGTGGGATGTGAGAATACAGTGGCTATTTTCCTGTTTGTTAAAGTTTTCTCTGCTGATCCTCAAGTCTCAAGCTCTTTAAATTTGGTTATTCATTTGTTTGGTATCTAAGTAATAAGGAGTTTGGGGAAATGCCAGATTTTAATACTTAGAGTGCTGGAATGCAAGACTCAGAGCCACTGAACTGCTAAGGCAAATCTAACTTGAGGCTGTTTGAATCCATGCAAGGGGCAAGAGCCCCTCCACACAGAGCTAGTGTGCTGTACTCTCACAAGGACCTCTCTTGAGGTGGCTTGAGGAATTAGGAGGAGAGGACAGTGTGATGCCTGCCTGCAAATTTTTTTAAAAAAGATTTTATTTATTTATTTGAGAGGAAGAGTTACAGAGAGAGGAGTCTTCCATCTGCTGCTCCAATCCCCAAATGGCCACAATGGCCAAAACCAGGCTGATCCGAAGCCAGGAGCCAGGAGCTTCTTCTGGGTCTCCCACATGGGTGCAGGAGCCCAAGCACTTGGCCCATCTTCTACCGCTTTCCCAGGCCACAGCAGAGAGCTGGATTGGAAGAGGAGCCACTGGGGCATGAACCGGCACTCATATGGGATGCCAGCACTATAGGCAGAGGCTTAGCCTGCTACTCCACAGCGCCGGCCCCTGCCTACAAATGTTTTAAGGATGGGAGAGTGGGGATGAGAGCTTGGACATAAGGTAAAGGCCACATAGTAAAATATGGAAGAAAAGCTGTAGGAAGGTGCAGGAATTCGGGGCCAGAGCTTCCCGAAGCTGCAGGAAATGACTCCTCGGAGGGGCAGAGGAGAGGCCCCAGGGACAAGGCTCTCTGTTTCTGGAGCTGCCCCAGCGGAGGCTGAGCAGGTTTAATTTTCAGCTGGATGATTGGGGAAGATGTCATTTCCTGGCTCTTCTGTTTCTATTTGTATTCTAGGAGAGTGGCTCGTGGCCTTTTCTGAGTCTTGGATTCTTTTAAGAATCTAATAAAAAGGCATTACCTCTCTCCCTAGAAACAAATGAACCTTTGATGCCACTTCCTCCTGCAAACAAACCAAAAAAAATGCACAAAGAGAAGAACCTGGAGGTCCCAAAGGTCACATTTTGGAAACTGCTGCTTTGGGTTTGAATAGGGAGAGGTGTCATCAGAAGCTAAAGATGTTTTTTAATCCTGCTTCAAGAAATAGCATTTTCCTCCATGTTGATTTAAACATAGCATGTAGATCTTTGACATTAGTTTGTCTTCATGGGTTTTGTAACAGATAAAGAAGAAAACAGCAGGGCCAGTGTTGTGGCCTAGTAGGCTAAGCTGCCACCTGCAATGCCGGCATCCCACACGAGCAGCAGTTCAAGTCCCAGCTGCTCCACTTCCAGCCCAGCTCCCTGCTAATGTGCCCGGGAAAGCAGTAGAAGATGGCCCAGTGTTTGGGCCCCTGCACCCCTGTGGGAGACCTGGATAGAGTTCCAGGCTTCTGACTTCAGCCTGGCCCAGCCCTGGCTGTGGAGGGCTTTTGGGAAGTGAACCAGTAGATGGAAAATTCTCTCTCTCTCTCTCTAACTGTACTTTTCAAATAAACAAAATTTTTAAAATAATAGGAGTGCTAATGTAGAAGAGGTTTGGAAACTGTAGTTCTGATTCTGGTGGAATGCGAGTGCTGTTTATATGGTTTTACTGTACTACGTCCCCTGTTTTGCTTTGTGGCACTTCTGCTGCAGGCAGCCCTGCTTCACAAATGACCCAGCTGGGCTTCCGAGAACATCAGTGCGTGGCCCCAGATCTCGGCTAGAGGAACAGGCAGCTGATGAAGAGGAAGGCAGAAGAGGGTTTCATTCCTGGTTCTGATGTGTGACCTTAGGGAACTCACCTTAATTTCCTCTTTCACAAAGTGGGGCGGGGGGATGGGTGGGTCATAATGTTAAAATTCTAGAAGTGCCCTTCCTCTGATTAAGATTTGTGTGCCTCTCACGCAAGGGCAAGGAGCTCCCAGCGGATGGATCCTGAAGTCCTGTGTACAAAAAGACCAGCTTGGATCAGGCTATTGATTATTAAAGAGCTGGTGATAAAGCGACGACAGTCCCCAAGTCTCTGGCCTTGTGCGGTTTCTGGAAGGTGTTGCAGGTGCTGTGGCACAGTTTGCTAAGCTGTGGCTTGGAACACCATCATCCCACGTCCGAGTGCCTGGATGCAAGTCCCAGCTACCCTGCTTCCGATCCAGCTTCCTGCTGATGCACACCCTGGGAGGCAGCAGTGATGGCTCACATCCTTGGGTCTCTGTCACCCACATGGGAGACCTGGGTGGAGTTTCGGGCTCCTGGCTTTGGCTTTGGCAATTGGGTAGTGTGGGGAGCAACTCGGACTAGACTGTTACTGGAATTAAGACTTATTCTATGCATCTGCTCTCCCACAATATGGCGCTGAGAAGGGAGTAACAGCTTCTACACAGCTGCCTCCAGTTCAACCAATAAACTGTAGGACCTGCTCCTGATTGGAGGAGAGCAGAGTACTCGGCGTGTGGGTAGCAGAGTTGGGATTGGTGGAAGAGGACTATAAAGGAGGAGAGAGACAACATGCACCAGGAACATCTAAGAGGAACACCTGTGCAGCCCCCGAGAGAGCCGGCCGGCGGTGTGCCGCTCCCCTGCGGAAGTGGGGAAAGTGGCCAGGGGGAACCGCCCTTCCACGGAGGTGGAAGGGACGGTAGCCAACCCGGGAAGAACCAGCAGCAAACCCGGGAAGGGCCGAGCAGACAAAAGAACAGCGCAGGGTCCTGTGTCATTCCTTCACGAAGAGGGGGAGCGACAGGTAGCAAACCAATGGATGGGAAATCTTTGTGTCTCTCATTATCGTTCTGCCTTTCAAACACATAAAAATTTAAATAGTATTAATAAAAGTAATAAATTACTTTTAATAAGAATTTTAACTTTGTGCATGCTATCATGCAGTGGTAAGAACAGAACACTGGCATGTGGCTATTGATATTGTTAGTTGTGAGTGGTATTCCTTTGGACAAGTCATCTAAGCATTTATTTTAGTTTTCAGTGCCATGTAACAAAATATTCTGAAAGGCCAACGGCACACAAAAAGCCCTCCATTGTGCTTCTGGTTCCTGGGGGTCAGGAATTCCATAGGGCATGGGGGGTAAGGCCTGGCCCACTCCCCTCAGCTTCAACCCATGTGTCTTGAAGACTGGGGCAGGAATCACCCCTGCCCTGCTGTTTGGAGGGTGATGCTGGGCAGACCCAACCAGCTGGGGCCTGGGCTGGGGGCTCCTGGGGCACCCCTGGCTCCATGAAGTCTTTCTGGTGTGTGGCCTCTCGTGGGTCAGCCCAGGAGTTCCTACACCCCGTGTCCCGAGAGGGAGGAGTGCCAGGCCGCAGCTGCACCCCCTTTTCCACTTGGCCCCCAAGATACACGGCATCACTTCTGCTGCCTGACACTCATCCAAAGCAAACCAGCCAGGGCACCTGCGTTCCCGGGGAGGAGAACTGGATTCTGCGTGTTCTAAAGCCATCACATCCTCCTGCATCATTGCTAATGAATGCCAAGGGCAAATCATTGTCTCTGCGTGGATGCGATGCGAGAGCAGCTATGCAGAGAGCGAAGATGGCCTCCGTTCTCAGGAGAGCCCTGTCTGGTTGGGAAGATGACCCAGCGTCCAGGAAGTGGAGAGTTCCAAGTGAGAAAGGGGCCACGGCAAGGAAGACCCGGGCTGCTTCTGCTCCAGCCTCCCTGCTCAAGCTGTGTGACAATGACCGTGCCCTTCAGTGTCTCAGCATCTGTATTTCTCTCCTAAATTTTTAATTCACTTACTTGAGAGGCCCCAGGGTGTGGGGTGGGGGGAGAATGAGAGAATCCACCTGCTGGTTTATTCCCCAAGCACTCAATCCAGGTCTCCATGTAGAACCAATCACTTGATCCATCACACTAGGTCTACATCAGCAGGAACCTGGAATTAGAAGGCAGAGCTGAGTATCTAACCCAGGAACTCCTACACGGAACCCACGCATCTTAACCACCAGGCCCAGTGCCCTCCCTTCCGTGAACTTTTTGAAGCCCCCAGTAATTTTCTGCATTGACTGACAGACCCTTTGGGGTAGTGGACCTGGGCTGACTGTGGAGACGGCAGATGTGGTGGTCGTCACTCCCGTCCTCACCTACTTTAGACAAGTTACTACTCCTCACTAAACCTGAATCTCCCCATCTCTAGAACAGCGGGCTTGAGCCATGTACTTGACAAGGCTAATGTCAGACAAGTGTTGATTCGCTGACTTTTGCTTTCTTGTTTGTGACCTGCATTATAAACACATGTGCTAAAATGTCTGCTGCTCTAACATTTACTGTCGGTGGTGTGAGTGCTTGAGAACATTAAGAATGTCTGTTGGGGGAATGGCACTGTGGCTTAGTGCCGGCATCCCATATGGGTGTCGGTTCAAGCCCTGGCTGCTCCACTTCCGATCCAGCTCTCTGCTATGGCCTGCAAAAGCAGTGGAGGATAGCCCAAGTCCTTGGGCCTCTGCACCCACGTGGGAGACCCGGAAGAAGTTCCTGGTTCCTGACTTCAGATCAGTGCAGCTCTGGCCGTTGTGGCCTTTTGGGGAGTGAACCAGCGAGTGGAAGACTTCTCTCTCTCTGCCTCTACCTCTCTGTAACTCTGCCTTTCAAATAAATAAATTAATTTTAAAAAAAAGAATGTTGGATAAAATTTTCTATTGACTGTTCTGTGAAGCAGGAAGATTGTTGTTATAACAACAATCCCGCACTAACTCAGACCTTCAGGTTACCACGTGCGTTATCCATGTATCTACAGAATAACCGTGGCCTGTCTGTTATGAAATGTTTCATTTGTTAGAATTCTGATTTTATCTGTCTCCCGGGCTGCTCCGTTCTTGCCCTTTTAAGGTCCTTCTCTGTTGGGTCACAGCGTTTCTGGGCCCCCACCCAACACCTCCCTAACGTGTAAACAGTGTTACCATTTAAGAGGGCTGAAGCTGGACGGAAGCAGGCAGTCCTGCTAGAAAACTGTTAGGGCCGGGCAGCGTGCACTTTAGGAAAAGTACTAAATCACGCTCCCTTCTGGGGGCTGATGCATTCCTTACAGCCTGGCAGGGAGAGAGATGCCCAGAGGAGGGTCGAGTCCAGTTTTATATGCGTTGTGTTAATGGATCTTCGAGTCAGTAGTCAGTCCCCTGTGAGTAACAGCAGGCATTAAAGGGCTTGGCGATTTGCCTGGGGTAAAAAGCCCAGTGAGGATGCAGGAGCAGGGGACGGAGGCTGGGCCTGCCATGTGCCTCCTGGGAGCACCACTGGGGCCGGCAGGACTGCATGTGTCTGGCAGCTGCCCCGCAGGGTTGAGACTGCAGCACCTCTGGCTGTGCCCAGCAGGCGGTCAGGAGACCCAGGCCCAACGTAGCAGGCGTTCCCAGAGGGTCAGGGCTTGCTGCTCCGGGGTGTCTGTGCCTGTGGGGTCGTGACGTCAAGACCACCAGGACAGGCTGAGAGACCCCGCGGTGGAAGATAGTGCTCTATTTTAGGACCATCAAGGACACTTTTCTTGCTTCTTGGGCCAGGGATCTTACATTTATGGACTCTGCAAACAAGGTGGCCAGCCCTGGATGTTGTGTCTTAATCCTCTCATCCACTTACAAATTCCAATCCCATTTTCAGATCAGAGCCTCCCCCACCGCCCCCCAACCCGGTTCCTGTCAGCTCCCCTGGGGTCGGGTGGAGGAGTCAAGGTCACTCTAGTGGACACGGCAGGCTGGCAAGTCAGAGGTAGTGGGGAGGTTTGCTTTCTGTTGTCCTTCCCGATTGCTCCAGTCCCTGTCCACAGATCTGGGCTGAGCAGGTGCAGGCCCCTCCCACCCTGCCAATGAGAACCATGGTCCCCAGGAGACTTGCTAGGCACCAGTGGTCACTCCAAGGCCTCAGTGGTCACCCGGGTTAACCTCTGGTTGGGGCTTGCACCCAGCAGGAACCTGTCAAGAGGCCAAGGCTCCTACTATCTCCACAGCCCTACTTCCAAGCCTCAGGTCCCAGGCAGTAACCGTGTCTTGTGCCCCCACAGAAAAGGCCACTCTGATGGCTCAGTGGACGTCTGACTAGGGAACACAGCACCGCCAGCAGCACCTCACAGATACCACCAACCCCAGAAGCAGGTCTTCCCAAACTCCTCTCACTGTGCTGGCGACAGAAGCAGGTCCAAATGGCTCTTAAAAAAAGATTTATTTATTTAAAAGGCAGAGTTACAGAGAGGCAGAGGCAGGCAGAGAGACTGCGAGAGGAGTCTTTCATCTGCTGGTTCACTCTCCAGTTGGCTGCAATGGCGGGAGCTACGCTAATTCCAAAACCAGGAGCCAGGAGCTTCTTCTGGGTCTCCCACATGGGTGCAGGGGCCAAAAGACCTGGGCCATCTTCCACTGCTTTCCCAGGCCATAGCAGAGAGCTGGATCAGAAGTGGAGCAGCCGGGACTCGAACCAGCATCCTTATGGGATGGCAGCACTGCAGGCGGCACAGACCTGCATCCTCCCTCTACTCCCAGCAGCCCTGCTTGTGGGCACAGAGTCCACGTGTGGTTCTGGTAGAGGAGCAGGTCAAACCTAAACTTCCCCTCTCGTACGGGGTGGGGTCGGGGGCCTCCCTGGAAGAATCAGCCCTCTTTGGACTTGACGTTGAATGTATCTGCTTTCAACAAAGCACCAACTCCGGCAAAGTCACACTTGGAAATCTCCGAGGGCAGGAGAAGACCTGAATTAGCAAGACCTCGCAGAGCCCTGTTGTCTGCGTTAAGACATAGCATTGTAGGGGCAGATGGTTGCTGTAGTAGGTGGAGCCACCGCCTGCAAAGCCAGCATCCCATATGAGCACCAATTCATGTTCCAGCGGCTCCATTTCCGATCCAGCTCCCTGCTCATGGCCTGAGAAGAGCAGTGGAAGGTGACTTAAGTGCTTGGGCCCCTGCACCCACATGGGAGACCCGTATGAGGTCCCAGGCTCCTGGCTTTGGGCTGGCTCAGTCCTGGCTGTTGCGGCCATCTGGGGGAGTGAACCAGTTGGTGGAAGGTCTTTCTTTTTCTGTCTCTCCGTCTCTATCTCTGTAGCTCAGACTTTCCAATAAGTAAATAAATCTAAAAACAAACAAACAAACAAACAACACAGGACTGTGCCCTAGCACTACTCGTGGGTATTACCAAGGGTCTGCCACAACCATACCGCATGGTTGGAGAGCTCCTGTGTGAGGCTTTGTTCTCACCCCTGAGTAAGAGAAGGGCCGAGAGGCAAAGGTGGCGGGACAGTGCAGTGTGAGCTGGGAGGAGTGCTGCAAGGGGGCGTGGGCAGCTGGAGAGAGAAGAGGTTGTGGGAGCGTTAGGGACAGCATGCAGGACAGAGGCCGAGGGGCACAGGAGAGCCTCAAAGGGAGGCTCCCGCTTGGAGAGAAGGAGGAGGCGCTTTTCCGGGAGGGAGACTGATGAGAAAAGAAGGGTGCTGGTTGCCGGCTGTGTTTGTGAAATCCTCGGAGCTCTGCACGCAGAACCCCAGCTGCTTTCTCCGTTGCACACCCAGCACCTTCCCGGGGGGTCGTCTTGTCCTGGGCTCTGTTCCCACAGCAGGCAGCGGCAGGGACTCTCCATCACGGGGACTCTGCTGGGCTCCAGGTAGCCTTCAGCGTGGCGCCCCAGCCCTGTCACGTGTGCAGGACCGGGGACAGCTTGTCCTCATCGGCGGGAGTTCGCATGGGAGCGGCCCACGGACACAGATCAGCTCAGACACTCAGACCCAAGAAGCCAAGAGTTCTCAGACACAGCCGAATGTCTCTCTGCTTGGCTCCCCAGAAGCAGTGTCTGTGCCAGGCACTGGGGAGGAGGGGTGGGGAGGCAAGAACAGGGGCAGGGGTGGGTGACGATGTGGTCTCACACAGGCCCCATCCAGGCCACAGGGTGGAGTGGGGGCGCTAAAACCATGCTCGGGGGAGGTGTCAGACTTGGGCTGTAGGCCTTGGTGGGAGGAGAGGAGACCAGGCACCTAGGCCTAGCCTCATCAGCAGGGGGGCTTGGAGAAGGGGGCAGGTGTGCGCTCTCTGCCCTCCCAGCAGCTGGACGTCCGGTGTCAGCAAATCCGAGCTGGGCAGAGCAAGGCCTCCACAGTGCAGCTTGTTCAGCAGTAGCAGCCGACGACCTCTCTCTGTGCTTCTCCACCTCCGCTGGGTCCGGAGTGGGCACCAATGCCACCTCCACAAAGCAGCAGGACCCACGACAAAGCCTTCTATTGGTCAGAACACAAAGAGGCCGAAGTGCAGACATTGCTTTTCCACCCTAGGCAGATGCTCGGTGGGGAGGGGGGGAGGCAAGGTATCCCCCCCCAGCAGTCTGTAGGGAGAAACAGGGCAACACAGTCCCTCAGCACCAACAGCCCCGGGCTCAGGAACTGGCCCAGAGGGTCTGGGTTCCTGCTGTCCCCGTTACATGGGGAAGTAGGGTTGAACTTCGGGCTCTGTGACTTAACGAGTTTTCAAAAGTTGATTCACATTGAATCATTTTATAGTATCTGGCGAGTGTGCTTCCTCGTAGAAGGAAAAAAGACAGAGACAAAGCTATTCTCGACTCCCGGCTTCTCTGACAGTAATTGAGTCACGAAACTTAACGTTAAGTGCAACAAGAAACGGAGGGATCGTTTTCAGTTCTTGGGAATTCTGATGAGGTCAAAGGAAACCGTGGCTTTTTTGGAGAAGGGGGAGTGAGGCCTGGAAGGGGCAGTGACAGCAGTGGATTGTGGGAGAGCATGTTTCAAACGTCACAGCGCTGACTCAAAATTGACCTGATATTTCTGATGTAATCCTTTGCATACACACAGACATACAAGACGGGGGGCACAGGGTGCAAACACCTTTGTGAACTATTTTTAAAAAAATTAAAATTAGTACTGACTATTTTTCTATGCTGAAAACTTATTTTTCTGGAACACATGTTAAGTAGATGGCCTTCATTTTTTATTAATGTGCCATCATGTATCTAGTTAATCCTCTATTGAACACTTACTGTGTTTCCAGGCCAGTGACATTTTTGACTTTACTTACGCCCAGCGCTAATCAAAATATCCTAAATAGTAGGCTGGATTCATATTGTTCGATAAGAGGGTTGACTTTGTCATTGGGTGACACATTTGCATTTCAGAACAACAAAACACACTGAGTAGCTGTGTTCTTGATGAAATGTGTCCAGTGATGGAGACCAGGACTGTTTAAAAGCACAATTTTATTTTTTAATTATCCAACAAATATGTACTTCCACAAGCAGAATTTTCCATTCCAAGGCTTCTGAAGTTGAGGAAATTGGTATAATCCTTAATTCCATAGTAAAATTAAAACCATGCCACAATAAAGATATTATACTAAGCTGTTTGTGACTCCAAGAAAATGACTTTTAATTAGATGAAAACAACACATGACATTTAATCATTAACTTTTTTTGTAAGTCATTCATTACTAAGAAAATTCGAGAAATACTTGATCTGAAAGTCAATAGAAACCACACTTGTCGTTCAAGCCCTCGGATGTTTCAGGGACCAAGATGTATACGAGCTCTGTTGTGGCAAGTGGTGCGCCTACAACTGCTCCCCTGTGCGGTAACGGGGTGTTTGGCACAGCGCCCAGGGTGCCTCCCGGGATGCTGGCTTCCCACACTCGAGTGTTTGAATTGGAGTCCTGGCTCCAAGCTCCATTCCAGCTTCCTGCGATGCACACCCTGGGAAGCAGTGGTGATGGCTCGGGTACTAGGGTCCTGCCACTCCTGTGGAAGACCCAGATTGAGTTCTGGGCTTCTGACTTGGGCCTCAGTGGTGGTGGGCATTTGCAGAAGAAAGATGCGGTGCTGGGCATTTGTGAAAGATCTCTGCTTGTCCTTGTCTCTGTCTCTCTTCATTTCAAATAAATAAAAATGAAATAAATACAAACTGAGTAGGGAGTCATTGTGTGATCTCTAGTGTTCCTTCTGGTCCCTGAACAGAAATTCTAATTCTAACAGAAAGATGCAGAAATTCACATGGAGATGGGCCCAGGGCATTTATAGGATTTTGAGCTCTGAATCTCTCTCTCTCTCTCTCTCTCACACAAGACACACCACCTGCTCACACACACACCACATAACACACGCGTATACCACATGACACATGCACACACATTCCACATGACACATACCACACATGCACACATGTCACATGCATGCACACTGCACACACAATGCATATCTTGCAGACACAAAACATACTCATGTGTGCATATACATACTCATACATACACTATACACACAAACACACACACACACACGGTTAACTTGAAACAAAATATATCAAACCCAGCTAAAGCACCAACCAGCTGTCTCAGATTTGACCTTTGGTGTGGCAGTTTCTGTATTTATAAGAGGGATTGGGGGGTGCAGCATTGTGGTGTGGTGGGTTAAAGCCCCCGCTTGTGGCACCACCATCCCATATGGGTGCCAATTCAAGTCCCAGCTGCTCCACTTCCAATCCAGCTCCCTACTAATACACTGGGAAGACAGTAGAGGATGACCCAAGTCCTTGGGCTCTTGTACCGGCATGAGGGAAGCTCTCGGCTCCTGGCTTCGGATTGGCTCAGTTCTGGCCATTGTGACCATTTGGGGAGTGAACCAGTGGATGGACGACCACTCTCTGTGTCTCTATCTCTCAAAGTAGTTCTTTCAAGTAAATAAAATAAATCTTTACCAAAAAAAGGGATTTTTTTCAAAAAATATTTACCTATTTTCTGAAAGAGATCATCCATCTGCTGGTTCCTAACAGCAGGCCAGTGGCTAGGCCAGGCCAACGCCAGGAGCCTGGAACTCAGTGTGGGTCTCCTACATGGGTGGTGGGAACTCAAGCACTTGAGCCATTGTTGCTGCCTCCTGGGTGTGCATTAGCAGGAAGCTGGAATGGAGATCAAGGTGGGAACTCAAACCCAGGCGCTCTGGTATGGGATGAGGGTGAGCGAACCCCTGCACCAAATGCCTACTCCAAAGTGGAGGAGCAACCTAGAGCAGACGGACTGTCAGAGACAGCTGGCGCTGGAAGGGACTTGGTTAAAAATGTGTGAGCCTTTGGTTCCCAAGGAGAAAGTCGGCTAGAGAGGTTCAGCGGCTCGTCCATGCCCACATCGTTCCAGATCCCAGTCCAGGGTTCTTTCCCCTCACGAGCAAGCCCTACGGCTATTCTGCCCTCATGCATTTCTGGCTATCCAGTGGGGTTTATACTAACTACCAGCATTATGTCTACAATCCCATACATCTGTTGTGTTTTTAAATTGTTCAAGATGGGCAATTAGCTAACCCAACTTGAATGCTCTTTTAAACAGCGGAAGATTGTTTTGAAAATGGATGTAAACTCAGATCTGTCTTTCTTGACTCTATCCGCAGGCTCTTAGACTCAACCCTGCGGCTGAAAGCACTACCAGAAATAGTAATGCAGAAAAATAGACCCAAACAAGTGGTGGTGCGAGGGTCGGCAAATGATGGCAGAGCAGCCTGTACTGTTTATTGGCTTCAAATCTAAAAATAGAAGGAGAGATGATCTTACAACATGGCCTTATTTTGAAATGAAATACTTTGTTATTTCAAGCAACATCTGGCCTCCGGCTAATGTTGACTCAGATTTGCAACAAGGTACCGTGCACGTGGCACCACGGAGCAGCAGGTTTGCCCACGTGGGGCTGTTTTGTGCTCCCTCTCTGGAAGCCAAAGGCGTCCTGCAAGTCTGGATTTGCAGTCAGCCGAGGCTTCTTCGGCAGCAAGGGAGGATGTTGTTCAGTGGATTAGGTGTTATTAGCAGCTGGAATCAACAAAACATTAGGGTGGAGACGAGAAATATGCAGCCAGCAGAGAACCCCGAGTTGCTTGGCCTTGCAGAAACTGACACGGGTGTTCAGCCAATGGCGAGGGGGTGGAGCTTCCTTCTCTGCTGTGGGGTAGGCATTTCCAGCAGGCTTCCTGGACAAGGTTATATACCGGGTGAGAGAGTGGGGTCGTCCCATCCCCATTTGCTGATTTGATTAAGGCCGACTGTGTGGTCCCCCTCAGCCTGCTCCAGGGCACGGACATCAGTTAAAGAGACCACTGCTCTGGCTACCAGAAGGCTCCCGAACAAAACGGGCTGTGCGTCAGGTCCTTATAAGTTAGCTGTTAAGTCAGCATGCCCTAGGGAAGGGTAGGGAAAATTCTTCTGTGAGCAGACAGGTAGTACTTTCAGCTTTGCCGTCCAAAAACGGCTGAAAGGACCCAACTCTGCCGTGTGGGGTGAAAGCAAGCACAGACAATAAGCGAACACATGAACATGGTTGTGTTTCAATAAAATTTTATTTACAGACAGAGGGGGCAGGACAAATGCGTACTTTGGACCCTGGCAGATAACACAGCCTTATTTCCCATCTGCGGTGGATTTAGGCCAGGCCATTCTCTCCTAGGCAGCCAGAGAGCAGTCTTGGGATGATCTTCAGTTCCTTCTACTCCGTTATGTTCCTCATTGAAGCAGGCGTCAGTCTGGCTGATCCCACCTCTTAGTGTCTCTACTGCAGGTACTTTTCTGAGCAAGGTCTCAGATACAGCTTCAGCCCATTCAGCCCCTCTCACTCACACTGCTCACCCCCTTCACAGCCCAGCTGCAGCCAAAGTGACCTGTTCATTTGTTCACTTGCTGTTTGCAATATTTTTTAATTTAATTTGAAAGGCAGGGATAGGCAGAGCTCCCATTTGCTAGTTCCCTCCCCAAATGCCTATAATAGCCAAGACTGGCCCAGGCCGAAACCAGGTGTCAGAACCTGAATTCACGACTCCCACATGGGTGGCAGGGACCCAAGTACCCGAGCCATCACCTGTTCCCTCCCAGGGGGTGCACTCGCAGGAAGCTGGAATTGTGAGGGGAGCTGAGGCTGGAATCTAGGCGCTCCAGTGTGGAGTGTGGCCATCCCAACAGACCGCTGGACCACCAGGCCCAGTGCTGCTCTCTCTGTTGTTCATTGTCTCTTACCCTGGAACGTGAACTCCCTGAGGGCAGGGACTTGCCTCTCTTACTGATGGCGTAGAACGGTGCCTGCCCCCAGACACAGGCAGGGCCTGTGTGAACACTTGCTGAAAGGGAAGGCCCAAACCAGTGTCCCTGCTTCTAATTTCCCACATCCTCACGCTCATGTGTAATGATTCTCTTTGTTAAGTCAGTAGAGGTCCAAAAGGAAAAAGAGGGTGCCCTTGGCACAGGAGTGACAGGGAGGGCCATTTATGAAGCACGTGCGGATGAGCGGCCGGAGAGGAATGTGGGGGCGCCAGCCACCCCAGGCATGAAGAGGTGTCCCGGGAGCCTGAGAAGAGGAGATGCTGTGGGGGGACCCTCCAGGGCAGGACCTGCAACCTTTGCTCGTGAACACGTGAATGCCCTCATTCTCATCCCTCCCTCAGATCTGCTGCTGGGCCTTTGCACAAACCCAACTACAGCCCAGGAGGCCAAGGAGCCAACTGACAGACTCCAGAGCCTCCCTCCTGGGAGCTGGGGCGGAGGCGACAGCAAACGAGGCGTCTGATCCTTCGTGCCTTTGGCCCTCAGCAGCCACTTGTGTCTGCAGGACCTGCCTGTCAATCACAGGTGACGCATGCACTCCGTGAGCTACCAAACCATGATGGGGGACGTCCCTTCGTCCATGCCTGAAACTAAAACATTAATGATCATGGGGTCCTTCATGTAAGGTGGTAGTGGGAAAAAAGAAAAATAAGTAATTCACACAAACAAGAGCTGACACCACCCTTCCACCTGTGGGTGGGCCCGCAGGGTGATTTGGTCATCCGAGTCCTTTTCTTAACCATGTTTTATTTCCATGTTTCCCTTTTTCACTGCCAAGAAGCAGACAGGGATTCTCTGCTGGTGGAATAATCAAAATTTTCATCCCTCTAAGACCCTAAAGCACATGACAAATTAATCTCTGAATCTTATTCTGAGTGTCTGTTTCCGGCCTCATTTTGGTACCACTCATCTATGCAGCAGGAAACACATGGCAGCCCAAGTGAAGGAAATTCAAGGAAATGTTAATAAAATGATGCTGCCTACATGGACGGGTTCAAGCTATGGGTTTTGGAGTTCCCTAGGCCACCAGCAGTGAGACCCTTATGCCTGATGTGATATGCAGTGGGACCCCGAGCACCTCCTAGAAAGGTGTTGCAAGACTTTAGATCTGATGACTGTGTGCAGGGAATGTGGGGAGCAGAGCATCATGCTGAGACCCAGTACACGGAGAAGACTCGAGGGAATTGGAATGGGCAAGAGACCTCCTAGAAGATAGCTGTTGTGACCCTTGCCAAAGGTCAGCTTTCTTAATCCTCCGCCTGCGGCACCAGCACTCCAGGTTCTAGTCCCGGCTGGGGCGCCGGATTCTGTCCTGGTTGCCCCTCTTCCAGGCCAGCTCTCTGCTGTGGCCCGGGAGTGCAGTGGAGGATGGCCCAAGTGCTTGGGCCCTGCACCCCATGGGAGACCAGGAGAAGCACCTGGCTCCTGGCTTTGGATCTGCGCAGCGCACCAGCCACGGTGGCCATTGGAAGGTGAACCAACGGCAAAGGAAGACCTTTCTCTCTGTCTCTCTCACTGTCCACTCTGCCTGTCAAAAAATAAAATTAAATTAAAAAATTTTAAAAATTAAAAAGTCAGCTTTCTGGGCAGGAAACAGGACATGGGCAATGATTCTGGACTAAGAGACACATCAGATCTAACAGGATACAACGTGGAATCTGTGATGGGATCTTGGTTGCTGGCAATCACAGAGCGCAGAGCAGCAGGGGCCTTACTCAAGCTTGTCTCCGAGTGCCCACATCCTCAGGGCGCTTACAGCTCTCATGCTTGCCCCGCTGTTTCCTGTGGCTTTTGACTTCGAGCAGCTAAGGCTCTGCTGCTTTCTTTTGGCCCAGGCATGGCACAGTCCAGAGGCAGTGGGCGATAATGACCTTGAGAGGAGCCCTCTGCTGTAGAGATGGGAGCTGCAGGATAAACACACATCTCTGCTTCCTCTGTGGGTGAACAACTCTGAGGCTTGGTCTCCATCATCTCCCAGAGGTCTCAGCAGGATTTACTGCCACTTGATTGCAGCATTCGCCTTCTCTTGAACACAGGCTGCGTGGACCTCCCTTCCTCTGCTCTCACCCTCCTGCTCTTCTGACAGCGTTTCTTGGAATTATTTTCCAGGTAAATCACAAACCCATCCTTTCCTCAAGGACTGCTGCGGGGCAACCAAGCTACAAATGGGTGGCAAGACTCCTGCTCTAACCTCCTACTCTAACCTCCTGCTCTAACCCTGCCTCCTCTAACCCATTCTGTCTTGCAATGCACTTGGTAGGAGGCTCTGAGACACAGCTTGTGGAAAGACACTGATTAGGTGTTGCTCTCACAAAAGCCCAGGGCTTCCTCTGGCTTCTGCACTTGCCAATAATCTGACCTTAGACAGCTGAAATTCTTTTATCCTCAACATTCTCATTGGTGAAATAGTTTAACAAGAGAGATGTTCCTCTCTGTGTTTTCAGCGTATGAGATTTTAACAGGGATGGATCTTAGTTCACTTGGTGCTGGTTCCGGCCCTAGCTTTGTTTATGAGCACCATGAAAGTTCATAAATCTAGGTAATAATATGGAGGGAACTCACAGCAAGATTTTTAATGATGGCTTGAATTAGGTTATTTTGGATTTTTGCGCAAATGGACTCAGAACAACCTCTAAGAACATGACTTACTGGTGAGTCAAGCAGGTTCTGTGCCTTCAGGGCTAGTGTGACCCAGACACTGTGAAGGACATGGCCCCATGCCCAGCGAAAGCGGTGCCCAGTGATGAGAGCCTTTGTGGATGGAAATCTGAATCATGGACGAAGCAATGTTTTATTCATCTCAAGTATTTTCTTAGTGTGGTTGGACCAAGGTGAGCAAGACCCCTTTACCCTCTGGAATCTCCTTTTCATGGCATATTTGGATACAACCAGGTAGCCAGCAGCACTTGGTACTGGAATCCCACTTACCAAAGGTAGTATCAGTTTACCTTTCAGCAGCTTTCCTTCTGTCATTTCTCTGTGCCATCATCACATCGTTGGGGCTGTTTTAGTTTATCCAGTTCTTTCATGCCATCTCCTAGGGGGTCTTCTCTCCAGGTTCTCAGCCCGTGGATCTCAACTTTAATCATCAACTTGGTCTTCCTTGTCTCCTTAATGCACTGGAGTGATTTCTGGATTTTCAGAACTTGGTTTTTGGCTGTTCATATTACTGATTTCCTCTAACTCCCAACTTCAGTACATTTAATTGTGGGGAGCAACTTGGACTAGACTGAGTTACTGGAATTGGGACTTATTCTATGCATCTGCTCTCCCACAATATGGCTCTGAGAAGGGAGAAACAGCTTCTACACAGCAGCCTCCAGTTCAACCAATAAACTGTAGGACCTACTCCTGACTGGAGGAGAGCAGAGTACTCGGCGTGTGGGTAGCAGAGTTGGGATTGGTGGAAGAGGACTATAAAGGAGGAGAGAGACAACATGTACCAGGAACATCTAAGGGGAACATCTATCTGAAGGAACACCTGTGCAGCCCCCGACAGAGCCGGCCGGCGGTGTGCCGCTCCCCTGCGGAAGTGGGGAAAGTGGCTAGGGGGAACCGCCCTTCCATGGAGGTGGAAGGGTCGGTAGCCAACCCGGGAAGAACCAGCAGCAAACCCGGGGAGGGCCGAGCAGACAAAAGAACAGCGCAGGGTCCTGTGTCGTTCCTCCACGAAGAGGGGGAGCGACATTTAATAGCTGTAACTACTAATCCATCTGCACAACTACATATTAGTTTTGCCTTTATAACAATTTAATATTACCTCTTACCTATTTAACATTTCTTGAACTCTTCTCCTGATAAATAAGATGGTTAAATCTCTCTATTTAACCTTAAATTGTCTCCTTGTATTATTTCTCCCCTTTCCTCATGTGAAATATAGACATAAACACAATGGTGCTTCTCTTTGCATGCTTCTATCTGGACCAGTGCTGTCCAATAGGTTTCTAAGATAATGGAAAGTGCAATACTTGAGTTGTCCAACAGGATAATCACCAATCCCATAAGGCTACAGAGCAATGTCGCTGGTGTTAGTAAGGAACTAGGACTTTAACTTAACTTACTTTTAATTAATTTAAATTTAAATAGCTGCTTGTGTCTAGTGGCTACTATGTTGGATAGAATAAATCTAGATTTTGTTTTAGTTTATACAACGGAAATATTTCCATATTTTATCTGTTTTTTTTCTGTAAACTGAAAGAGTATTGGGCTCTGCAAAAATATACATTACAAAATTATTGATTGCTACATTTGATATAACATATATTATAGATAAAATTCTTTTACCTAGAAACCTTTTATTTAAGCTATACAAACTTCATGAACTTCATATATGCAAGTTTAGGAACGTAACGATTCTTCCCACCCTACCAAATGGGGCTGATAAGGTGGTTTCTGCTGTCCTGACGGATTTACCGGGAACTGGTTTGAGGGCTCAGCAACCCACTCCTGTGCGTAAAATAAGGTGACTATAGTGACATCCATAGACTGACTTTTTTTTTTTTTTGACAGGCAGAGTGGACAGTGAGAGAGAGAGAGACAGAGAGAAAGGTCTTCCTTTTGCCGTTGGTTCACCCTCCAATGGCTGCCGCAGCCAGCGCGCTGCAGCCGGCGCACCGCGCTGATCCAATAGCAGGAGCCAGGTACTTATCCTGGTCTCCCATGGGGTGCAGGGCAAAGCACTTGGGCCATCCTCCACTGCACTCCCGGGCCACAGCAGAGAGCTGGCCTGGAAGAGGGGCAACCGGGACAGAATCCGGCGCCCCAACCGGGACTAGAACCCGGTGTGCTGGCGCCGCAAGGCGGAGGATTAGCCTAGTGAGCCGCGGCGTCGGCCCCATAGACTGACTTTGAGATGACAATGTCACACAGAAGTCGATGACTTGTGTGTGTGCTGCTAAATGACAAGTGGGGTGAAATGAAGAACTGGGGTCTTTAAGATCTCTCCTCCGGCTCCCCCACCCTCAGCGTCCTTCTTCCCAGGTGCCCGGCACCCTCATATTTCTCCACCTCGCCATGCTTCCTTCACTCCTCTCACAGCAGCCAGCTAACGTCAATCCTGTTTTGCCCACCGAGGAATGACTTAGAATATAGGGAGATGAGCGTAGGGATAGTAAACCAGTGCTCCAAGTGAGGCACGGGCCATTCGAAAGAGCATGTGGCACCCTTTTTTCCTGGTTTGCGGCTTTTGTCCCTAAAGTAGCAAGGGCATTGGCTGGTGATGTGGCCTCGAGGCTAATGATTGGCATTTGTGATTGACATCTGGGAGCTGCTCACTTTGGGCTGCCTGCACAGCTAGCTATAAATTAGGCTGTTTTTAGTTTGATTGAGCTCCCAATTTATCAGGACACTTTAACCACAATTCAAACCACTAAGTGGCAGTCTCGGCTGGGACCCAGCAAAGAGCAAGGTCCTTGGTTTCACCCTGGGAGGAGGGTCTTGTGCCCCCCCTCCCCACTGCCCCAGTCACTCATCACTTGCTGACCTTGGATTGAGTGGGTCCCTTCACCTTCTAGGTCCCTGTTTCCTCAGCTCTAATGTGGGTATAATAATAGTCCCTATGCCACAGACCTAATGTGACTATTGAATAAAACACAATATGCAAAGTGCTTAGCCTAGGCTGGATACATAGTAATTATCAAATAAGTGTTACAAATAAACTTACCTCGTAGGGAAAAATTACTTAGATGCTCCCAAAGGAATCTCTAAGAATAAAATTACAGCAATAGCATGCAGTTTGGAGAGTGAGAGCCCTAATGCTTCCAAAGGGTCCTCAACATATGTGTTGAATCAGTGAATTCCTTGCTTTGGCAGACGAATGTCTGGCTCAAAGTTGCTTGCTGGGTCAGCAGTAGAGGCAGCAGTAAGATTACCAGCTTTAATGACACTTTTCTCTGCTTTCTCAAGAAGGTTGCCGTAGGGGTGGGCATGGTGGTATGGTAGCTTAAGGATGCCCACATCCCAGACATCCTATATGTGAATTTGAGTCCCAGCCATCGACTTCTGATGCAGCTTTCCACTAATGCATCCTGGGAGGCAGCAGATGACGGCCCGAGGACTTGGGTTCCTGCCATCCATGTAGGAGATCCAGACAGAGTTCTCGGCTCCTGGTTTTGACTTGGCCCAGCCCTGGCTGTTGTTGGTATTTGGAGAGTGAACCAGTGGGTGGAAGATCTTGCTCTCTCTCTGCCCCTCTTTCTCATTGTCTCTCTCCTGACTCCATGACTCTGCCTTTTAAGAAGATGAAAATAAATAAATAAGTATCAAAAAAGATTGCTATATAAAGTGAGTATAAAAGTGTTACCAATAGCAAGTGTATAGGACTTTCAATTTCTGATGTATGCTTTTCCTAATTTGCATTTTTATATCAGGGATCATTATTTATAACAATTATGCTAATAAAATAGCCACAAAGTAGCATCAAGTACCTTGAATTAGTATCACTGTACCTTATGTGGATCCTCATGCTATGATATATAACTGGAGATTTGTAATATTTGGCAGTTTTCACTAAAGTTAATATTTTCATCCTTTTTTTTTTATTTGACAGGTAGAGAGAGACAGTGAGAGAGAGAGACAGAGAGAAAGGTCTTCCTTCTGTTGGTTCACTCCCCAAATGGCCGCTATGGCCGGCGCTGCACTGATCCGAAGCCAGGAGCCAGGTGTTTCCTCCTGGTCTCCCATGTAGGTGCAGGGGCCCAAGCACTTGGGCCATCCTCCACTGCCTTCCTGGACCACAGCAGAGAGCTGGAATGGTAGAGGAGCAACCGGGAGTAGAACCTGGCGCCCATATGGGATGCCGGCACCGCAGGTGGAGGATTAACCAAGTGAGCCACAGTGCCCGCCAATATTTTCTTTAATGTCAGTGGTATAAAAAAAAAGCAAGGTTCGGGGCTGGCGCTGTGGTGCAGCCGGTTAATGCCCTGGCCTGAAGTGCCAGCATCCCATATGGGCACCGGTTTGAGTCCCGGCTGCTCCTCTTCCGATCCAGCTCTCTCCTATGGCCTGGTGGAAAGCAGTAGAAGATGGCTCAAGTCCTTGGCCCGTTGCACTCACATGGGAGACCTGGAAGAAGCTCCTGGCTCCTGGCTTCGCATCGGCACAGCTCCAGCCATTGCGGCCAGTTGGGGAGTGAACCAGCAGATGGAAGACCTCTCTTCTCTCTCTCTGCCTCTCCTCTCTCTGTGTAACTCTGACTTTCAAATAAATAAATAAATCTTAAAAAAAAAGTGAGGTTCACATGAAACTGACATACATACACAGCCTCAACCCTCTCTCTCTCTCTCTCTTTCACACACACGCATTTAGAGAAATTTGGTACAGGAAACGCTAGTCAGAATAGGTTAACATGCTTACCAAACTTTATAGTGATCAAAGCTTTGATGTCATTGTGTTCTCTTAATATAACTATATTTTTCTCAGAAAAAGACACAGAGAAAAGAATGGAAAAAAAAGGCCATCTCTCCTCAAAGGCAGTATTTATTGTGTAATATTTTCCCCAATTCATGTGGAATATAGTGGGAAAGAATTTCATAATTTCCTTTCAAACATTTGTAGTTGAAATACTTTACAGTTAGTGGAATATGACATATTAATAGGTGAATCTGTTTATAAACACACTAGGGTCCATATTTTTTCAGTTATAGCTCCTAGATTTAATACAACCAGAAAAAAGGAAGCTGATTAGTCTACATTACATGCTTAAATTAGAGAATCATTTATTACTGCCTTGGATGTATTTGCAAAACCTACGTGATGTACCCCTGGTAAAGTCCTGTGAGGCAGGGCATCCAAATATTGCTAAACGGCACACAACTTCTAAATAAAACATTCCTATCTCTAGTACATTTGCCAACATAATGAATCACAGGAGGCTGCTGTCGGTAAGCTAGCAGCTGCTGACGTTTTTGCTTTTCCTTCCCTTTATCACTAAAGCACATGGTTGGAGTTGCTATCACCAACACCACACTGCTGGGAACTTTCTGATCTTTAGGACGATTCCCAAGGCCAAGCTCAACGACTTTGTGATGGGCACTCACCACCGTCTCAGTTACAATCTGCCAGAATCATAAATAGAACATGTACTCCCTTACTTCTCCTCTTCCTTTCATACATACATATATATATATAAACTCGAGAGGCAGGGAAAGAGAGAGAGAGGGAGAACATTCTCATCTGTTACTTCATTTCTCAAAAGCCTGCCATGGTCAGGGGTTGGGTTGGTGCCAAAGCTGGAATCCAGGAACTCAATCCTGGTCTCTCACGTAGGCAGGGACTCAACAACTTGAGCCATTACCTACTTGCCTCCCGGGGTCTGCATTAGCAGGAAGATGGAACTGGAAGCAGAGCCAGGACTTGATCCCAGGTACTCTGAAACAAGACACAAGCATCTTAAGTGCTAGACCAAACACTTACCACTCTTCAACAATTTCTGTAATTCCACTTCCTTTTTCTGTCATGTCAATGTGAGGCTAGTAGGATTCACTGAAGTGTTGACAAGTGTGATAAATAAAGCGTATTCAAGCTTTGGGATCAGTTACTACCTCTACGACCCAAGCCATTTGTTCATTTGTACAGTGAGGCTATTCATACTTATAGAACATGTGAGAATTTGCATATGTTAAGGCATTTCAAAATAGTTTTTAAAGGTATAAAAGAATACATACTTTTTGTAGAAATTTAAGATGTAAAAACATACAGAGAACAAAATAAAAGCAAGGCATTATCCCAATACCTAGAGATTAAATGTTAGATTATTAACACTAGATTTTTTTAAAAATCAAACTATCCAACACAATTTTGTATCCTGCTTTCCTCTTTCATCTAACAGTAAGTCACTTGTGCTAAATCACTAAATAAGCAGCTTCCTTTAAAAACTGTAAAATGCTTCATAAATGCAAGGGTCATGCCCCATTGCTATCCCTCAGTCTCCAGTTGATTCTTTAAAAGACGAATGCATTACCAAGGGAGCTTGAAAAACCCATTTCCCCGGCAATTTTCAAAACCCGATTCTTCAGCACCTGAACTGACCACCTCGTGTGCTGAACTGTGCTGACCTTTCTATTCTCAAGTGAATGTCAGACTGGGAAGCGCAGGGAGTCTTTCCGCACCATGCTGGCAGCTCCCGGCTAACGCTAGAAAGAACACATTTACAATTTCAGGAGAGAAGCGTCTGTACATTTCACTCTGCATTTCCGGAGCATTTCCCAGGCAGCATGGGAAGCATCGGTTTTGTCAACGGCTTTGTGAGAGGAGCTGCGGCAACTTTGTGGCAACTTTGCAGACAAATGAAAGAATTTGTCTTTCGTGAGCTATTCATTAGACTAGGAAATTAGTAAAGCAATGAAAAGCATATACTTCAGTAAAGGGAATTTGGTATTGAAATAAGACATTTGGAAAATTCTAAGGTCAGCAGGGATGGAGGAACAGAACACTTCCATACAACTCACATAGGGGATGCCAAGACGTTTCTTTCCTTTCCACTGTTACCAAAGAAGCAGAAGGGATAGTCCGAGAATAAGAAACTCTTCTGCTTGTCCCTTGGTGAATACACGTCGACGTCACTAACGAGACAGGTTACACATCGACGTCACTAACGAGACAGGTGGCCCCGGGGATCCCCATGAACCACAGTTGTCTGAAGCTACATTTTCCTGGCAAGAGAGCATCCTCTGGGAGCCTAAATTTCACCTTGCACCTGTTGGGGAAAACCCTGGCACGGCAAGCAGTTCATGATGCGGCTGTGTGCTTCCAGAGCTTAGCTTAGTCACTAGTCGGCTGCTGCCCGCTTGGAGGGGCAAAGCGCTACGTGGATAAAATCGTGCCAGAGCCCCTGGAGTTGCTAGACCGTTTCAGACAGCTTTCGTGGGCCAGGCCAGCTGGTCCAGACGGTGTCACGTGTGCTTCTTCCTTCTAGCCCTACAGGCAGGACCACGGGGGGACGATACAGAATTAAAGATTCATCATTTATCCTGTCAACAGAGTGCCCACAGTCTGACAGAGATTTTCCATTTTCAGGAGATGCGGAAGGGAGCAAACATAAACGATGCCCTGGCTCCCTTAATCTGAGTATTATCTTAGTACGTTTTCTGTTGCTGTAACGAAATGCCTGAGATCCTGAGACTTCAGAGAACAGAGGTTGATTTGGCTCCCGATTTTGCAGAGCAGTGCATGGGCTGGGGCTCAGGCGAGGGCCTTCTTGCTGCCTCCTAATATGCTGTATCACAATACGGTGGAGACAGAGCAGGTGTGCAGGCTCAGGTCCCTCTTCTTGGTCTGAAAAAGCCGCTCAGGCCATTGTGGGAACCCCACCTCATGGCCTCCTCTAATCAGTTATTTCCCATAGGCCCCACCCCCAAATTCCAATGTGTGAATCTGGGGATTGTTCCCAGCACATGAAATTTGGGAACACATGCAAACCGTAGCAGGCATATAATAAAAATTAATCTACTTCCTTGTTTTTGTCATTATATTAAATGTAGACACCGTGAGTAGGAAAATATTAACTTTAGTATGCTTATCTAGCAGAACTGAGACAGTGAATACACTAGCAAATAAATGGAAAAAAAATGGGCACATGGCAAATGAAATACAGGAAAACTGCAATGGGCTATGAGTAATAGAGAGGAAGTGGGTGGCAATTTTACAGTCAGGAAAGGCCTTTCCTAGGAGATGGAGGGATAGCTCCATGCAATCACGGAAGAGGCAGAACAAGGAGTAATATTACAGGCAGAAATAGCAGGGAGTGCCAAGGCCCTAAGCTTCGTGCAGTTGAGGAACTAAAAACAAGCGTGGCAGTGGGTTGTGAGCAGGGCTGGATGGTGTGAGATGAACGCTAGAGGCAGGCAGGTGCCCATCAGTGCGAGTTTTATTGGCCAGAGGAAGGAACTGAGGCTTCCTCTCAATAACACTGGGTGTTTTTAGATGGGGGAGTGACAGGTCTGATTTGAATTCCAGCTCCCCAGCTCACTGCTGTGTGACTTCGGGTGGGTTTAATTCACTTGCTCCGTACTTACTGAAGGCTAGCCAGGGCTGGCACTTGTTTCTGGATCTACGCAGGGCCATCAGTCTAGTGACTTCATCTTTTTGAATCTCCTGCTTCTGGAAAATGAGACGAATAACCCTAAATCATTCAGAGTATTAGGATGCATAATAAGGTTCCTAGCAGAGGCTCTGAAACGTCATAGCTTCTCAAGAAATAGTACTTATTAGTCTTTTCATTGTTATTGGTCCCCATTAGGTTATACAAAGGATTTTTTAAGGAAATAAACTCTGAAAATACAATTATTTAGCATTTCATATGAATTTCTTACTGGAAAAAATAACAAAGGGACATATGTGGTCTTTGGAAAATGAGACAGAATGCGTATAACTGATGGTATGAGGAGCGGTAGAGGCCCTGTTGGGAGGCGGTTGTAGAATATTAGTAGATATGACACACTGTATGAGTATACAGTGTCTGAGTCAGTTTCCTAGGACTGGTATAACAAACTGGGTAACAATTTTAAGCCAAACTACGTGGCTTAAAGCAACAGAAATTCATTGGTTCATAGCTTTGGAAGCCAGAAGCACAAAGTCAAGGTCTTGATGGGCTGTGCCCTTCATGCAGGTCTTCGAGGAGGATCTTTTCTGCCTCTCCCTGGCTCCTGGGGGCTGCTAGGGCTGGGCCATGGTATTCCTTGCCTTGCAATTGCACTACTCCAGCCTCTGCTTCCATCGCCACAGGGTGAACCCCTGAGTGTCTGCCTCTGTGTCTCTGATCACTATAAGGACATTAGCCCTACTAGTTAATTGGCCTAACCTATTGCAGAATGACCTCATCATAGCTTACATCTTAATTATGCTTGCATAGACCCTATTTCCAAATAAATTCACAGTCATAGGTACCAGAGGTTAGGATCTCAACATATCTTTTTGATATCTCTTTCTCTAAAAAGATTCTTTCTGTCATTATCTATCTATCTATCTATCTATCTATCTATCTATCTATCTATCCATCCATCTTTCTACTTACATACATGCATGCATACCTAGTGTTTACTCGTACTTGTATGTTAAGGAAGTTCCAGCGTCATTCTCCCTGGGCCAGGAGACAGGCTCAGTGATAGCCCAGCTGCTGCAGAGTGGACAGAGAGGGGGCGCTGCTCGGGAAACACGGGAACACCAGCTCCCCCACGCTCTAGGAGAAAGGCTCCTGGCAAATCATCTTACAGTGCTGCCTGGAAATCAAAGACATTTGGCAGCAGTTTTGATTGATGGTTGACTGAATTAAATGATTGGAAAATTTAAGATGTATACCACAGTCCAACACAGACCCAGGGAAATTGCTTAGATGCTATTTTAAATGACTTTGTCCTTAATTTATCCACCGCAAAACATTATTTTAATTTTCCACTGATGGCTCTCTGATGAGTGTTTCATTTCCATGTGTTTATCTCCAAGCTCTGCAGGCTTGAAAGTCCCTGGGATAATATGATCACCTTGACAAAACATTTATTTTTTGGAATGTATGCAGGATATTTAGGGAACCACAACTAAAATTTTTCTTTTCTTTTTGACTTTCATTACCTAGATGACTTAATGGAAGTGATATTTTTCTACATAAACATCTTAGGTAGGGCATATATTTAGGAAAACCTAGTTCTCCTCATTGAGAAAACAAAAAAAAATCAGCAGTATCAATATTTATCCTTTTCCATAAACTGTTGCTGCTTTCAGGGAGTTCTTCCGACAGATGGATCTGTTCAGAGACCTCACTCCGTAGTCTACTATGTTGCTCAAAATAGTGAATAGCTTCCTGGATTTGCATCATTTTTCACAGAGTTTATAGAATAAACTGAAAATGCACGGGACTGGCACTGTGGTATAGCGGGTAAAGCCGCTGCCTGCAGTGCCAGCATCCCATATAGGCGCCAGTTCAAGACCCAGCTGCTCCACTTCTGATTCGGCTCTCTGCTATGACCTGGGAAAGCAGTGGAAGATGGCCCAAGTGCTTGGGCCCTTGTGCCCACGTGGGAGACCAGAGGAAGCTCCTGGCTCCTGGCTTTGGACCAGCTCTGCCCTGGCTGATGTGGCCATTTGGGGAGTGAACCAGTGGATGGAAGACCTCTCTCTCTGCCTCTCTGTAACTCTGCCTTTCAAATAAGTAAGTAAATCTTTTTTTAAAAAAGAAAATGCATCTAGAGTAAAGAATTATATTTTGTCAGAGTTACTTTAGTAAATAGTGAAAAGGCTCATTCAATCTCAAAAACAATTGAAAAATTAACAATGAAAAAAGAGGCAATCTCTACTTAAAAGACAACCCAGGGGGCGGGGATTGTGGCAGTGGGCTAAACTGCCTCTTGGGGCACCTGCATCCCGTATCAGAGTGCCTAGGACTGAGTCTCACCTCCATTTCCCATCCAGCTTCCTGCTAATGTGCCTGGGAAACAGAAAATGATGGCCCAAGTACTTGGGTCCCTGCTGCCCATCTGGGAGATCCAGATGGAAGTTCCTGTTCCTGCCTTTGACCTGGTCCAGCTCTGGCTGTTGTGGGCATTTGAGGATGGAAGCTCTCTCTCTGCTCGCTCGCGCGCGCTCTCTCTCTCTCTCTCCCTCCATCATTCTACCTTTCAAGTAAATAATTGTTAGAGAATTTCATAGAAGAAGAAGAAGAAGAAGAAGAAGAAGAAGAAGAAGAAGAAGAAGAAGGCGGCAAGCCAGACTGCACTGCACAGCAGTGCGTACCAATGAGAACAACCTGCTAAGATTAGGAGGTGTTGGCTGCCCGGTGACATTGTCCCCTGGTTTTTGTGTCCATGATATCCCACTTTCACAGACCAAGGAACCAAGGATTTGCACCTCATGGAACTGCCTTAAAAATCTACTGTCCTTACACAGTACCAGAAGATGAAATGGCATTGCATCTGTCAGGCATTGTGTTGTAAGTCACACCAGAAACCCCAGACAAAGGGCCATTCCACCACTGTTGGAGAACCTGGTGTTCCCTCCTTTTCCGAGACTGCCAGTCTCCTATGGTAAGGACCACTGGGAGGGCTAAGCGTGACCACCGACTGAGGGAGCCCAGACCCTGAGGCAGGAATCACAGCAGGCGTGCATCCTAAATCACAGCAAGGAAGGTGCAGCCCTGGTGAGGTTCTGGGCATTTTTGGACATAGATCCTTGTGGTTAGGGAGGGAATGGCCCAGAGATTTGTCTGCTGTGGAATTTCAGTGGTAGTCTGGGTTCCAGCGACAGGAGTATTTGTGTCCCTTTGGTACTTCCACAACAGTCTTTTCTCCCTTCTTTTCTTTCTCTCACTCCCTTGACTTCTATTTCTCCTTCATTTTTTTCTTCTTTCTTTTGTGCAATTTCAAAACCTAAATCTCTCAGTTGTAATCAAGGTTAAAATCATTTTAAATCTTATATTTCTTTCTCTCACAGCCAAGTACAGGCCAGAACCTTCTGGCACTCACCAAAAGCCTTCCCCTCCACATGCTGGGGCTCTAAGACCAAGAGCTGGACTGGTGCTGGTTACAGCTGGTACTGGTTACGATTGGTATTGGTTATGACTGGTACTAGTTGTGACTACCAGTAGTTAGTGTCTCGGTTATGAATTGCATGGATTAGTGAAACTGGAAAGAGAATATTTGGCTTCATAAATATTTCTATCAATGCTGTGCCTACTTCTGATTATTTTTATCTTGTTAGTGACTATTTTTAGCTTTGTGAGCATTGAACTTCTCATTGTCCCACGTATTCCTCTTTCATCTGATGCTTCGTGCTTTTCAAATTAAAATCACCTAATCGTCTCGAAGCAGCACTACTTTGGCAATTAATTAAGTAATAGTTACTGAAATTTTCCTATGCAGTATGTGTCGTATAAGGAAGTAAGACACAGTGTCCGTCCTCGATGAGTTTATAATCTAGCTTGTGACCTCAAGCATTTGTTTCCACTTCTAGGAACACCTACTCCTACCTTACTATCTATAGTCATTCTTCAGTTAGCAGTTTTTCCAGGGTGCCAGCTGGGAAAGATACTCCCTCTAGGCCAATATTTTTTATTGTTGGAATGGTCCTTCAGTTTTATAAATAGTTATGTGTCAGTTTCCACTACTGTTTGTGTGAGCTCCATGACAACAGGTCTTGCTGTATCCATCTAATGCCAGGTGTGCCAGGTACTCAGATCCTAGGAGGTTTCAGACTGAAGACTTGAACTCTGAATTACAGTGAACTATCACATGCAGAGACCATCCTCAAATATACTCAAGTGTATTAGAATTTCTTACACAACTCCAAACAAATCGGAAATTATAAGTATCTTTTAACCCTTAGCTTTCAGTTTTGTAGTTTTTATTCAAAATTCCACTATGTTTCCACTAGCCCCAACAAGCCTCTCATTTATGTTGGTTTTTATATGACTACTGACATAGCCTCCTTTAAGCTATTCATCCTGTGATCACAGGTATTGAGTATTTTTTTTGATTATAGAATATTGAGCAGGATGCCACAGTGAGGTTTTGCTGAATTAAGGTTTTTAAAATCAATGGACCTTTTATTTCTGCTCAAGATTATAGAGCTATTAACTCCAGGTTCTTTTTAAATTAATAGCAACTATTTTTACAAACTCTATTTTTAGATTGGATGTGGTTACAAATCCTGCAGAAGACAGTTCAGGTGGCCAAATAACTTTATTTTTGGCAGGTTCTCTGTCTTATCGTGGATTCTTCTGGATGTAGCAGATGCCTGGCAGGTTTCAGTGTATTAGACACAATACTTCCAATTTTTTAATCCTGGAAATAAGAATGGAAGACTGATTAATCGTTGATTTAGTGACCCTCAGGCCACGCTTACTAAATGATTTTTGATTTTCACTGGTGTTTTTAACACAGCCAAACAAAAAGAAACAAACAAAAAGGCTATGGGGCTGAGAATTTGCATTCTCAAGGAAATGCAGTACAGTTCGAACAAATGAAATTTTTAATTTAGTATCTTGTGGTTTTGCCCCCAAATAATCTTGCTTTCTAAATCCCTTTGATCACAAGAATTCCTTTCAAAGACATGGTCTATCTATATTTTGGTGCCAAACTCAAGTTATCTTTTTAGCATTCTGCCGCCTCTGCTTGCTGTCCCTGCCTACATAATTCTTTTATGTTCTCATTTCTATTTTCATTTCAAGTAAACCTTCTCCCATTTCCTTCAGAGAATCAAGTCAGAGGCAAAGCACGAGGAGATGTTCAATTCTACTGTGCTCTTCTGAGGCTGGTCTCGGGGCTGCTTTTAAATTAGATCATGTTTATCGAGAAGAATTATACTTAGAACTTTTTGTTATTACTTTTTTTGGACTGTCTAGACATGGTTCTTTAAGTAGATATTTAAACATCAAGTGCCCACTCATTTGAAAGAGAAACAGAACTCTTGAGAGTGTTGCTTTACACATTTATCCCCTGTGAATGTTAGAGTATTTGAGATGCCAGTTAATTAACAGGACACTCGTTTGCTACTTCTTGTGCAGTCACATTCTGCACATTGTTTGGTGTTGGAGGTAAAGAGCACCAGGAAGCAGAGTTCTCACATTTAATGCAAAAGGCAGGCAAGTGAACCAGTGCACACCCACATCACGGCACATTCCAGGAGGACCTCCCAGTGAGGATGGGAGCATCGGGAAGGAGTGATGCCCAACTGACGCCTGAAAGATGAGCAGCATTAAGAGGGTGAAAAGGGGGATTTGAACAGAGACGGTATAGAGAATTCCAGACGAGGAGCAGCGTGGGTGAGAATGGGTACCTGGAAATCACATGACATATCCAGGAATTACGTGCATGCCAACATCATGGACTGGCGGGAGTGATGCTAAGTGAGGCTGAAGACAGAGGTAGAGGCTGGGTCAGGAACTCCTTGGGAAGCAGGCAGAAGCTGTGTGGGGTGATTGCAGTTGGACACCAGGACTGCACAGGTCTACCTTTCTCTCAGTGACACCACATCCTCATCAGCAGGCTGGACACTCCCGTTTCTTCCCAGACAATGTGCTCTTTAATCCTGTTAGTTCTCTTTTCTGTTGTTTCTATTCTGTCTTCAGTACCACGCTTTCTTGCCATTTAATGTGCAAGCCATTTCAATAATATCTTAACTCATTCTATTTTTATCTGTGAGCTCCTGAAGGATTTAAAGAAGAGGAATTTGAGGCACAGTGCATCATATTTCTTCCACTTCTCCAGTGGGCTGCAGTGCCTGGAGAATAACATTCACATCCCTGGATCTCCAGCTACTTGCCCTTGGCTGCGGCCACGTGGATTCACCACATGTGTCCTCAACCTTCTGGGTCTCTGTATTCTTCCCTCAGCAGGGAAAGGTCGTGACTTTCCATCCTGTACTTAAACTCTAGGCATTCTTTTGCAAAATTTATTTACTTGAAATGGAGAGACGGAGAGAATCTTCCATGCACTGGTTCACTCCCCAAATGCCCGCAACAGCTAGGTCTAGGCCATGATGAAACCAGCAGTCGGGGAATCAATCTAGATCTCTCCAGTGGGGTTAGGGACCCCTAGAACCATTCCAGGGTGTATACTAGCAGGAAGCTGGAATTGAGAGTGAAGTTAGGACTCGAGCTGGGGTACTCCAGTATGAGATGTGGGTGTCCCAGGTGGTGTCTCTTGGTGCGTCACTAGATAGCTTCAGGATGGGGGCTGGTCACCAGAAAGACTAGCCGTGTGACTGCAGTGGAAACTTTGAGCCCACCTGGCCTCCAGAGAAGGAAGGAGGTGGAGACTGAGTTCAGTGTGGTCAGTGATTTGATCAGGTGCCTACATAATACAACCCCAAGAAAAACTCTAGACACCAGCTTCTTGGCTGGTGAGCACATTGATGAGCTGGGAGGGTGATGTGGCCCGACTCAGTAGGGGACAACATGGGAGCTCTGCCTTCGGGATCCCCCAGACTTGCTTTATGTGTCTCTTCATTTGGCCAGACCAGATCATATTCTTCATGAGAAAACTGTAGTCATAACTCTTGAATGTTCCTGAGTTCTCTGCATTGTTCTGGCAAGCTGTCCACCCTGAGCGGGCCAGGAGACTCCCAGATTTGTGCATAGTTGGTCAGAAATGCAGGTGGCCACGTGAGCTTGGAGAAATCTTGTGGAAGACGAAGGCTTTGCCTTGTGGGGTCTGCACCAGCTCCGGGTTAGTGCCAGAAGTGAATTGCAGTGCACCAGCTGGGGTTGAAGCAGAACATCAGAGAATGAAAATCACTTTGGTAAACACAATAGCTCCTTTTCAGTGACAATCCTTTGCTTCAGAAAGATCTCACCATCTTTATCACAGTGTTCAGGAAATCATTTTGTTAGCAGTCAAGATAGCTTAATCTTCAGAATTTCATTCCTGGTTTGCAAGTTAATGGCACATTTGCTTTTACTCTTAGCTTTGCTCAGCTCAGCATGACATGAGGCTGCAGGGAAGCAGCTCAGCTTAAAATGCAGACCACCCTTGCGTCATTCTTGCCAAGCAGAGGCAGAGGAACTGCATGACCACCAGTGCTGCTCCAACCGAGGGTCTCCGGGAGCCAAGCAGGTAACCAGACAAGGACCCCCTTCCTCCCCATTTCTCTGGTTACTGCTGCTTGTCATTGTCATCCTGAGTGGCCTTTTCTTCTCTCTCTTTGTGGCAAAGCTTAGTGGCATCTGATTTTGCACGTCTCCTTGACAGCTGTGTTGCTTCTTTCTAATTTTCCTTTCATTTTCTCATCCGGCTTTTTATTTCAGCTTTTATAGCTGCCGTGTACTGCCCTGACCTTCAGCTGCTCTTGCTTTCAACACTGCAGACGCCACACCATCACCACACAGCTCACCCTGTGCTTTCTCAGCTCACTTCCCCAGTCTGACTTTTTTTTTTTTTCAGACGTCAAAAGCAAACTTTGGAGAAATGTCAGAACAACCAATTAATTCTTTCTTTTTTTACCCTAAGGGTTCTTAACCCAATGTCCTTTCTTTCATTTTTATTCCATTATCCAAGGAAAGAAAATCCACTTAACTCTTTTTTTTTTTTAACCCAGTATTTTGCTCATCACCTTGTATTTATTGAATTTCTTCCCACTGGATGAACAGTTCTATTCTTTTAAAATAATAAGTGGCAAATCTTTGTACCCAAGGATGAAAACAAAACAAAACAAAAACACAGGAGTAAAACACATCTTACCAGATGTGCTTGGAAGATCTCATTTCTTTTTAGAGGTCGATTTGTTTTTTCAGTTAATGTGTTTTTCTCTGGAAAATATGATTAGCTAACAGCAAGGGGTCAGATTTCACTGAGCAGAATTGCTCATCCAAGCAAAAGGAATGCACTTTAGTTCGAGGGCATCATAGTACCCTATATTTGTAGTTGATTAGATTTCCCAGTTGCTAAGAACCATCCATATGCCATTTAGTGTGGCAAGACAAAGAAATAAAGCCTGCCAGTCACATGATTTTTTTACATTGTAATTTTACTTTCTTGTGTGTAATTTCTTTGCATATAGCAAAATACTGTTATGAATTCAAACTCAAAGCATTCATTGATTCATTACGACAAACTTGCAGAGCTAATGGTGATGGGTTCTGTTCTGGCTTCCTTGACTGTGTTCTCTCATCCACAGGTCGTGGAGGAGATGCACTACCTTCTCCCTCTTGTACTTTAGGAACAGGGCATAAATGTCAGCAGTGACAGGGTCTGCTCTAGAAGTCTGGCCAAGATTAGTTAAAGCCCCATATGTAACTCTTTAGTGAAGTCCCAGGAATGATGTCTAAAAAGCGCTGTAAATACAATTTTTCTGATTATGAGAGTAATACATCCAATCTCAGAATATTCAAAAACACAGAAAACCACATGCAGTTGTACCATCCCATGAGAATATCTAGTCACTGCCGGTGTATTTTCCTCTAGTTCCAGATGGCTTTTCTTAATACACAGGAAGACATATAATTTTTCTCCAATAGAGATGATGTATTTTAACTACTTTTTAATTCATTTTTACTTTAATTCCACTTGTCTTGGCTTGTAGTAAGAAATTCAGGACAAATCACATAAGCCATCTGTGTCTCCCTGTACATCAAGTAATTGCATTAAAAGACAAGGTGTTCGGTTCATTGCTTGCTTGGCTATTTCTTAGCGCTTTTTCTATGTTTGTTTTCTACTTTGGACCCTCTCTTCAATTATCAGATAGGAACCAAAGTATTGTCTAATCAGAAAGAAATCTTCAGAAATAAATTCCATTTGGCTTTAGCCTGACTCTGAAACAAAACTGATCAAATTACTTACTAGGAAAGCTAAATACTCTGCAGAATAAAGTCCTCCTGGCACGATGTTCTTCTGCAGACCTTTCAGCCTGAATAATCCACTCCTAATTTTTGTGTGTTGTGGGGGAAATGTTTGCCATATAGACTGCTTTCCCAGTGTTCTGAATTCTATTTAAAGACCTTACAAATTTGCCAGTGCATCACCCTCAACAAAGGACGCATGTGTAAGGTTAGATTCTTTTTAAGGAAAACCAGATTTTGTGGTTCCTGGCTTCAGCATACCTACTTGTAGTCAGGGACAGGCAGAAAGAAGAGGGGGAGGGAATGCCTACTTCTGTTCCGGACACTGTTAGGTACTCTATACACGAAATCTACGCAAACTTCTAGAGTAAGTCACCAGTCGAAACCTGCTGGATCGTTCCGTTCTGTCTCTTAATAGATGGATTGCACTGTTGCATATTGATGATCACTAGATGTTTTTTTCCCCTTTCCTAACAAGGAATATGCAGGAAGACAGTACAGAATGGGCTTAGCTGACCATAGATGCTCACAACGCTGTAAAAGTCATCTGGGGAAGTAAGTCTTACTGGCCATAGCAACACCATGTGGAAATGAGGGTGCGGCCAGTGAAGAAGGGAAGAGCAGACACCTCCAGAATCTCTTCATTTCCCTCACCATCCCTTATCCTTCTAGGTCAATGTCCTCTCCTGCCTGGATGCCTGCAGCTGCCTTCCTCAGTTCTAGTCTGTTCTTCATACTTCAGCCAGAGGATCTTCCTTGAACACAGACATAGGCGTGCCACACTTGCTGGAAGCACTTCCACGGCTTCTCATTGCTCTTAAGATACAGTTCAGGCCGGCGCCGCGGCTCAATAGGCTAATCCTCCACCTTGCGGCGCCGGCACACCGGGTTCTAGTCCCGGTCGGGGCTCTGGATTCTGTCCTGGTTGCCCCTCTTCCAGGCCAGCTCTCTGCTGTGGCCCGGGAATGCAGTGGAGGATGGCCCAAGTGCTTGGGCCCTGCACCCCATGGGAGACCAGGAGAAGCACCTGGCTCCTGCCATCTGATCAGCGCAGCGCGCTGGCCACAGCAGCCATTGGAGGGTGAACCAACGGCAAAGGAAGACCTTTCTCTCTGTCTCTCTCTCTCTCACTGTCCACTCTGCCTGTCAAAAAAAAAATTAACAAAAAAATGATACAGTTCCGAGGGGCTGGCACTGGGCACAGCAGGCTAAGCTGCTGCCTGGCTGCTCTGCTTCTGATGCAGCTCCTCATAATGCTCCTGGGAAGGCAGTGGGAGGCGGGTCAAGAGCTTGGGCCTGCACCCACGCCAGAGACCCAGGTGAAGCTCCTGGCTCCAGACTTCGGCCTGGCCCAGCCCTGGCCATACGGCCATTCGGCGAGTGAACCAGTAGATGGAAGACATCTCTCTCCCTCTCTCTCCCTTCTCTCTCTCTCTCTGTAACTCTTTCAAACAAATAAAATAAAATTTTAAAAAAGATAAAGTTCAGATTCCTTAAATCACATTCAAAGGCCCTCACCTCTTCACTCTCCATATCATAGGTTGTGTTTTAGCCACAGCACATCAGTTTATTATAGGTGCCCTGTCTCTTTCATCTACCGGCCTTTACACAAACTGTTCCAAGGTTGAACTAGTCAAATCCCTTCACAGAACTGAATGAAGCGGGGTGGAAGTTTTAATAGGCATCTTCTTCTCTTCCAAACATAAATCTATAGTCTTAAAACTTGCAGCCTTATCAGTCTGTCTCTCATTTTCCTGCTGTTGATAAGCACATGGCTGTGCTATGTAATTGGTTTATCTCCTGCTTTTTTGAGATAAGGAGCAGAATATGCACAATTAGAAATGGTGATGAAATTGTGTGTTGGGGCTGATAATCGAGACAATAGTTAATTGAGAGCTGAAGTGTTATCCAAATGTAGCTAATTTTCTTCAAATTTCTTAAATATTTAGGCCGGCGCCGTGGCTCAATAGGCTAATCCTCCACCTTGCGGCGCCGGCACACCGGGTTCTAGTCCCGGTCGGGGCGCCGGATTCTGTCCCGGTTGCCCCTCTTCCAGGCCAGTTCTCTGCTATGGCCAGGGAGTGCAGTGGAGGATGGCCCAGGTGCTTGGGCCCTGCACCCCATGGGAGACCAGGAAAAAGCACCTGGATCCTGGCTCCTGCCATCGGATCAGCGCGGTGCGCCGGCTGCAGCGGCGGCCATTGGAGGGTGAACCAACGGCAAAGGAAGACCTTTCTCTCTGTCTGTCTCTCTCACTGTCCACTCTGCCTGTCCAAAAAAAAAAAAAAAATTTCTTAAATATTTAAAGAGAAGCTGAAACCACAGATTTTTTTTTTTTTTTGACAGGCAGAGTGGACAGTGAGAGAGACAGAGAGAAAAGTCTTCCTTTGCCGTTGGTTCACCCTCCAATGGCCGGCGCATCGCGCTGATCTGAAGGCAGGAGCCAGGTACTTATCCTGGTCTCCCATGGGGTGCAGGGCCCAAGCACTTGGACCATCCTCCACTGCACTCCCGGGCCACAGCAGAGAGCTGGCCTGGAAGAGGGGCAACCGGGACAGAATCCGGCGCCCCGACCGGGACTAGAACCCGGTGTGCCGGCGCTGCAAGGCGGAGGATTAGCCTAGTGAGCCGCGGCGCCGGCTGAAACCACAGATTTTTAATGTAAATTTTCATTTTTAAATATAAGCCAACTCGGTGGGAAAATAAACCATCTCTGTTGATGGAATCCAACTCAGCAGTAGCCAGTTTGCAATCTTTGTATTGCTCCTTTGGCCTGAAATATTCTTTCTGTCTGTTGCACTCACTTCGCCTCAACCCCTGTTTTGCCTTTTGTGTAACTTCTCATTTTTCAAGTCACACTTTGCATGTCATTTCCTCCCAGGAGCCTCCCCTGACATCTCAGATCTGGCTTAAGTTCCGCTCCTGGGTCTCTGCTCTGTGCATGCCAGCATCAGCCCTGCTGCTCACCACACTAAACTCACAGTTTAGTGAGGACTGGGGTCGTTTCCACATTAAGCATTCATTCATTCATTCATTCAAGAGAGAGAGAGACACAGAGGCCTCCCATTTGCTCATTCACTCCTTAATTCCCCACAATAGTCAGGCCTAGGTCAGATCAAATTTAGAACCAAACCAAGAACTCAGTCCAGGTCTCCCATATGGTTGGTGGGAACCCAATTATTTGATACATTAGCAGGAAGATAGGATTGGGTTCGGAGCTGGAACTTAGCTCAGGCACTCTGAGCTAGGATACGGGCATCCCACGTGGCATCTTAACTTGTAAGCCAAACGCCTGCCCCTCAACAATTATTTCCTAGGCACCTCCCAGGTGCTAGTGCTATCATACTCACTAGGGATTCAGCAACTCACACAATAGAAAAACGTCCTACCTTTGTCCAGCTTGTGAGAAAGACAATGACCAGGAGAAATAAATAAAATATACAATATATTACCTAGTGACTCTTTCTAAATCTCTTTTAGGCAAAAGGAGTAACTATTCTAAGCTAGGTCCTCTATGTGCTACTCCATGTGTCCAGACGGGCTTAAACACTTCTCAACCTTCTTCATACATTCATTATTGCATCCTTGAGTCTTTTTAGACGATTTTTTCTCCATACTCCCTTTCCCATGAAATTTTGCTACCACACACATTCTGCATATCTGTTTATGCATGATGGCCCCGTGGAGGGCCGTAGACCATTGTCTTCTTCTTTTACAACCCAGGGACAAATGTTCTTTCCTGCAGGCGATGATTGCCCTGTCAAATGTCAGTGGCCAAAAGCAACAAAGCTGTGCTTTGTGACTGTCAAGGGTCAGCGGGGCCTCAGGGACTCAGGCTGAAGGTCATGGTCAGCAACATGGCCAGCCTTCAAGCAGAGAAGGCCACTGAGGTGCCAAGAACCACGCCCAGCCCCTACATCTTTGGCTCAGAAGTGACACCCAGATCCTCGCTACTTTTGCTCGTGTGTTATTCGCACACTCCGTCACACTTGACCCTTGGTAGGAAAAGTGGGGTGGGAGGTACAATTTGATCTTGGGGCTGGGAGCAAAAAGACTCCAGGATGCTTGTGAATAGTCACCGCGACAGCCAGAACCACCCTCTCTCCCTACAGTCCTACGGATGGGGCGAAGAAGAGGACCCCAAGGCTGAGACATCCAAGTGATTTGTCCGAAAGCCAGATGAAGACTCAGGTAACTGTCTGGCTCTTGCTGTTTATCTTTATCCTTGTATCTGGACCTCAACCCTGCCCACCCCTGTAACTTGGTTCCAGAAGGTCCACATGTGCCCTCCTCTGGGGCCAAGAAAGCTACAAGGTCCCTGTGGTAGATGTGGCGAGAGGTGAGTGGGTAATTCCAAAGGAAGGCAGCTTTCCCTTGTCAAAGTTTTGGACCGTGGAATTTCTTGTTCTATTTTAGGGAGAAGACACATAGGGGAATCCCGAGTTTTCTTTTGCCAAAGCATAGTTGGCTTCATTCTTGAGAGGGTTGATGATGACATTTGCTGCCAACCATCCACCTTTCATGGGGCCTACGTGTGTGTCCTCAGTAGTCCGTGTGGAAGGAACACACACTAGAAAGATTGCTGCTGTGAGCTGACAGCGGCTGGGCATGCCAGGGCTTTCGAGAACCTGGCAATAACCTCATCTAACTCTACATTTGGAAGAATAGGAACACACTGAGCAGGGTGCCTTAGTGTCCAGCGATGGGGAAATCAACCCAGGGCCCTTGCCTGCCAGGAAAGTGTGCCGCTGCTTCTCTCTGGGAAGATTTACTGCACGTCCTAAGGGGAAGAGCCTTCTATGGGTTCCCTCTACTCTCTTGACCAGTTCCGTGTTCTTTGGGCTCCCTTTATTTTCTGCTCCAAAGAGCAACACGCCATGCATCTAGAGGAAGCATCCAGGTCTGAGCTTTTCCCAACGTGGCAGAAGCTCCTGGCCCGATTCCTCTTGGGCCATCTGGTTTAGTCTGTGAGCTATTCGAAGACATCCACAGCTGGACAACAACAGGTCTCTACTGGGACCTGGAAAGCGTGGCAGGCGTCCTCCTTGCCTTGTGGGCCGCTGGGAGTTTTCTGCAGGAGAGCTGTCCTAGACCCTTGGGGGGTCTCTGAGTCAGAGGACTTGCCTCTGAGGCCCCCGCATACGCGAAGGGAACTCTGCAGCCCCGTACAAAGGTTCTTGGGGCTCTACCCAGCTTGCTAAGACTGAACAATATTGATTATGTTGCTTTTATTTTCCTATGCCTAGCACAGCCTTTGGTTATTCATAAGTATCTATTGAATGGTGTCGCACTAAATACAACGGAATTGAGCTGCAAAAGAGAAAGTGAAGGCTTGGAGAACTGAAGTCCCTGACTCCTAAGTTTTCTTTCTAATGAAACTGAGTTGCAATGGGAGTCCAGCCTGTTCGACTCCACGCACTATGTGATGCTCACATTCTAGGCGGAATAAAAAAGAAAACTGATATAAGGAGCATTTCCCAGGAGCCATGCTACAGATTATTGAACTAAAGAGAGCGTTTGGGTAGACTGAGTGGTCTGGGAAAACAATCTCATTTGTAAATTGTGGTTGTTCAAAAACATTAAGGCAGGCAATGAGAGTCACCTGATCACTCCATTGGCAAGCTTAATTCTTTACAGCACTCCAACAAGGCAGTGAGGAAGGCCGCGTAGTAGGGATCATTAGAAGTCAGTCACCTTCGGAGGCTCTGCCTTGCAACCTTGCATTACAGCAATTTCCCAGTCCGCTTTGTGGCCAACCACTAGTGCCCTTTTCTCACGATTTTACAAGCACAGAATGTGTCTAGTCTGAGGAAGTTGACATGTTAGGAAAGAGGGCTCAGTTCAGCATGTGTCAGCCCGAAGCTTGACCCACGGGTGAACTCGAAAGAGGTTACCCAAGCTCCAGCTCAGACAGAAAAGTAAAATAACAAAAATTTTCCGAATTTAAAAAATAAAATAAAAATGCGTAGTTGTGTAATTCTGATTTTTATCAGAGCTTTGGATGGAGGGAAGATACAAATATTGCTGCAATCTGTCTGTTTGTGATTTACAGCCCAGATACAGTCACCGGATCTGGTGCACCTTGAGCTGCACTGGACATTTGCAGGCTATAGTGCAGCCTGCACTTCACTTCTGAAACTCCTGCCTGGCCTTGAGCTACTGCAGCAGCTCCCTTCAACTGCAGATGTCTTTGACTGCTTGCAGACCTGTTGTGTGTTGTTCCAGGCACACAAGTTGTCCTCCACAAAGAGGCCTAAAACAACCCCATTTCCCCTTTTATGGGTCACAAGGAAAGTAGAGGCATTAACCAGAGGGCATTTTTTGGAAACAGAATTAATGTTGTCATACTCTTTCCACTTGCTTTATGGAAGGATTAACTCTGAATATTTCTGCCAAGCCTGAGAGTGCTTAATTTCTCCCTTCAAGTACAAGATCCCTTAAAAATGAGGACAGGGGCTGGTGTTGTGGCGTGGTGGTTAAAGGGCACCAGCGTCCTATATGGGTGTGGGTTCGAGTCCCGGCTACTCTACTTCTGATCCATCTCCCTGTTAATGTGCCTGGGAAAGCAGAGGAAGATGGCCCAAGTGCTTGGGTCTCTCTGCACCTATGTGGGGAACCCAGAAAATTCTCCAGGCTCCTGGCTTCAGCCTGGTCCAGCTCATTGGGCCCATTTGGGGAGTGAACCAGCAGACAGATCTCTGTCTCTATCTCTGTCTCATCTCTATCTCTGTGTAACTCTGCCTTTCAAATAAATAAGCAAATCTTAAAAAAAAAAAAAAGACAGATTTATTAACATCCTTCTTGGCAGTGCCTGGAAAAGCAGGAACTCACATGACACATGCCAGTGGCCTTGACTTCTACACTGGGCTTTGTTTTCACGTCACAGACAGGGCACCACAGACACTAGCCTCCTGCAAAGGGATCTGTGTACACTGACTGGTGATTATCAGTGCTCTGACGGGGGCGTTCCTTTTGTTGTGACCAGTTCATCAAAATGAAATTAGCACGCATGTAGCCATGGAGTGACCAAACCTAGTTTGCAAAGTAAGAGTTAGGTTGAAAAAGGATGCGAAATAGCAGCTCGCAAACTTACAGTCTGGGATCTGCAACACCCCCCACCCCGCCCCGTGTGTGCAAGACCCTGAACTGAAGGGACAGTGGCAACGGTTTCTTCTTTGCCTCCTGCAATCTGAGCTGAAGTTCTTGGAGGGATTCTGAGTGTAAGAGACACGGGAGCGACAGACACATCTTCAGCTTAGATTCCCTCTCGGAATTCAGTTCCTTAGAGCAGGGAACAGACTGGTAGTATTGTCTCACGCCTGTCTCTGACAGCTGAACCCGCTGGGTCTCCTCCAGGAACAGTTATCAGCACTATAGCGAGGCGTCCACAGACAGTGTGATTTTTGTTCTCATAGACTTTCTTTCCCCAAAAGGAGAGGGGATTTCAATAGGAATTCTAATACAGTCCCACTGCAGTCAGGGTGTGGAAGTGTGGATGAGATAAGCCCGCCCCCAGCCCCTTGTTAGTGGACAGCACTGACTTCACTTCTGCAGCCTTTCCCTAGTCTTTATTTAGGAAGCTACTTCCCTACTGCGACTTTTCTCTCTCCTTTGTCCCCAAGAACGCACAGTTCAGGTCACTTACCCTCATTCAGCCCAGCCACTGTTCTAGCTAGAGAATGAATATTCCTTAGTTTCTACCAACACACGACGGCTCACCCTGCAGACTCACATCACCTCGCATGCTTCATATTTACTTGGACTTTTAAAATGCTGTTCACCTCCTGTCTTCGGATAGACAACGTGATCTCTCCCAACCACCTCTTCGTCCCTGACATAAAAGGTGGCTGACATTTAGCTTTCAATGGACAGCGTAGGGATGGAGGGCCTGCCTCGTGCATGCTGGAATTCCCTGTAGGTAGATCCTTGTAAGTGTTCATGGAAGGAACAAGTGAGAGGACGCATGAATGTCAGGAGGCCCCCCTCTGCATCGCTAGCTACTTGGCCTTGGATGAGGCACTTGGCCCCTCCATCCCCTCTATTAGCCTTACCTGTAAGTAAGCAAGGGACAAAACGGTCCTTCATCTGCTTTCAACACTCAGATTACATCTTCTCATCTCTCTGCTTGCGACACACACTCCTTACAGCAGAGCCTGCAGCAGTATTGGACTTGCAAATCTTTCCTAAACCGGCAGCAAAATCCCTGAAGGACGCTTTCTGTGTGATTTCTGTCTCATTACTTCAAACGTTATCTTTAAGCTAAGACAGACAAGCTTTGATGAGAAGCAAAAATATCTTCTAGCTCCAGTAAACAGGTCTTTTCTGAGTGGTGTTTACCAAAATGTAACACTCTCAGGGAACAGAAAAATCTCTGAAGAAATTGGTTCTCCATACCTTCCTTGCAGAAAATGTCTCTGCATATCCCATTGCATTGAAATTATCTTTCTCTTTTTTAAAAAAGATTTATTTATTTGAAAAGAAGAGTTACAGAGTGAGAGTGAGAGAGAGAGAGAGAGAGAGACAGGTCATCCATCCATTGGTTCACACCCCAAATGGCCACAATGGCTGGAGCTGGGCCAGTCTAAAGCCAGGAGCCAGGAGCTTCTTCCAGGTCTCCCACACGTAGGGGGCCAAGCACTTTCCCAGGCGCATTAGCAGGCAGCTGGATCAGAAGTGGAGCAGACAGGACCCAAACTGGTGGCATATTGGATGCCAGTGTTGCAGGCAGCGGCCTCACCCACTATGCCAATGGCAGCAGCCCCTGAAATGATCTTTCCCTTTCATGTTCTGGAGGGCACTGACCAGGGCCTTTTCAATGACTTTTGTGTTTTTACTACATAGAACAGTGTCACCTACCAGGTGCTCTGCAATGTTGAGCTGCACAGTTAAAATGCAGCTTCAGAAATCACTTGCCAAGATAACCCAGCAAGGAGCAGAGCAAGATTCTCACTGCACGGAAGCTCCCCCTGTCTCAGTCGCAGTCCTCACAGTTTCTGTTATCCAAAGTCAACCGCAGTTTGAAAATACTAAACAGAAATGAACAATTCATAGGTTTTAAATTGTGTGCTATTTTGAGCAGTGTGATGAAATTCCATATTATCCACTCTGTTCTGCCTGGGATGTGAATCATCTCTCTGTCCAGGGTGTCCACTACTTGCCCATTACTCACTCGGTAAACATGGGAGTTTGACTGTCGTAGCGCAGCACTTGTGTTCAGGTAACTCTTGTAGAGTGGCCTGATGCTACATTACAAGTCCTGAGTCCTGTCTCTTTTCACCTCATCATGCAGGCATCAGGTCACCTTAGGTCATCCTAAGAAGGGTGGGGCTGGTGCTGTGGTGAAGTGGATTAATGCCCTGGCCTGAAGCACCGGCATCCCATATGGGCACCAGTTCAAGACCCGGCTGCTCCACTTCCAATCCAGCTCCCTGCTATGGCCTGGGAAAGTTGTAGAAGATGGCCCAAGTCCTTGGGCCCCTGCACCCGTGTGGGAGAACTGGAAGAAGCTCCTGGCTCCTGGCTTCGCTTCGGTGCAGCTCCGGCCATTGCAGCCAATTGGGGAGTGAGCCAGTGGATGGAAATCTTCTCTCTCTCTCTGCCTCTCCTCTCTCTGTGTAACTCTGACTTTCAAATAAATAAATAAATTTTAAAAAGAAGGGTGAATATGGTACAATAAGATATTTTGAAAGAGAATGAGAGTGCACTCATGTAACTTGTATTACAGAACATTGTTACACTCATTCTATTATATTGGTAATTATTGCTTTTAACCTCTTACTGTGCTTAATTTATAAATTGAACTTCATTGTAAGTGTGTCTTTGGAGACAAAAGCAGGACATGTATAAAACCCATTAATATTCATAGTTTCAGGCATGCATGGGGGATCTAAGCTATTAACAACATTTAACATCTTACTAAACATTAGTTATGCAATGGTGACACCAATTATGAGGACCATAAATTGATAAACTGGATGCAGGCTGCCACTAGGGTCTCCCTGCATGGCCAGGAGAGTATGGAGACCCTCTGTCTCAAGAGTTTTTGTTTACATAAATAAGGAAGAGAGAGAGACATAGGAGTTAGCACCTCCAACTTCCCGTTAATAGTAATTCTGCTTGAGTGAGGACTGAATGACCCAAAGACAATTCTAATTCATGCCTGGGAGAAGCTGGATTAGGTAAACTGATGTTGAGATATCTTCTGTGTTACTTTTTCCCCCCTCTCCTTTGAAACAAATGATGTTTTTCAAATGAAAAAAAGTGATAGGCATTGTGGGGAGCAACTCGGACTAGACTAAGTTACTGGAATTAAGACTTATTCTATGCATCTGCTCTCCCACAATATGGCACTGGGAGAGGAGTAAACAACTTCTACACAGCTGCCTCCAGTTCGACCAATAACCTGCAGGAGCTGATCCTGCTCCTGATTGGAGGAGAGCAGCGTACTCGGCGTGTGGGTAGCAGAGTTGGGATTGGTGGAAGAGGACTACAAAGGAGGAGAGAGACAACACGCACCAGGAACATCTAAGGGGAACATCCGGATAACATCTGAGCAGCCCCCGAGAGAGCCGGCTGGCGGTGTGCCGCTCCCCCACGGAAGTGGGGAAAGTGGCAGGGGGAGCCGCCCTTCCACGGAGGTGGAAGGACGGCAGCCAACCCGGGAAGAACCAGCAGCAAACCCGGGAAGGGCCGAGCAGACAAAAGAACAGCGCAGGGTCCTGTGTCGTTCCTCCACGAAGAGGGGGAGCGACAAGGCATTACATAATTTCACTTAGGAAATAATCTGAAGCAATTTCATCTGAAGCAATAATTACTTCCAGTAAGCAACTGACAAAGAAAAGTTGAAAACAGGGAAATAAGCAACACTGCTGAGTGGGAGAGCCAGAAGTCGTGGGAATCGAGATTATTTACTGAATTTTATTTATTTATATCTGTGATATGACTAATAAATTAAACCAAGCATAGAACCTTGAATTCTAAAAGGAAAATGATTGTTACATACCATATATATTTTTGCCAGCACTTGAACTTTTCAAACTGATGATGAGAATGACCAGTTCTCCAAGGACTGGAACATAAGGCGGGTGCTTGCTGTGACAGGGTGTGACTGTTCTGGAAGCTCTGAACATGCTGAACTGCCAAACCGGGTGCCTTTGAGGGAACTAGGGTGGCAAAGATGGTTCATGTTTGGGCCGTAGCCGCCTTGGCTGCCACTTGAGAATGTACGTTGGTCATTGATTTCCACTTCCTCTTCCTCTTCTGTCCATAGCGTTTCATGAGTCACTTCTCCCTTTTTGTGTGTCTGTCTGGTTGCTAAGAGCTATACGCATCTATATCCTCTTTGCTCTCTACTGAGAATGCAAGCTACCTATTAGGAATGTTATCTATCTCCTCCACTTCTTTGTGCCACATGGGCCACTGAGAAAGTGCTAGACAATTCGGGCGGGCGTTGTGGCGCAGTGGGTTAAGCTATCACCTGCAGGGTCATCATCCCACAGCTGGAGTCCTGGCTGCTCTGCTTCTGCTCCGGCTCCCTGCTAACACACGCTGGAGCCAGCAGATGATGGCGCGAGTGTCTGTGGCCCGCCCACTCACATGGGAGATCTGGAAAGTGTTCGTGGTCCTGTTGCTTGTAGTTCTGAAGGCTGGCAGGTCCAAGGACAAGGCCACAGCTGGTGGGAGCCTCCTTGCGGAAGGGGACTCTGCAGACCGAGCAAGTATGCCTGTGAGAGCTCCTTTTCGTAACAAACACCACTCCCATGATAACCTATGAATCCACTCACCTGTGAATGGAGTGCCCCCTCTCTGGGGCAGAGCCCTCATGACCCAGTCACCTTCCAAAGGTACCAAGGCTGCCGCCCTGGGACCAGGTTTCCAACACAGGAAATTCATAGCACAAACATAGCGAAAGGTAAACAAACAGCCAAGTCTTGTTAAATAATTCTTTAACGTTATCCATTATTCTAGCTACATTAAAAATCGCTCAATTTCCCCCCAAGATGTCTTTATCGATGGTTTGTCATCCAGTTGAGGACCAATTGTTTCTGATAACAGGTGAAGCTATACCTATCAGGGCAAACAATTTCTGTCTGGTTAACTGGATCTAAGGAGCCCACAGATGTAGGTGCAATCACTGTGGATTAGAAACACGGATTGGGATGGGGCCAAGTGCCGAGGTGCCTGCAATCTTGGGCATAAGGGCCCAACACCAGTGCTGGGCCTCTGGGGCAGATGTAACGTGGGCATGCGCAGAGAAGGAGCCGTGTAACCAAGTTTCCTACCTGCGGAACCAAGACGACCCTAATGACGGGGCCTTTTCGCAAGTGAGGAGTCCCTGCACCAGGAAGATTCGGAGTAAAACCCCCAGTCAGAACTGCCAGGCCAGCTCTTCGGCAACCCCACGGGTCCTCCTCAGTCAGGCAGAGCTGACCTTTGCCTCCAGTCTCCACGCCAGTGCAGTTTGAACTAACACTTTTCTTTTCTCAAAAGCTAGTGCCGTAGTGATAGGCTTCCCTACCTGTCGGGTAGCAAGCCTTTACTTGGTGCCTTTATGGTCCTGAATCTCTTGATTTAGAGTTGTTTCTTCACTCCCCTTTATTTTTTGAGTTTTTTTTTTTTTTTTTTTTTTTACAGGCAGAGTGGACAGTGAGAGAGAGAGACAGAGAGAAAGGTCTTCCTTTGCCGTTGGTTCACCCTCCAATGGCTGCCGCGGGTGGTGCGCTGTGGCCGGCACACCATGCTGATCCGAAGGAAGGAGCCAGGTGCTTTTCCTGGTCTCCCATGGGGTGCAGGGCCCAAGCACTTGGGCCATCCTCCACTGCACTCCCTGGCCACAGCAGAGAGCTGGCCTGGAAGAGGAGCAACCAGGACAGAATCTGGAGCCCCGACCGGGACTAGAACCCGGTGTGCCGGTGCCGCTAGGTGGAGGATTAACCTAGTGAGCCGCGGCGCTGGCCTATTTTTTGAGTTTTTAAATTGGGGGTGGTGGTGGTGGTGGTGGTCATGGTCATTAAGTTGAGAAATCGACCAGTCCAGTTATCCAAGTTGTATTTTCTGGGTTTGATTTCTTGGTGTGGCCTTAATTCTTAGTCTATCCCCCGTTTCCTTACAAAATGTAAATGAGATCTACAAACTTAAGGACATTCCGGTGAAGCACTTCTTCCTGTCATCTAGCGCATGTCGTCGGGTCTGGCTATGCCATCATGTCAAGAGCTCCTAGACCTCAGCTTTCACCACGGTTAGTGGTGCCAGAGTTGACCACTGGTTGCAGCGAAGGCAGCCTCATTCCTCCAGGAAAGCTGTGCTTTTCCCTTGGCAACCAGGAAGCTTTTAGTGAAGAGGGTTCTTGCCTTTGGGTCTTGATTGTGGAACAGTGTAGATCGTAGGAGGAACAACAATGAGAAACAGCAGCGAGATCTCCAAGGAGTCCGATCATTGTGTAAACCAGAGAGAGGGGTGACTTGGCTCTGATTGTGCTAAGTTCTTAGGATGCGTTTCTGTTTCAAAGATTCTCACACAGCTGTGCGGGATAGGTTTTCTTGTCCCCATGTCTGTCCAAAACTGAGATTTAAAGTCCCTGAATAACTTGGAGGCAGCAATGACAGAGTGGTGATGAAAACTGAGCTCTCTCTGACATAAAAGTCCGTGCACTGGACCCCTCTTCAATGGTGACTACAATACAGCTTGGTTTCAGGGCTGTGCAGGTTTTCAAGGTTCTTTTTGATTTGGTGACTAATGAACTACTCAGAGAAGAACTCTATATCTTGTGCAATTAGAAGAAGGTATTATGATTTTGTTGAATTTAAAATTCCAGTTAGATAAATCAACTGAAAATGCAGGTCTGGAGTTAGAAAATACAGGTGTGGAGTTCAGAAGATGGGTCAAAGAAGAAATATGGACTCCTCACGTATGGATTCAAAGGTCACCTGTGCAGAGACTGAGCAGTATAAAAAGTCACCTCACATATACATTTTTAACAGATTTATGTATTTATTTGAAAGAGAGAGGAGAGACAGTTTCCCTTCTGTGTGAATGTGTGTGCACACACGTGTGTGTGTATGTATATATATGAGAGAGATCTTCCATCCACTTGTTCACTCCCCAAATGGACACAACAGCTGGGGATCTGGGGATGGTCCAGGCATAAGCCAGGAGTCAGGAGCTTCATCCGGGTACCTACATGGATACAGGAGCCCAAGCATTTTGGCCATCTTCTGCTACTTCCCTAGACATATTAGCAGGGAGGTGTATTCAAAATAGAGCAACTGGGACTTGAACTGGTGCTCATATGGGATGCCAGCCGTGGCTCAACCCACTGTGCCACAATACTGGACCTATCTCCCATATTTTTACTGAAAAAAAAAAGATACTTGCATTTCATATTTTTGAACCATTCAAGAGAAGCAAACCAACATCCAAAGAGAGCTAACTGCATGAATTCAAATTAAAAATAGCATTTCTGATGTTCATAGTCCTGTTGCATTATCATGAACAATTATTTGTATGTCATTTTTGTATAAATTCTTTGTGACTTTGGTACTTGTTTCTAATGAAAGGCATTTTCTGTGTGGTCAGTTGGATCTCATGACATCATGTGTTGTGACAGGCAGAAGTTTACTTATTTATAAAAGTGGACAAACTCTTTCAAATTAGGGTGGGCACAGAAAACCCAGGTCGTACTTACTGGGTTATGGAACAGCCTGGACTTTGAACAGTTTTGAAGGGAAGACGTGACAGCTGTCGCTGGGACTCTCCTCGTAAGTAGAGAATTTGAGAATGTGTTCTGTCCTTTTTGTGGTTGTATACAATGGCATGAGGTAGTAAAAACGAACACATTGTTTTGAATTTTTTAAAAGATTTATTTATTTGAAAGACAGTGTTACAGAGAGGAAGAGAAAGAGGGAGAGAGATCTTCCATACATCTGGGGTTCACCCCCTAGATGGCTGCAATGGCCAGTACTGGGCCAGGCTGAAGTCAGAAACTTTATCTGGGTATTTAACATGGGTGCAGGGGCCCAGGTGTTTGGACCATCTTCTGCTGCTTTCCCAGGTGCATTAGCAGGGAGCTGGATTGGAAGTGGAGCAGCCAGGACTTGAACTGGTACCCATTTTGGATGGCAGCTAAACCTGCTTTGCCACAGCACCAGCCCCTTGAATTCTTAACAAAAGATAGAAACCTATTTTCCTTCTACCTTAAATCATCTTTCTTTAGGGTAATAGTAATGATCTATTATCATTCATTTAATGGCTTTTCAAAAGGATGTTCAGTGAAATATGATAATTTACTTCTCTCAAGATGAGTAAAGTATTTGAAGGTGAATTCATCAAAATTGAAGATAGACAGTTATATTTGTTCTTTACTTATAAAGCTACCTAAAGCCGAAATTTTTCCCTAAGATTACTTTAAATGGTAATTATAATAGGAACAAAAACCCATTTCTGGGACATAGGCCAGATAACTCAGGTTTACATAGATTCAGGAACTCATTTAAGGGGAAAAAGTAATCATGAATGCACACAGCCAGCTAGGAGACTGGGAAGTGAGGAGGGGACGCTCCCGGGCAGTGGGCGGCCAGATCCTCCATTCCCGTCCGACTGTGTGCTCTTCCAGCTGTGGGATGAGCAGGACTTGACCGCTCTCCCCAGGGTTCCGGACCCACAGGATGGAGCTGCACAAAAGGGAGAGGCTACTTGTTCTGCAAATCAGAAAATTACAGTGTCAAGGACTTTCTCGTTAGCTCTAAATTGACGTCTTTAGTTCTGACCTTGGTATTCTGAGATGCTGGTTGGTATAACCATATATTTTACTGCAGTTCAACCAAAAGAAGAGTGTATAGAAACAACTATAAACTTTATTGACTTTAGCTGTCTAACCTTAATGCTTATCAGTGTTTTTGCTAGTAAATCATTACTGAAGAAGTGAATACCAAAAGGACAAAAAATAAACATTGTCAAGGATGTGGAGGAATGGAAATGTTTTACATTGTTGGTACGAATGTGAATTAGTACAGCCACTATGGAAAACAGTGTGGGGAGTCTTCAACAAGTTAAAAATAGAACTACCAGATCAGTATGATCCAGCAATCCCACTGTTGGGTATGTAAAGGAAATGAAGTCAGCCTGTTGAAGAGATACCTACGTGCCCATGTTCGTTGCAGCATTATTCACAAAAACCAGGATATGGAATCGACCTAAATGTCCACCAAAAGATAAGTGAAGAAAATATGATATATTCAGCCTTAAAAAAAAAGGACTATTGCAATGGCAATGAATACAGACATCCTACCAAATGGCATAAACCAGGCACAGAAAGATGATTAGTGTATGAACTCTCTTACATATAGGATCTAAAACAAAAATGAACTCGCAGAAGGAAGGAATGGAGGTTGCCAGAGGCTGGGGGTGGAGGCAATGGGGAGACATTACAAAGGGTACAAAGTTTAAGTTATACATGATGAATAGGTTTTGGAGATGTAGTACACAGCCTGGTGACAATAATTAAACTTGACACTGGGTAAGAGTAGATCTCAAATGTTCTCATCACATACACAAAAATGTTAACTATGTAAGGTGATAGATATGTTAATTAGCTCAATTGTGGCAATCACTACACATTGTATACCTCAAAACCTGATGCTGTGTATACTACATATACTCAGGTTTCTTTTGGTTAATTTTATCTTAACGAGGCTGGGGGAAGAGGGAGAAATTTAAAAGAATCTCTAGTAAGAATAAGAAAAAAAATGGAATACCTCCATGGAGTCAGTTATCAACTTGAAGATTTGACCATTTCAGCTATGTTTAGTCCAGCTTCCTTATGGTATACATGATAAAACTGGAGCCCTACAGACATCAGGAATTTATCCAAATCCCCCCCCCCCCATACACACACACACACACACACACACACACGCCAGAATTAGCCTGGAGGCCAGGTTCCCAGACTTCTGACCAAGCTATTCCTGAAGCCTTCCCAGTAACAGGGGTCAGTTTTCCCATAGATTAGTTCTTATCGTGTTTGAGTCTGGAAGTTTCTCTGCCCAGATGTCATGCTGTTTGCATCTTATATGTCAGTAGCAAGATAGGGTCCAATCCCTGGAATAGTTTCTAGTATATCTGTCTGGATGAGCTCATTGTGGTCATTTCTGAGAAATGGTTGATTGCTCAGGAGGATTTTAACTTACCTGGAGCATGGGAGAAAGCCAAAAATTGCCCAATGCAGGGGAAAGAAGCTAGACTCAAACAGTGGATTTCAGTTCTGTTTCATCATGACCCTGCAGAAGTCACCCGATCTCCTGGCCTCTCAGTTTTTCAGTCCACAAAGCAGAAATAATATCTACTTAAATCTCTTATCCAGAATAAGGATCCAATAGGCTGATAATGATGACGATGTACACAACAAAGCTGTAGACCCTCGGAAAGGATCCCTTCAGGGCCGGTGTCATGGCATAGTGGATTAAGCCACTGCCTGCAACACCAGCGTCTCATGTGAGTGCCGGCTTGAGTCTTGGTTGCTCCACTATGATCATGTTCCCTGCTGATGTGCCCTGGAAGGCAGAGGAGGGTGGCCCAAGACTTTGGAACCCTGCATCCACTTGGGAGACCCAAATGAGGCTCCTGGCTTCAGCCTGGTCCAGCCCTGGCCATGGTGACCATTTGTGGAGTGAATTGGTAGATGGAGGATCAGTCTCTGTCTCTCTCTCTTTCTCTCTGTGATGTTGCCTTTCAAATAAATAATAAATATTAAAAAGAAAGAACAATCCTTTCAACATGTGGGTACGTGTTTAAAGCAACCAAATGAGAAGCCTGTAAAGAGAGCCTATATTATTTGCTTTGGGAGTGTCTCCATGGCAGGCTGACTTCTACACCATTGATGACTCTAAAGGCGTGGTGATAAAAATAAACATCCTATTTATTTTGTCATGCAGTTCTGATGAAACACATTGCTGTGTGTCTTAAAGAGCAGTGACTACTGCTGATTAACATTATGCCAAATTTTATAACATTCTAAGGAAGGTCGTACAAACCTGACTCATTTCTGTCGCACACAGTGTTCTCACTTAGCAAACAAGTACACAATGGACTCCTGAAAGTTGAGACATGAACATTTTCTGTTAATTTCAAGGAACTCATACATGTTTGCACAGCTGTTCTGTAATATTCTCTTTGCAGGAGGCAGAAATTAAAGTCTCCAAGTAATAATATAAAAATAATTGCTATCATTTATTGGTCTCCTATTGAATGTCATTGTGCAAGGGTTTTATATACTTTTTTTTAAAAGATTTATTTATTTGAAAGGCAGAGTTACAGAGACAGGTAGAGACAGAGAGAGAGAGAGAGAGGTCTTCCATCTGATGGTTCACCCCCCAAATGGCCACAATGACCGGGACTGTGCCAGGCTGAAGCCAGGAGTCCGGAGCTTCTTTCAGGTGCCCCACATGAGTGCAGGGGCCCAAGGACTTGAGCTATCATTTTCTACTGCTTTCCCAGGCCAGTAGCAGAGAGCTGGATTGGAAGTGGAGCAACCAGGACTTGAACCAGTGCATATATGGGATGCTGGTGCTTCAGGCTGGGGCTTTAACTGGCTGCACCACAGCATTGCCCAGCATACATTATTTCTAATTCTCAGAGCGGTGTGTATTATTATACCTATTTTACCTACTAATACCTGCACAGAAAGAAAATAAGATGTGCTGTAATTTGAAAGTCTCTGTTCCCATTTGCAAGATGGCAGGCACTTTTAGATACATTTGTTCCCACAACTATTTTCTTGGATACGCAGGGCTAAACATTATTTATTCCAACTAGTAGATAAATAGACAAAATGCATTTAATAATGTGCTCAAGTATTGGAATCTGGGTCTTCATTTGATGGTTTAGTCTTAAGATACTTTTTTCTTTAGATCACTGGTTTTCAAGTTAATGACGCCAACAGCTTTGTGCTGGACACGTGCCAGACAGTAGGGAGAAGACAGGGATACACCCTGAGAGGGGGCATCAGTGGAAACAGACCTCTTCAAGCAGTCTTGTGTTTAGGTTTTGGATGGCCTCATTCCTCCTTTTCCTAATCCTAAACCAAGTAATATAGGTTTAAATGGTTAAAATAACTCACCGCTGGGGTGTTAGACATTGGCTAAGGCACCTGCATGCCATATCAGAGTACCTTGGTTCACTGCACCCACTTCTATGGCTCCTGACTCCAGCTTCCTGCTAATGGAGCACCCTGGGAGGGATCAGTGACAGCTGAAATAGTTGGGTCACAGCCACCATGTTGAAGAACTAAATTGAGTTCCTTGCTCTTGGCTTTGGACCCAGCCAGGGGCTATTGCAGGCATTTGTGTAATAAACCAATGGACAGGAGCTCTGTTTGCCTCTTATTCTCTGTCTCTCTGCCTCTCAGATAAATACTACCAATACTACTAACAATGAAGCTGTTCTTTAAAAAATAACTCACCAGAGCTGGCATTGTGGCCTAGCAGGTCAAGACGCTGTATGTGATGCTGGCTTCTTATGGGCACTGGTTTCTGTCCTGGCTGCTCTACTTCTGATCCAGCCTCCTGCTAATGGCTTGGGAAAGCAGTAGAAGATGGCCCAAGTGCTTGGGCCCCTGCTACCAAAATGGGAGACTGGGAAGAAACTCCTGGTTCCTGGCTTCTGCCTGGCCCAGCCCTGGTTGTTGCAACCATCTGGGCAGTTTGAATCAGAGAATGGAAGGTCTCTCTCACTCCTACTCTAACTCTGATTCTCAAATAAATAAATATTTCTTTAAGAAAAAAATACCTCACCATCACCACCACTAAAGTGCTCTGCAAAGGTGGGTAAGCAGTTAAAATGCCGGTTGGACACTTGCCTTCTGCATCACAGTGCCTGGGTTAGAGTCTTGGCTCTTGGCCTTGATTCCAGCCTTCTGCTAGTGTGCACGTGGACAGGCAGCAGATGAGGAGTCGTGTCTGCATCTTTCAGGTACTTGGAGACCGGGACTGAGTTCCTGGCTTCTGGCTTCAGCCTGGCCTAGTGTTGTGAGTATCTGGGGAATGAGCCAGCAGCTGGGAGATCTCTGTCTCTCTTTCATATAAATAAAAATGACAAAAAAAAAAAAAAAAAAGGTAGGCACTGTGGTTCAGTGGGTTGAGCTATCACCTGGGACGCCTGCATGCTGTGTTGAAGTGCCTGGGTTCAATTCCTGCCTTTGCTTCTAGCCAGCCTCCCGCTAATGCACCCTGGGAGGCGGTAGGTCCTCCCCACCAACGTGAGAGACCTGGATGGATTTCCTGGCTGTGGCCTGGCCTACCCCTGGGTATTGCAGGCATCTGTGGAGTGAACTGGTCAGTGAAAGATCAGTCTCTCATTCTTCCTCTGCCTTTCAGATAAAAATAAACAGGTAAACTTACAAAAATTCCATTCCTGGATTAAAAAGTAATTCCAGTTGGTATGTTGTTGGCACAATTTTTACTTCAGGCAGTTGATAGGAGCTATGGATGAACTGCTTCACTTTACTGATTGTAGAACTCAGATCCTACAGGAGAAGACTCCACCCGCCACGTTTATCACATGGACGGTTCTATTTATCTGCTTTATGTCTACAAAAACACACACCAGCTCCTTATTTCTAGCAAGCAGTCCATCTTCCTATCACATTGATCTAAATTGCTTACTAGTCAGTGTTTGATTCCTCATTCTCTACCTCAATCACACCTCAACAGAAAGTGGTTTGTTTTCAAGTCTGTTGGAATATCAGAAAGATGTTTTATTTATAATTACTGAAAACACAAAATGAAATTTAAATTATATAATCAACCATCAATAAAAATCAGGTACAGGAATAATCATAATCCAATCATATATTCATTGTATGTATTTTAAATAAGTAAACTGTTCATTTCTAGGGTAATTTATTTGATATTATACCAGCCACTTAGAGCAGTTCTAATGTATTATAATTTTGTCTTATGTTCTTTAAAACTTTTGAATTTTACAAGTATTTTTAAAATTTACTCATTTATTAAAAATGTATTGTGTTGACTATTTGTCAATCTTGGGTTATATTGCTTTAAGGCCTTAAAATACATTTAGTCTCAGGTTCCAGAGAATTATATAAAATGGCATGGTTCAGTGTTTTTATTTTTATTTATTTTTAAATAAATACAGAGATAGGGAGAGGAATCTTCTATCTGCTGGTTCACTCCCTAAATGGCTGCAATGGCTGGGGCTAGGCCAGACTGAAGCCAGGAGCCAGGAGATTCTTTTGGGTCTCCCTCATGGATGCGGGGTCCCAAGCACTTGGGCCATCCCCCACTGCCCTCCTAGGTGCATTAGCAGGGAGCTGGGAAAGTGGAGCAGCTGGGACTTGGGCATCCATATGGGAAGACGGCGCCGGTGCTGGTGCCACAGGCATCAGCTGTTACCCACTAAGCCACAGCGCTGGCCCCCACGGTTCGATGTTTATAGATACCTTTGTTATTTTATCATGTAATATACAAGGCAATATTTAACATGTTTGAATAGCTTATAAATGTTGAAGGGTCACTTGGGCTGTTGACAAATGATTGCATTCTGGTTCACTGGCTTTCCTGATAAGATATGCAGAATAATTCACATGTTGGAAAATAATAATAAAAAATAAATAATAAAATAAAATACTATAAAAAATAAGTCCTGGAGTAGGAACATTGAACATAGTTCAGAGGAAAAGCTTCAACTTAAAACTAGAAAATCTGCAGCTCTTAGATGTTTCTTGGAACTCCTTTAGTAACCTTGTCCAGCAGCTTCTTTCACAAATCAACTAAACCTGGTGATCAGTTGTTTAACCTAAAACTTCCCCACACTCTTAAATTCTTGCAGGAGTTTAAAGGGACTTTGACTTGCAAAGCGATTTTAAAAGTCCAATGACCTGCACCTGGATCCATTGGATTAGAATCCCAAGAGGATGAATCACATTTTTTTTTCTCAAAAAGTTTTTTTTTTTTTTATTATGGAAAATGTCATAGAAATGCAATAGCAGAGAGGTTGCACAAAGAATTCCGTAGCCGGCTCCCCTGCCTGGAATTATTTTTTAATACATATTATTTATTTATTTGAAAGGCAGCATTACAGAGAGGCAGAAGCAGAGAGAGAGAGAGAAGTCTTCCATCTGCTGGTTCACTCCCCAAATGGCTGCAACATGGCCAGAGTTGTGCAGATCCAAAGCCAGGAGCCAGAAGCCAGGAGCTTCTTCTGGGTTTCCCATGCAGGTGCAGGGGCCGAAGGACCTGGGCTGTCTTCTACTTTCCCAGGCCGTAGCAGAGAGCTGACTGGAAATGGAGCAGCTGAGACCTGAACCAGCGTCCATATGAGATGCTGGTGCTGCAGGCGGAGACTTAGTTCACTATGCCACAGCGCTGGCCCCTGGAACTATTCTGAGGCAACACGAGCCCTGTATCCTTGCACAATACCCCTAAGAACGGTGTCATTCCCAGAACTCAGACATCCCAGATGCCTCAAGGGGTACTGGTGGAGGCGTCCAGCAGAGAGGGGCTGGCACGCACAGCCAGGAGTCTGGCAGAAATGTGGTTAGGGGATGGAATCACATATTGTGAAGCCCCTAAATGATTCCAGTTGCAATCCAATGTGAGAACTGGGCTTGGAAAGTTACCTCTCAAATCTTAGCCCAGTGTATCCTCACAGCATCTTCCTGGCTCCACATTTTATTCTGTCTTTTAGAGAGAGAAAGAGAGAGAGAGGGAGAGAGAGAGAGAGATCGATCGATCCTGTCTATCCTGTCTGCTAACTCCACTTCCCAAATGTCCAGAACAGGTAGGGCAGAGCCAGGCTGAAGCTAGGAACCTGGAACCCAAGCCTGGTCTCCCATGTGGGTGGCAGGGACCAAAGTACTTGAACCATCACTGCTACTTCCCAGGGTGCACATTAGCAGGAAGCTGGATCCTAAACAGAACTGAGACTCCAACCCATTTACTCTGGTAAGGGACTAGGCTTCGCAAGCAGTGGCTTAGCTGCCATAACAAAGGCCTGCCCCAATTACTCTGGTTTTCATTGGATCCCCTTGAAGAATCACTAGTTTCTAAGACCAAATTAGTCCATTCACTTTGGGTTACTAGTGCATTTATATTGGTTATCATCTCTTTAAAAAGAAAAAAATCTTGAGTAAAGCCGCTACCTGCAGTGCCAGCATCCCCTGTGGGTGCCTGTTCAAGTCCTGGCTGCTCCATTTCCAATTCAGCTCCCTGCTAATGTGCCTGGGAGGGCAGTGGAGGATGGGCCAAGTGCTTGTGTCCCTGTGCCTATGTGGAAGGCCGGGAAGAAACTCCTGGCTTCAGATTGGCCCAGCTTCAGCTATTGAGGCCATTTGGAAATTAAACCAGCAGGTGGAAGATCAATCTCTCCCTCTGCCTCTGCCTCTCTGTAACTCCCCCTCTCAAATAAATAAACAAACCATTAAAAGAAGAAAAAAAAAACTGTTCTACTCTGTTACTTTTATTAGGGCTTTCAGTTTTTCTTCTTTGCTGTCTCCATCCCTTTGACTTCCTAGAGAAACCATAATTCTAAAATGAATAAAGAAACCTGAGTTAATAATATTTCATGTGAGCTACAAATTCTGCATTAACATTATCTTAAGCTCAAGCTTTTTAAGATTTATTTATTTATTTGAAAGGCAGAGCTAGAGAGAGAAGAGACAGATCTTCTGTCCACCGGTTGACGCCCCAAATGGCTGCAACAGCCAAGGCTAGGCCAGACCAAAGCTAGGAGCTTTATCCAGGTCTCTCACTTGGGTGACAAGGTCCCGACCATCTTCCACTGCATTTCCGTGGCCATAATCAGTGTACTGGATTGGAACTGGAGCAGCTGGGACTCTAACTGGTGCCCATATCGGATGTTGTCATTGCAGACAGCGGCTTAAGCCACAAGGCCACACCACCAGCCCCAGGAGTCAGCTTTAGTATCCTGGTTAATAGCTCCACAGATTTATAGTCTATTAAATCATTAGCAAGGCGTTTTTATTATCAACACTATTTCATTATAAAGTTCAAAATTCTTGAACATTTTTTGTGATTTATAAAATAATGTTTATTTGACATATGTATTAAATTATAGATTGAATTGTAATTTTACTCATATATACTTCCAAAAACTCAGTTTGGTTAAATAGATTAATTACTAAATGATATCAGAATTATAAATCATTTTTATATGATGATACTTCTACCTGGAATTCCTTATCTAGTTCTAGTCCAAGGCCTTTTAACCCTAAACTGGGCTATTAAAAAGAGATAACATTGAACCATAAACCATTTGGATACAACCTGTAAGGAGAACGCTGGGTACTTGGACTTGGTTGGTTGGTTTAGCATATATCTTTACTGCTTTTTCTCGTTTTTGATCAGAGCTTTCTGACCATGCGTCCAGTCTGTCTGCATGATTCTCTTCTCTAATTTCCTTTTTTCTCTGCTACTCTCTCCCAGTTCTTGTGTAGGTAACAGGACTTCCATCTGTGTTATTTCTTCTTTGTATTAACCCACCGTAGACATCCTGTCCTTAAAATAATGACCCGAGCCCTACGAGCTTTATGATCAGTAAATATTTGAGAACAGAGGTGGGGCCAGTGTGGTCCAATGCGAGTCTGCTTGGAGCAGAGAAGGCCAGCTGGTGCCTTGATGGGCCGCTGTGGGACTTGTCCTCTACTCAGAGGGTAACAGACTCTAACTGGTGTCCAGATCTGACTAGGTCTTGAGAGACTGAGTGACAATAGCTAAGGTCCAAAGAAGACGTAAATAGACAGCAGAATACCAACTTAGTCATTGTTTTTGTAATATTTATTTATTTGAGAGGCAAAGACACGGAGTATTTCCATTTTCTGGTTCACTCCCATCCTCTGGTTTGCTCTTCTCCAAATGCCTACAACTGCCCTGCGATAGCTGGGCCGCGACTCAGTCAGCTCTCCCGCATGAATGGCAGGAACATAGTCACTTGAGCCATCACTGTTGCTTCCCTGGTTCTGAAATCTAAATAAGGCATGTGGAAAAGTGATAGTGGGGGGCTAGCATGGTGGCATATGGGTAAAGCCATCACCTGTGAGGCCAGCATCCCATGCGGGCGCTGGTTCAGGTCCTGGCTGCTCCATTTCCAGTCTGGCTCCTTGCTAATGGCCTGGGAAAAGCAGTGCAAGATGGCTCAAGTGCTCGGGCCCCTGCCACTTCCTGGTTCTCAGCTTCATTTTGCACAGCGCTGACTGTTGAAGCCATCTGGAGAGTGAACCAGCAGATGAAAGATCTCTCTCTCTCTCTCTCTCTCTTTCCTCCTCCTCCTCCCTCCTTCCGTCTCTCTCTGTAACTCTGACTTTTGAATAAATAAATAAATCTATAAAAAATGATAATGGGGCTGGCATTGTAGCACAACAGGTTAAGCCACTGCCTTCAAGGCTGGCATCCCATATCAGAGGGCTGTTTGAGTCCTGGCTGCTCTGCTTCTGATCCAGCTTCCTGCTAGTGTGCCTGGGGTTGCATTGGAAGATGGTTCCGTGCTTAGGTCCCTGCAGCCCATGAGGGAGACCCTGATGGAGTTTTGGGGCCCTCGCTTTGGCATGCATCAGCCCTGGCTGTTGAGCCAGCAGATAGAGAGTCTGTCTGTCTGTCTCTTCTCTCTGTTGTTCTGCCTTTCAAAATAACTAAGAATAAATCTTTTAAAAAAAAAACGAAAGGAAAGGTGATAGTACAGAGCCAGTGTTAATTTGTTGATTTGGGTAATGGTGAGATGGCTACATAAGAAGCATACACTCAGGGGCTGGCATAGTGGGTAAAGCCACTGCCTGCAATGCCAGCCTCCCATTTAGGTGTCAGTTCAAGCCCCTGCTGCTCCACTTCCAGTCCAGCTCCCTGCTAATGCACCTGCGACACCAGTAGAGGATGGCCCAAGTGCTTGGGGCCCTGCGTCCACATTGGAGACCTGGATGAAGCTTCTGTTTCCTGACTTCAGTCTGGCCCTGCTCTGCTCCTTGTGGCCATTGGGGAACCAGTGGATGGAAGACCTCTGTCTCTCTCGTGTGTCTCTGTGTAACTCTACCTTTCAAATAAATAAAATAAATCTTCAAAAAAAGTATATGGTCAAGTATTTAGGGATAAAGGAGCCATTATATATGCAACTTACAATCAACCGTTTCAGGAAAAGAATCAAAGATACACATACAGGGAGAGAAAGAGAGAGGGAATTTACAATTACTGAATATACCAGCATTAACATTTGGGTGAAGAGTATACAGAAATTCTTTATGCTATTCTTGCAACTTTTCTGTTGGTCTGAAGCTGTGTAAAATGTAAATTTTTGGCTGGCACCACGGATCCCTAGGCTAATCCTCCACCTTGCGGCGCCGGCACCCCGGGTTCCAGTCCTGGTCAGGGTGCCAGATTCTGTCCCGGTTGCCCCTCTTCCAGGCCAGCTCTCTGCTGTGGCACGGGAATGCAGTGGAGGATGGCCCAGGTGCTTGGGCCCTGCACCCCATGGGAGACCAGGATAAGTACCTGGCTCCTGGCTCCTGCCATCGGATCAGCGCGGTGTGCCGGCCGTAGTGGCCATTGGGGGGTGAACCAACAGAAAAGGAAGACCTTTTTCTCTCTCACTGTCTACTCTGCCTGTCAAAAAATTAAAAAATCGCAAATTTTTAAAGAGTCACTGGTCTGGAAAGAGCACTCCTGGAGTCCTCCGGGAACCTCTGGAGCCGCACTGTCACAGAGCAGAGGCAGCCGGGAGCTTTCTTTTCTCTTCGTTAGACCTGTAATTTTAAATACCAAGAGGTCCTACTAGAGCTGCGCTATGTGCACGTCTGAGAGCAAGACCTCAGCCTCCGTTTCCCAGTCATTGTTTGGGGCTCATTCTGCAGTTTAAATTTTCGCAGAGGACAGTCCAAATTCCAAGTGCTAGGGTATAACTTGCTAATCCTGACAGCATCTTTACCCTCGGTGGACAACATACAAGGCAGCTCCAGCCCTCATTAAACTGTTTTACTGTTCAAGACCTTGAGTTTTCTGAGGTCTAAAAGTCATTATTTCCAGATTTCTTTGTTCCAGGCCTGGACCTATGCAGGGTTTCCCCTTCAATAGCATGATTTTAGTCATGTTAGTAATTACACATCACCCTAAAAGCACATGCTCCCTGAAAACACACGAATGGGCTCTTCTATGGTAATGAATGTTTCCATTCCCATGAGGCTGGCTTGGTGTGCAGCAGTCCCTGGAATCATCTAAAACGTACCAGACGTCATTCAAACGCAGTGGTGCCTGTGCAAGGCACCCACGGAGCAGTGCTATTTCCACTCCCATTTCTCTTCCATAAAAGGAAAGAACTGCGGGATATGCCACTTTAATAGCAGAGGAAGCAGCAAATTGATTTTTTTTTTTTTGACAGAATTTACGGAGTGGAGATTGATGAGGAGTGGGTGGAACTGACGAGCAATGGAAGATCATGGCTAAGGATGAGGTGGAATCCTGATAGCGAGGTGTGGGTACGAATTAGAATCACAAAACACTGTGCCTGAAATTGCTAGGAAGGAGAAAAACCCCTGCTTAGATGCATTTTCAACTAGAACAAAATTGCAGACTTTTCTGTGGCTGTCAGTCGCACCCTGTGTTAGGACACTAATGGGAAGAATGCCACTTCTCGGTTAGAGAGCGACAGGAAAGTGGAGGTAGGAAAGAGAAGTAGCAAGCAATGGAAGAGAAGAGCTCTGCTTTTGTTTTAATAAAGATGGGCAGAGCCAGTCAAGGATAATGGCTGACACAGGGAGGTGGGGTGGACAGCCTCGCCTGACTGGGGGGTGGGAGTGGGAGTGGGCGTGTGGGGTAGAGGATGGGCAAAGCTTGGTGATAGCTGGCAGTTTAGAGGAGTGACTTCCAGGTTCAAGATGAGCACCAGACCTCGATGGGAAGTGGAAAGCTCAGACTGGCAATCATTTAAACTTTGAATTCGTCACGTGAAATAGCCAGAGGGGCCCCGAGCAGTGTGGGATCCTCTCTCTCCTTGTGGTGGGGATGAATCTGCCTGTGTTCATGCTCAGAAGAGAGCTACGTTCCTTGTGTCTATTCCTGAAACAGCTGAGCACTGGCCCTGTTAGCAGGGAGGAATGGCAGGATGTCTCCCGCCAGGCTGAGGCAGGGTCGTGGCTGCTTTTGCTCTGAGAAAACGATGCCCTGGGTTCTGCAGGACCCTGCCCGGCAGCTGGAAGCAACTTGAAGAGCCCTGGTCAGTAGCCATGCAGCTTTGCCACAGACAGCTGAGTTCAGCTTCCATTGGCAATGTCTTTAATCTTTCTTCCCATTAGCAAACAGACAAACGTGCTCACAGGTGCACCTGTGTTCTACTTCTCCCCTTTATAGTAAAGGGGCAGCTTCCCTCCTGTTGTGATGGCTGTGTTCTGCACCTTGCACTTTCTCTAGGAATCCACAGTGTTCTCCCACCCCCATGATTCATGACAGGCTGTGCTCCTCCCTGTTGGGTCACCCTATAGGCACACCACGCAGCTCCTGGCACAGCCATGCACTTCCTTCCCCTCCCCACCTCCTTTCACTCCCCGGCATCCTCCAAACGCAATTCTAATTTCCTAAAGAACTTTGTCATGGAGTGTTGTGGGTGGGAGGGAAGTTATGGTGGGGGGGAAGCTATTGTAATCCATAAGCTGTACTTTGGAAATTTATGTTCATTAAATAAAATAAAATATAAATATATATATAAAAAAAGAACTTTGTCATGTTGCAAAGTGACTTTCCAACATCCCAATTCCGATCCTCGTCAGCATCTACTGTAATTTATCAGCGCCTTTCTCTTGACAAATCCTTCTCTGCTGGTTTCCTCCGACCATGCTGGGAGATGTTGTAGACATCCCCCCTCCCCGCTTCTCAATCCTTACGCCTATGTCAATGGTTGAGGTCCTTAGAGATCTTTCTGGATCCTTCTACCTTCTTTTCCTCTCTCCCCTCACCTCACCAAACTCCGGCTAGGTAATTCCACGCACTCCCATCACTTTAAATGTCATCTTTGTGCCACTAACCCTGATTTATATCTGTAGCCCAGAGTCCTGCACTCACCTCTAGAGTACTCAGTTCTGAATTTAAGATTTCTAACAAAGTTTTCCCGAAGAGAATTCTTGATTCTTCCCAACATGTCTCTTGCCCCAACCCTTATATTTCCTATCTCAGTAATGGATTCACCATCCACTCAGCACTCAAGCCAAAACCCCGGGACTTCTCCCCCGTTCCTCCCATCCCTTGTAAGTGCCATCCTTTACATGCTGTCCCCAGAATACGTCCCAGATCCTGCTACTCTGTCTCTGGCTCCTACGCCTGCCTGCCTGCCTGCTGGTCTCCCTGCTTCCGTGATTGCACACGTCCCTCCCCAGCCCGCATCTCTGACTCAGCTGCCACGTGGTCTAAGTGTTATCTGTAAATGTGTTCTGTTCTCTTCTGCTTGAGAAGTTTCAGTGACTTCTCACTGAGCTTGGCGTGCAATCCAAGGGCCCTTCATACGCGGTGCAGTCATTATCCTCCCTGCTTCCTCCCTCACCTCCTGTCACTCTTGCTTTCTTCCATTAGGCTCTGGCCAAGTGGATTCCATTTCAGTTCCTTAAGCTCCCAAAGCTTTCTCCTGCCTCAGGCCCTCTGTGCAAGGCTGCTCATCAGCCTAGAGGCTTCTCCCCACCCTAACCGAATCCTTCTTATCTCTGGTCTCAGTTGTAATGCGGCTTCCTTAGCAAGTGGCTTTCCCTGACCACTTCGCAGGTTTCCACAATCCCATTACCCCGTCATTCTCTGGCTTAGCACCTAGTTGTTTTTCATATATGGCACACGTGATAATTCTCTTTTTTTGTTGACATGATTCTCGTCTGTCTCTCCAGTGCAGATGTGAAGGGTCATCCAGTGTAGTTGGGAGTGCAGAGAGCCTGCAGGTGAGGGCTGACTCACTGATGTGTTCTCCTGGGTGTTACTTAGCGTCTCCAAACCTCAGCTGCCTAATCATGAAATGTGGACAATAATGTAAACCTCCCAAGGTGCGTGTGAGAAGTAAAGGAGAATATCAATACAGAGTTATTAGCAAAGAGCCTGGTGTATCCTGAACATTCCATAATTCTTACCTGTTAATTTTATTATTCACATCTTGTTCCCCAGCAGCTAATAAATATAGTGCCTGGAACACAGTGGGCTCTTATTAAATATTCATTCTGTGATTAAATACATGAATAAATTACAGGCTCGGCTTGCCGCAGAGATGCTTTGAGGACGTGACGTGATGACAGCATGCCCTCCTGGCACACTGTGAGTGCTCGCGGAGCCTCATCCTTACCGCTCACAGAGGCTGCTGATCCCATAAACTCGTGTGAGTGAGCAGGACACGGAGGGCTCTCACCCGAGGTAATCATCCCCTTTAAATGGGCCACTGGGTGCCACGTCTGCCCTGTAATACAGGAGACAGCTCCTGCTGGCTTTATCGTCTACTGGGCCCCCATGGAGAGACAAACAATGTGCAGAGCACAGTGCAGAAGTAACTTGGGTTTTATCAGCGCTCTCTTGAATCCTTCTCCGGCCAAGAATCTCCCCATTCTGTCTACGATAGAGCTCCGTTCCAAGGAGTTGTCTGTGATCTTTGCCTCCGGTTCTTCTCCGATTCCTCCTTGGGACATCCCAGTTGCACGCTCTCCCCCACCCCTCCACAGAATCTTCCTTTCTCGGGCCATACACAGAGGGGAATCGAACGTTAACTCCCGGGTTCTCAGCGGACTGATAAGCAGCACGGATGGTTGTCTGCTCTGTGTTTGGGAACTTTCTTCTTTGGGCTTCCAAGATTCTGTTTATTCTCCTGGGACTGGTCTACCTTTTCTTAGTCTCCTCTGTTGCTGCTGCTTCATTTTCCGAACTTCTGAATTTTGCCTGCGTCTTAAAACCTTGCCCCTTCCTCTATAGGCAGTCCTTATGTATTCTCTTCTATTGCTTTCAGTATCATTTAAAAGCTGGTGATTCCCGTCTGTTTTCAGTTTACCTCTCTCTCTGCAACTCCACACGCCCAGTCGACTGCTTGGTTTTTGCACCCAGGTTTCTAAACAAGCATCTCAAATACAACAGGTTCAATATTATACTCTGGATCCCAGCCTCCCTGCATGCCCCCAGTTTTGCCTTTCCCATCCCAGGTGTGGTAACTCTGTTCTTTCAATTACTTAAATCAAAAATCTGTGTTTGTCTTTGATTCTTCCATACGCCTCAGACTATAAACAGATCTTGCAGGCCTGTTTGGAAAATATATCACAAATACAACTGGGCCTTTAAAAAAAAAAAGATTTACTTCTTATTTAGTTGAAAGGCAGAGTTACAGAGAGAGGGAGAGATTTTTAGAGAGATTTTCCATCTGCTGGTTCCCTCCCCAAATGGCTGCAACAGCCAGGCCCTGGCCGAATTCGGGAGCCTGGAGCTTCTTCCAGGTCTCCCATGTGGGTGCAGGGGTCCAAGGACCTGGGCCATCTTCTGCTGTTTCCCAGGCACATTAGCAGGGAGCTGGAATGGAAGTAGATCAGCTGGGAGTCAAACCAGCACTCACACGGGATGCCAGTGCCATAGGTGGAGGCTTAACCCACCATACACGATGCCAGCCCCACAACTGCTTCTTCACCTCAGCTGATCTCTCCGTCCTCCAAGCAGGATCCCTGGCAATGTGGTCATTGCAGGAGGTGTCTGCTCAGTCGCCCTGCTTCTGCCGCCTCCATCTCTTATCCACACAGCTGCCCCAGTGACCCTTTGAAAAATGATAATGTTATCCTCTATTCAAAGTCATCCACAGCTTTCCATTGAGAGGGGAAGCTGTCCTTGGTGAACTTCCTCCTCCACTCCCTCCCCCTGACCCCACTCCAACCCAGCTCTGCAATCCAAGGGGTCTCCTGCACTAGTGACTTGGCACTTGCTCCTTCCCTGCCTGGCTCACTCTTCATCCAGAGACACTGACATGGCTCACTCCTTCCCCTTCTTCAGGTGCCCAAGCTCTTTTCTCAGAGGCCCTCCTTAACCATCCAGTATCAAATCATACTCCACCATCACCATCACCATCACCATCACCATCACCATCACCATCACCATCACCCTTAGTGTGTTTTTCCTTCATTGTACTGATTACCCACTGGTATGTTATCTTTGTTTATTGTCCTTTGCCCCAGTAGTTTGTAAATTCCATGACAGTAGGGATTTTATTTACTTCTCCTTTTTATTCTTTTTTAAAAAATATTTTTTATTTATTGGAAAGACAGAAGTACAGAAAGAGGGAGAAAGAGAGGGAGAGAGGGAGAAAGAGAGGGAGAGAGAGAGGGAGAGAGGGAGGGAGAGAGGGAGAGAGGGAGGGAGGGAGGGAGGGAGGGAGGGAGAGAGGGAGAGAGGGAGGGAGGGAGGGAGAGAGGGAAAGAGGGAGGGAGAGATTGATCTTCCATCTACTGGTTCACTCCCCAGATGGCCGCATTGGCCAGAGCTGAGCTGATCCGAAGCCAGGAGCCAGGAATTTCTTCCGGATCTCCCACGTGGGTGCAGGGGCCCAAGGACTCGGGCCATCCTCCACTGCACTCCCTGGCCACAGCAGAGAGCTGGATTGGAAGTGGAACAGTTAGAACTCGAACTGGCACCCATATGTGATGCCGGCACTGCAGATAGGGGCTTTAACCCACTGCGCCATAGCATCGGCCCCTCCTTTGTTATTCTTGAATCTGGACTATAGGCACCAAAAATACTTACCAAATCAGTACCTTCATAAAAATAAATGTTGTAGGGCTCTCATAACTTGTAAGTTTTTGTGTTTGTGCTCAGTGTTTGCTTGTTGACAGTCACCAGATGAAGTGACACAGGCTCAGTTTGCTGGGGTGACTTCCCGGTAGAGGGAATGTGGGGACTATTGGCCTTCTCTCAAGTCCCGCATAGCAGGTGACTGCTCCCCTCCTTCTCTGCATACAGCTAGCTCTGTCTGTTGTGAAAACTGAGCTATTTACTGAGACTTTTATTCAGCTTTAAACATTCTGCTCGCTGCACTGCACTCAGAGTGTGATGGGATGACTCCTTACCAGGCCACACATGCTCCTCCCAGTCACCTGTTAATTGACTTTCAAAACGGGCAGGGGGAGGAAAATCTTGTTTGAAGGCAGGCTTCTCTGTGACTCAGAGACGACGAATGTGCCTGTTGGCTCCGTGTCCTCCCGTGGGCCCAGTGTTGCTTGTGGTTGAATCTCCTACTTGTTCCGTGGCCAACTGCAATCTGGCTTCCATCTGAGGCTCAGCTGTGCTTATGGTGTGATGATGAGGGCATCTGTCTAGGGACTACAGCAGCCTCCTTAGGAGCAGAGCAAAACTATGAAATACAGAAATCCCCGGGTGACTTAATAGTCTCAAGCCAAGTCCATACGTGAAATTTACTTGTATGATTGTGTTTAGAAACCACAACAAGAAAATCCACATTGATCTCAAATATTCCTTTTTTCTTTAGTTCTCCTTTTCGTGAACCAGATATCTGGGGCCAAGGTGCCATGATTGTCTTCGAGTGCCCGTGGAACCTACATATTAGATTAAGCCTAAATCCCCATCACAACCTTTAACAAATAGTTTCAATATTTTGTGATGCATCAATAATAATAACTTAAATGGTCCCTTCTGCAGAAAACTTGAAAGTACGTTTGCTTCTCTTCTGCCAAGAAAACCTTGTAACCGGGAGCCAGGAGACACAGGCTCGACTGCTTTCTAAATTTGGTGGAAATGCGTGGCAGCAACTTAGATGCTGCTTCTGTTAATAATTACAAACCTGGTAATTACAACAGAGGGTTAATACAACTGTGTTCACGCCGTCACACGGTAGTTAATCAGCATGTGAGATCTTTGTGAGTGCCACGTTGCCCTTAAGAATAAACCTGTAAGAGGTGCTTAACTTCTAATAAAACAAAGAGTAGGGTTAATTTTCCTAATTTGTAAGTGATTTCCCTACCATCAGCATTTCTTTCGTCTACAGCATCTAGCTTGGCTACATAAATCTGCATAAGCCACTGTTTTCTCATTAAGAGTTTTTGATTGTTTCACATTTCTGATGCAAGTTCAGTTTCTACCTTGGTCTCCCCCCCCCCCCCCCCGAATATCTATATTTTAAGCAGCAGCGGACTAGGTAGCAAAAAACAACAAAAATGAAAAATACACAGCGCTCTTCTCAAATACTGTTTTACAAGGTTGGGTAAGGGCTGCATTTGAAATCTTCACATTCACCCTTTCAAAATCTGACTCTAATCTTTTCTAACCTTCTCCCCTGTTGAATCTTAAGTAAACACTGCTGACATCTAAATGTCTGTCTACTCTCCCTGAGCAGGGTTTGTGCCTCTTTCTTGATTCCTATCTAGCTGTGATTTTTCTCACCTCTTTTGCCACATCTTTCCTTTAAGATCTACTTAAATCTCACCTTGTGCCCTCATGCCTTGGTCTCCCTACATTTACCCTGCTGTTGGGCATCACACATTGCTTTGCCTGTCACCATTTTATCCATGTGTCTCATCTTGCCAAACAGACTATACCTTCCTAAAACAGAACTGTGTCTTGTTTATTTTTCTGTGCTATACACATAGAAAATGCTCAGTATTTATTTCCTTCTAAGAATTTGTATTTTCACATGTTTATTTCATAAGTGGAACTTTGTAATCTTTCAGTTTCTATGTAGCTGAGCCTTTTTTTTAAAAAAAATTATTTATTTGAAAGGCAAAGTTAGAGAGAGGGAGAGGGAGAAGGAGGGAGAGGGAGAGGGAGAGAGAGAGAGAGAGAGAGAGAGGTTTTCCATCATCTTGTTCACTCATCAAATGGCCACAATGGCTAGAGCCTGGCTGATCTGAAGCTAGGAGCCAGGCATTTCTTCTGGGTCTCCCACGTTGGTGCAAGGGCACAGGGACTCGGCCTGAATTCTGCTGCTTTCCCAGGCATTAGTTGGAGGCGGGATTAGAGTGGGGCAGCAGGGACTTGAATGGTGCCCATCCGAGATGCCTGTGCTGCAGGGAGCAGCTTTACCCTCTATGCCACAGTGCCAGCCCCCATGAGGTGAGCCTTAAACATAAAGAGTCTCCCTGCTTACTTGTATAGGTATCACTGATATTAGACATTTTACTTATGTGAGCGTGATTGGTGATATTAATAAACATACTAGATGGTGTACTGGCGTGTATTTTTGTCTAAGCCTGTTTTCTATTTCTCTAACAGAGACCCTGACCCCAGCCAATTTATAAAGAGAAGTGGTTGGTTTAGTCTCGCAGTTCTGGAGGCTGGGAAGTTCAAGAGCCTGGTGCTGGCTCCTGTGTGGCTTCTGGCGAGGGTCTCAAGGGGCTTCAACTCACAGCAGAAAGTGAGAGGAGAAGTGGGTACCAAACAGATGGGGAACTTTGCTTTATTTATTTATTTATTTATTGACAGGCAGAGTTAGACAGTGAGAGAGAGAGAGAGAGAGAGAGAAAGGTCTTCCTTTTTTTCCATTGGTTCACCCCCCAAGTGGCTGCTACGGCTGGTGCATTGCGCGGATCCGAAGCCAGGAGCCAGGTGCTTCTCCTGGTCTCCCATGGGGTGCAGGGCCCAAGCACTTGGGCCATCCTCCACTGCACTCCCGGGCCACAGCAGAGAGCTGGCCTGGAAGAGGGGCAACCGGGACAGAATCCAGCGCCCCAACTGGGGAATGCAAACTGGTTAAGCCACTGTGAAAGTCAGTCTGGAGATTCCTCAGAAACCTGAAGATAACCCTACCATACAACCCAGCCATCCCACTCCTTGGGATTTACCCAAAGGAAATTAAACTGGCAAACAAAAAAGCTGTCTGCACATTAATGTTTATTGCAGCTCAATTCACAATAGCTAAGACCTGGAACCAACCCAAATGCCCATCAACAGTAGACTGGATACAGAAATTATGGGACATGTACTCTATAGAATACTATACAGCAGTAAAAAACAATGAAATCCGGTCATTTGCAACAAGATGTAGGAATCTGGAAAACATCATGCTGAGTGAATTAAGCCAGTCCCAGAGGGACAAATATCATATGTTCTCCCTGATCGGCGACAACTAAGCACCAAAAGGAAACCTGTTGAAGTGAAATGGACACTATGAGAAACAGTGACTTGATCAGCTCTTGTCCTGACTATTGATGTACAATGTAATACTTTATCCATTTTAATATTTTTTGTTCTAGTTCTATTGGTTGAACTCTGTAATTAACACACAATTATTCTTAGGTGTTTAAATTTAACTGAAAAGTGATCCCTGTTAAATATAAGAGTGTGAATAAGAGAGGGAGGAAATGTTCAGTTCAGCACACGCTCACTCGGACTTGCCCCAAATGGTGGAGTTAGAAATGTGGCAGGGGATCCCAATACAATCCCATCAAGGTGGCATGTACCAATGCCATCTCACTAGTCCAAGTGATCAATTTCTGTTCACAATTGATCACACTGATAGGTTTAAGAGTCAAAGGGATCACACGAACAAGACTAGTGTCTGCTAATACTAACTGATAGAATAAAAAAGAGAGAGAACCATCCAACATGGGAAGCGGGATACACAGCAGACTCCTAGAATGGCAGATGTCCTAAATAGCACTCTGGCCTCAGAATCAGCCCTTAAGGCATTTGGATCTGGCTGAAGAGCCGATGAGAGTATTTTAGGCATGGAAAGCCAAGACACTCTGGTAAAACAAACAAACAAACAAACAAACAAACAAAAAAAACAAAACAAAAAAAAACCAAACAACCAAACACACCTAAATGAAAGATCTCTGGGAGTGATATCCCAGTGGAAAGAATGGGGCCATCAAAGAAGGAGGTACCTTTCTCTGAAGGGAGGAGAGAACTTCCACTTTGACTATGACCCTGTCGGAATAAGATCGAAGTCAGTGAACTTGAGGCTTCCATAGCTTTGGCAACTCATGACTAGAGCCTAGGGTGATTACTGATGCCATAAACAAGAGTGTCAATTTGTTAAGTCAACAACAGGAGTCACTGTGTACTTACTCCTCATGTAGGATCTGTCGTTAATGTGTTGTCCAATATGAAGTAATGCTATAACTAGTACTGAAACAGTATTTTACACTTTGTGTTTCTGTGTGGGTGCAAACTGATGAAATCTTTATTTAATATATACTAAATCGATCTTCTGTATATAAAGATAATTGAAAATGAATCTTGATGTGAACGGAATGGGAGAGGGGGCGGGAGATGGGAGGGGTGCGAGTGGGAGGGAAGTTATGGGGTGGGAAAGCCATTGTAATCCATAAACTGTTCTTTGGAAATTTATATTTACTAAATAAAAGTTAAAAAAAATGAAATTGTAACAATACATGAAAATAATTGAGAAGTTGATAGATACGAGCAACTGTCATCATTATTAAACTATGGTGATCATGTTATTGATGCTTAATAATCTACCAATTTCTTTCTCTGGCAACAGTGTTTATCACACTAAAATAAACTTTTGGTTTGCTCTTTAATTCAAGAAGAAAAGTTGTTTGAAAATCTTTCAGATGTTCCAATTTGATATAGAAATATTCATTGCTCTTGTTACAACTGGACATGGTGTTATAACCCAAGTCACCCCTGTTTTAGAACAGCTGAGTCTGACCCTCCTCTACACTATGCGTCATTGGCAAATGAAACTAAATAAATAAAATTAATCTTTGAGGAGCTGCAGTCAAAGAAAATATCCCTAAATATAAATAAGGCTAGAACAGAATGTGCTCTCAAAAAAATAATAATAATAACCAAGCTAACCGCAATTGTTCAAAGCCAACTGTAAAATTCCTTTACTGTTCAGCAAGATTCTTACTGTTGTCTAAGGTGCCTGGATGTAATGAAATGATATCAAAACCAGTGCTGGCAATCGAGAGGCTTTGGCTGTGCCGATGAATCAATGCTAACTGGCCAACACAGAGATCTACCGTTCACCTGTTGTGTCCGCTTTCGGTTAATTTACGAAAAGAGGAATCAGAGATATAAGCAGAAAAAAATCGGAGAGACTTTGTCAAAAATAGCTTTGATATGGGTTGTTTCCACTCCTGTAGCTGACGTGATAAACTAGTTCACGACAGTCTTCATGATGTCTTCACAAATATCTTATTTTCTCAGTTAGCTTGTCAACTCATTGAAAGTTTCCCATAAACTTTATTCCTTTATGAAATTTCCCTTATGCTTAGAAAATAAATCTGTATGCGTTCTGATACTTAATAAATAATGTTTTCTATTCTTGACTGAGGGTGGAGTTGTATGAATAAAAATAGGATGTACAGGCGACTTAGGTTAGCAGTTACAGAGAATACATTCTGTGTCTGCTTTGAACCTATGTCGGTGGATACCTAGGCACCTACTCTGGGTCTAGGGTGATCTCGCCTCGTTCTCTACATGCAGATCTACTGCAAGTCAAAGGCTCTAATTAGCAGTGTCGTAAATAACAGGATTGATTTTCATCGTGTACATAAACCGATGACTAATACACAGGCATTTCTTATGTAGTCAAGCCCTTCACAGTTTAAGACGTGATAAATCACATAAGCATTAAGTTAGGCAACTGTATAGAAAATAAGTTAGAAAAAAGGCATTAAGGAACTGCTCTATAAAGTGGTGTTTTTTTTTTCTTGTAAAAATACCAGGTGACTCAGAGTTATAATTCAATTATTTCTCTGAAGTGTTCCCTTCCACAGGCTTTTGAAAAGATAATATAATACTAAACAGAGACTAAGGACCATTTTTTTATTTTTTAAATTTTTTAAAGAAAATTATGTTAAAGGCAGTTACAGAGACAGAGTGATACACACACACACACACACACGGAGAGAGAGAGAGAGAGAGAGAGAGAGAGAGCGCGTGGGCGCTTCTGTCTGCTGGTTCACTCCAGTTGGCTGCAACAGCCAGGACTGAGCCAGGCCAAAGCCAAGAGCGTGGAGCTCCATCCAGGTCTCCCACGTGGGTGACCGTTCCCAGGCACCTGAGCCATCTTCTGCTCCAGTCCTAGGTGCATTAGCAGGGAGCTGGCAGGGAAGTGGAGCAGCTGGGACTCACCAGGCGCTCACAGGGATGCTGGTGGTACAGGTGTGGCTTCACCTGCTGTGCCACAACACCTGCCCCTCAAAAGATTTTTTTTTTTTAAAGTCCAGCTTCAGTTATGAGAAGCAAGACACTCCGAGCGGTGAGTCTTTGAATTGAGTGCCTACACATTTGATAATTCAACACTGATAAATTATCAAGAAAGTAACAGCTTTATTTACAAGGCTCATGAAAGGAATAAGAAATCAGTGAAAATCTTCATCAGTGAATATTGTTTTACTAAGTTACAGAGAATGAAAAATGGCGGTTTCTACATGGCCGTCAGTCCATACTGCCACCAGTCACCGAATGTCTCAAACAGGTGGATTCATACTGACACATGCAGAAGGAATGAAAATATAATGCAGCACATTTGGACTGAGTGAGTACAATAACATTCTTCTTTTTGTTCAATACATTGCTTATGCCCCTCGGCTGACAGTTTATAGCCATCATGTGTTTGTATGTGTAGGTATAAAATTACAAAGTGAAAAAAAAACTTTAGAGGCCTCAAAATCCTCTAGGCAGACTTGTTCCCCACTAAGTCATTTGCAGCAACATGTGTCACATGGCCCCCCAGCTGCTGTTTGTGCATTTTTAAAAATGAGAGTCAGGGAGAGAAACAGACACACAGGCAGAGCTCCCATCTGCCATTTCACTCTCCACGTGCCGCATTGTAACCCTGGTCCCCACGTGGGTGGCAGGAGTTTCATCTCATGAGCCATCACTGCTGTCTCTCAGAGTCTGCTTTAGCAGGAAGCTGGAGTCAGGAGCCCAAGCCAGGACTCGAACCCAAACACTCTGATGAGCAACATGGGCACCCTAACCAGTGTCTTCCCTGCTGGGCCAAATGTGTGGGGAGCAACTCGGACTAGACTAAGTTACTGGAATTAAGACTTATTCTATGCATCTGCTCTCCCACAATATGGCGCTGGGAGAGGAGTAAACAGCTTCTACACAGCTACCTCCAGTTCGACCAATAACCTGCAGGAGCTGATCCTGCTCCTGATTGGAGGAGAGCAGAGTACTCGGCGTGTGGGTAGCAGAGTTGGGATTGGTGGAAGAGGACTATAAAGGAGGAGAGAGACAACATGCACCAGGAACATCTAAGGGGAACATCCAGATAACATCTGAGCAGCCCCCGAGAGAGCCAGCCGGCAGTGTGCCACTCCCCTGCGGAAGTGGGGAAAGTGGCAGGGGGAACCGCCCATCCATGGAGGTGGAAGGGTCGGCAGCCAACCTGGGAAGAACCAGCAGCAAACCCGGGGAGGGCCGAGCAAACAAAAGAACAGCACAGGGTTTAGTGTCATTCCTCCGCGAAATGGGGGAGCGACAAAATGGCTGCCCCTTATGTGTCCATTTAGAATGTCAAGCTGGCTGGCGCCGCGGCTCACTAGGCTAATCCTCCACCTAGCGGTGAAGGCACATCGGATTCTAGTCCTGGTCAGGGTGCTGGATTCTGTCCTGGTTGCCCCTCTTCCAGGCCAGCTCTCTGCTGTGGCCAGGGAGTGCAGTGGAGGATGGCCCAAGTCCTTGGGCCCTGCACCCCATGGGAGACCAGGAGAAGCACCTGGCTCCTGCCTTCAGATCAGCGCGGTACAACGGCCGTGGCGGCCATTGGAGGGTGAACCAACGGCAAAGGAAGACCTTTCTCTCTGTCTCTCTCTCTCACTGTCCACTCTGCCTGTCAAAAAAAAAAAAAAAAAAAAAAGAGACTTAATTTGAGGGAACATTTCTTCCATTTGGCCATATTCAGGTCAACCCCACAGTTGGTCCTCATTTTGTCCAGTGGAATGTATCTTGCCCTTGAAACCTATCTCCATCCTTACTCTTTTTTCTTCCATTAATTTCCAGTTTCCTAAAACAAAGAAGCAAACAAAATATGTCCTCATGGTTTCTTTAGGCCCTTAGCCAACATCCAAGTTCAACTTCTCTTACAGCTAGACACCTGGAACCGGACCCACTCCTTGGAAATGTGAGGAGGGTGTTCGTCTCCTTCCTGTCTCATTGTGGACATGAACTTTCTGGTGAGGGCCACAGGACATTTGTTTGGAGAACTATTTAACACTAACATGAATCTTGTGGTTAATTAACAGTCATACAGCTATTTCTTAAGGTATATTAATTTAATGCTTATGCACCTTGAACTTAGAAGTATATATTTTGAAACTTCAATGTGTGGCTTTATGAATAGGTTTCACTGAAGTTCAAGTTGCTGGTTCTTTCCTTAATGTCCTAGATCTAACCTTAGCATCTCTTCTCTAGTGCATCCTTTTGGACTGCTGCCAGAGGTAAAATTTCTGTTGTTTATTTAAATCCTCTGCCTCCCAATCAAATTAAGTCAGACATCTCAGCCTGGTATTTAGAGCTCCCAAGTGCTTCTGGAAGGAGTGTTGGCTGCTCAACGTGTCTCGTTTCTAGTCTCTACGATCCTGTTGTTTGGTGGTTTAGGAAATCATGCAGTCTCAATTTCTTTGTATTAAAATGGGGGAAAATCGCCCATGGTTCTTCTCTAAAGGTTTTGGGGACTTAACAAAAAATGACATATGTATGAAGCCCTCCACAAATGTGTAGGACAGAGATGTCAAGCCATCTATCCCTAATTGATTTTATTTTCTGCTTCTTGCTGCTGACTCCTTTCCCAAACATCTAAACACACTTTATTTCTCACCAGTACCTAAGTATTTCATAGATTTATGTGTCTACATATTTTCTAAAACAGTGTGGGGTATTTCCCCCAAATTCATTCTCTCTTTGTGTCTCCCACTTCCATCTATAGAATCCCTTCCTGTAATTCAAGGCCAAACTCCTTGGTCAAAATTAATCTCTTTCGTGTTTCTTGTAGAAGTACACCTGCATCCTCGATATCTCACCGTTATGGTCAGTTCTGTCTTCTAGGTATTCTTATTCCTATTTGGATGTTTAACATAGGGACAGGTACCATGTCTTACATATTTTATGTTCCCACAGCACTCAGAATGGTGCTTTATCATGATTTCCTTTTTAAAAACTTTTATTTGATCATTTTCATATTTATGTGAAAGGCAGAGAGACAGAGACATCTTCCATTTGCAGGTTCACTTCTCAGAGGGCTGCAAGAGCTAGGCTTCTGAAGCCTGGAGCCAGGAACTCAATTCAGGTCTCCCACGTGGGTGGCAGGTACTTGAGCCATCATCTGCTGCCTCCAGGGAACTAACAGGATATTGAATTGGAAGCAGCAAGAATTGGGACTTGAACTACACACTTTGACGTGGGATGTGGGTGTCTTAGCAGCACCTTAGCTACTATGCCAGCATCCACCCCTCTGTTTTCGTAGGTAACTCAGCCAAGGCAGAGAGATCAAACCGTTTGCTAAGCTCATGTTATCTTTTAAGTGTCTTAATTGAGCTTCCTCCAAGCAGACCACAAGACAAAGATTCAAATGTAAATGGGGCTTTTGGTAAGCAAAGGAAATGCCAGTAAGAAAATGTCAAGGAAGATGGAAAAGGGGAGGTGGACATGGCAAGAGCTCAATCCCCATGGGGGCCGGTGCTGCGGCCCAGTAGGCTAAGTCTCCATCTGCACAGCTGGCATCCCATATGGGCGCCAGCTCACATCCTGGCTGCTCCTCTTCCGACCAAGCTCTCTGCTTATGGCCTGGGAAAGCAGTGGAAGATGGCCCAAGTGCTTGGGCCCTGGCACCTGCATGAGAGACTCAGAAGCTCCTGGCTCCTGGCTTTGGATGGGCTTAGTTCTGGCCATTTGGGAGTGACTAGCAGATGGAAGACCTTTCTCTCTGTCTGTCTTCCTCTCTCTGTCTGTAACTCTGCTTCTCAAGTAAATAAATAAATGAGAACTTAATCCCCTTGGGCGAATCCTGGGGCTAGCATAAAACACATGCCCCAGAGTTGTTTTCTATCAAGGGGCAGGGAGTTGGAGTATTTACAACTCAGCTCTCTCTAGTCATTGGTTGCGGTTGCTTCTGCACACATTCATTTGGATTCAGTCTTGCTCCAGAGACAACATGGGTCCTTAGGCAGAGAAATATAGATCCTGGCAGGTGAAAAGCAGGTGGAGGGCTCTGAAGTGCTAACGACAGGGACACGGATGGGCTATCCACAGCCTCTGCTACGGGGTGTTTAAGCCAGACCAAGGGGCTCCACAAAAGCATCCCTAACGAGATGATTCTTGAGTCTGCTCTTGAGAACACCGCACTGGGTGGAATCAGTGGCATCATGTCCATCTTTTTCAGGAAGAGAGACGTGAGCATGGGCAAAGGACAACAAACACTGAGAAGCTAAAAATGTAATGCTGCTCAAGTTTAAGGCTGGCACCAAGACTGGAGCGGGACCCGTAGCTTGGGCTCCGTGTGTAGTGCCATGTTCAGCTTCCTGATGGGAATAGGGAAATTCAGAAGATTTTTGAGTAAAGATTTTTTTTCATGTTTTCAAAAGGAGCACTTTGGCTGGAGTAGTGGGTGGGGATTGATTAACGGAGGTGGAATGAAGGGGGTGAGATTTGACAAGATGAGGGCAGCAGTGAGAAAGGACAGTTGTTACAGGAAAATGATAGGACTTTGTAGCCCACTGCTAAAGGAAGTGAGGCCGGAGTGGAGGCGATCAGGGAGGGACTCAGGATGACTCCAAGGCTCTGGGTGGGTGGCTGTGGGTGGTGGTGACATTAACCACAATAACAGAGGGGTCAAAGGAGAGGGGGGGAAACAGGGGACCTGCGAGTGTGCACAGCAAGCATAGGAGGGGCTGAGGGCGATCTTAGTGGGTAGTTCAGGAGAACAAGTATTACAGGCAAAGGGACAAATCTACCATCTGATATTTGAAAGTGTCACTGAATGGTTTTTGTATATCCTCTCTTCTCACCAGGAACTAATTCATCATTCCTAGATTTCACAACTGGGCCAACTCCTGAAACGAGGAGAAGAGACGGAACCAAGAGAGGCATTCACTCATCTTATTTCACATCCTAGGAACCCAGATCTCTAATAGCTGATGCTTCGGGAGCCGAGGCAACTTGGCAACATTATTTCAAGTCACTTTACTTGTATTCTTGATCCTTCTTGTAAAGAACTAGGACTTAGCCAGTGTTACTCAAAAGGACTTGCCTAAAAGATGATTTTTATAAAACAAAGTCCCCTCTATATGTCTCATTCATTCTAACAGTTGAGGCATCATCTAGGCTGAAAAATTAGAGCTACAAATTATTTATCCTTCCTTTTATTTATTGTATAAAAATGTGCTAAGACATTAATTCCTGTAGCCCTTGCCTGGGATTGTCGGAGTCACACTTTTCCAGTTACCGTAGACCTGGAGTTGTCTTCTGGAGCGTGACCAATGGTAGAGACCAAATAATATAATTTTTTAGGTATGCCATGATGTGAAAAATGCTGGGAAGTATTTTTGTAAGATATGCTTGAAGTCAACATCTGTTCATTAATACATATATATGGATGCCCTACTGTGTTCCAAATAGAGGGTATTGGGTTCCTTTTTGTAGTTTCCTCACAAAAGAAAACCTTGAATTAACACTAGTCAGCTAAGTATTTTGAGTGGAATAAGAAAAGAATTATTAAGGGATCATGTTATTTTTTATTTAAACAGATTTGCACATCTTTTCATTTAAGCACAAGTCATGAAGGGAGAAACGAGGTCTTTAATATTTGACTTTTCTGAAATTCTCAAATAGTTCTCTAAAGCATTTACTCAGCTATCCAGTGAAGGACGGGAGATGATACCCGCAGGCTTACGTAGTCATCAATCCAGGCACTGGATAAGCAGCACTGACTCTTACCTCGGAGTCAACTGCTAGTGCAGTTGTTGGGTAAATGACTGAGAAAACACATGCCGGCTCTGAAACAACGCAGCAGTGTCAGATAAAAGTAAGTCAATAAAAGAATGCAGTAATCTCAGGAAACACATGGCCATGGCCATAACCAGGGTAATGTGATGAGGTGTGCTAACAGATCCTGGTACAAAGTGTTTCTGGAACACAGAAGATGCCCAGAAGGGCTCCAGCCAATCACCCGGAAGAAGAGACTTTCCCTTGCTCCTTTCCCACTTAGATGGCTTGCTTCTTGTTCTATCAATTTTAATTTTACTTTAAAAAATAAAATTTATGTATTTATTTATTTGAAAGAGTGACAGAGGGAGGGTGAAAGAGAAACAGAGAGAAAGGAGCATGCGAGGGTGAGAGAGAGAGAGAGACAGAGAGACAGAGAAATCTACCATCCTCTTCCTCTGGTTCATTCCCCAAAAGGCCAAAACAGCCAGGGCTGGGCAAGGCTGAAGCCAGAACCTGGAACTCCATCTGGGACTCTCATGAGGGTGGCAGTAACTCAGGGTCTTGAGCTATCTTCTGTTGACTCCAAGATGGATGAGCAGGAAGCTGAATCAGAAGCTGAGTAGGTGGGATTCAGACTTGCACTCCAATATGGGATGTGGACCCCAGGTTGGGCCTTCACTCACTTTGCCACAACACTCACCCCACATTTTCAATTTTAGAACAAAGCTAATACTGTCATGGTTCCATGTGGTCAATGCCATGCAAAATCCATTGCAGGGGTGCACACGGGACTTGCTGTGTGTTCTTCCTGTGCACATGGGACTTGCTGCGTGTTCTTCCCGCCGTCTGCTCCCTGGGAAGTACCCCTGGACGCATTCACAGAGTCACACCAGATGACCTGGAGGCACCCTGTAGAGCGTAGCACCTGCTCACTTGATTGAAGCTCAGTGAGGAGCTGTCCGCTAGAATCAGGAGCCTCAGAGGGTGCCTTTCATTTTCTCTGGGAACTGGGTCTTTTGTCTAAACAGGAACTGTGGAGGTCTCACAGTGCCAAGTGGGTGTCAGGACAAAAATGGTGGGGAAATTCCAGTGACTTTGCTCCCCTGGCTGCAGCCCTTCCAGAGCTCTGGGGCATTCGTGTCTTCAAGCCCAAGGAGTTTTTTTTTTTTTAGAACCTTCAGATAAATTTGTATTTTCCGCTTAGGCTGGCCACGATGGGTGTCTGCGATTTAAAGCAGCCCTGAGTGAGTGTCGTGGGTACCTGTGGTTTGCCCCCTTGAACTCCTCCTTACTCCGCATCTCCTTGTCTGCCTCTTTTCTACTGACATTTAGTTTATCTCTTTGGGGGAAACTTGAAAAAAATTTTTTATTTGAAAGGCAGAGGGACAGAGAAAGAGGAAGAGAGAGAGAGAGAGAGAGAGAGAGAGAAAGATTTTCCATCCACTGGTTCACTTCTCAGATGGCCACAATGGCCAGATGTGGGCCAGGCCCAAGTCCGGAGCCTGGAATGGCATCCAAGTCTCCGCGCTGGTGGCTTCAAGCACAGCAGCGGAAGCTGGGTCACAGAGTAGCCTGGACGCAAGTGGCTACCCTGGTGTGGGATGCTGGCGCCACAGGTGGTGTCTCAACGCACTGCACAACACCAGCCCATGAGCGAAACTTCTTCTTTAAGATTGACTTATTTATTTGAAAGGTAGAGTTACAGAGAGAGAGGGAGAGACATAGAAGAGATTCTCCATCCACTGGTTCACTCCCCCAAGTGGCTGCAATGGCCAGGGCTGAGCCAGTCCAAAGGCAGGAGCCCAAATACTTGGGCCAGCTTCCGCTTTCCCAGGCGCATAAGCAGGGAGTTGGATCAGAAGTGGAGCAGCCAGGACTCGAAGTGGTGCTGATATGGTGCTGGTGTTGCAGGCGGCAGCTTTATCTGCTATCCACACGCTGGTCCTGGGAGAAACTTCTTTAACATCCTTAACCACTTTGTGAGTGAAATGGGTGGGAGGGACTTTGCCCTTAGGTCCCAGAAAGGGCCCTCACTGCCAATCAGCAAAGCTCTTACTCTGCCTCCAGGGACTCGTTTAAGGTTGTGACACCTGCTTCCCACTTAAGTGGACAAGGTGAGGAGACGCCAAGGGAGAGGTTCTGACTCGCAGCCCCACTCTGTTTTGAAAGAGCAACTGGGAGAGATGTTCCTGTTCCTCCCAGATACCAGGGTCTGGGAGTACGGCTCCGGCATGGCTGCAGGTCTCCCCACTGTGAGGGGAGCCTGGTGGAGGACAAAGCTGGCCCCGGGAATGGGCAGAGCTCAGAGAAACAGAGCCGGTGGCTTTGGATCAGATCTTAACCAAAGTTAGCCCTGATTCCGGACATGTATTTTTTTTCCCTTAGTTTTTTGCTTATTTGGTTTTGGTTTGAGCCCTTGAATCGCATTTGCTGTCATTCCTACACGAGAGCGTTCTTGTCAGCAGTAATGCATCCAGAGTATTTCTCCAGGCCTTTGGTTCCCGCGAACATCTCAGGACCTGAAAAACCTTCGGGGTTACCGGCTGGCGTTATAAATCCTGTTATCTCTTGGCTGTGCTTTGTGAAATGTCGGTCTTCTTGCTTGCATGGGACAGCTACACCCCCTTTGGTGTGGCCACAGTAACAGATGAGGAACAGAATGTTAGAGCTGAGACGAGAAGGAGACGAGGGAACCGGACGGCTCTGTTGATGGGGCGCCTGGCTGCAGGGCTGTGCACTGCGAAGTCCGAGTAACTTCTCAGCTTCGGTTTCTCGGATGCTCTTGTGTGTCAATACTTTCAGTTCGTGTTTTCAGGTCCTTAGGCTTTGATTAATGGTTGGATAACTTCCCAGCAAGGCGTGTTGTAGGGAAAATTGCATCTTGCAAAGGAGGCCTTCTATTTCACCTCAGAGAGCCATTGGTCATGGCAACGGGCGATGAACACTTCCGGTAACTTCGGACCAAACTCCCTCTAGAAGGTGGTGAGGTATTTTCTAACGGCACTCAGCCTCCTATCCCGTGGGCTGGACTGAGGGTTGGGAGACATAACACACCTTTGCCAGCACCCCGCACTGGATGCTGGCTCCTTTGCTTCCTGCAACTTCAGACACCATTTCTTTCTCCTCCCCCTCTGTCTCTTCCTCCCCTTCTCATTCTAACACACCCAGATAATATTTTTACATTGATCTATCTTTAAACTTTTCAAGAAAAGGAACCAATGAATCAGCCGCAGCCCCATCCAACCGCATTTTTATTCATGCTTAGCCTGGATTACCAGATAACGATGGACACGACAACAGAGCTAATTTATCTACCTCCCATCTTCTTTATTTAATGTTTCGCAGATCTGGCCTTTTATGAAAAAACTAATTTTAGATTTCCAGGCCGCATGATCACAAGCGTTAGCTGCTTTATCTCTCAGCAGATGAGTACATTTAGACAAAGATGTGTTACGTGTATTCTAGGCTGTTCTCTTGTCTGAGCATCCTCTGGTGTATCGGAGCCCCAGCTACGTGCCAAGGCCTGCTCTCATATCACTAGATAAAAGAGCAAGGTTGAGAAACACTTTCTCATGTAGTGACATTTAGAAGTCACATTCTAGAAAATAACTCTTCGAGTGCTGTGACCTACAAAGCTTGAGACACTGAAGTTAAGTTTAGAAAGGAATGCTGAGTTTAGAAAGGAATGCAAGAAGCCAGAGCTAACTGCAGCTCTCAAAGTCATGGAAACAGGGTTATTGCACAGAGAGGTGCAAGGGCTTACCCAAGGTCACACAGCTAATAAGTGGTAGGTCAGGAATTCAGGATCCATTCCTACTGATCCCAACTATCTAGTCCTTTAACCACAAGGCTAATAACAGCCAAGGTTCACTGAGCACCTCCTGAGCCAGGTGTGGCTCCACGTGCAGTGATGTCCTGAACTTCACAGTGAGATGCCGCAGAGTGGGAACTGTCTCTTTGATTTCCCTATGTCTGTGTCTACACAGTGTGGAGACCCTGGGTGGACCTAAGAGACAGGGTGAGATTTTGACAGAAGTAGGATTGGGAGTTGAGGCCTGGGTGGCAGGGGAGGACCTGTACGGTGGAGATGTGTAGTGAGATGCTGACTCCTCCGCGTCACGGGGCTCATCCACTGCAGGGGCCTCTCCCTCGTCCATAACAGGTCCCATGACTTTCACCTGGACACGCCTGCAGTCATGGTATGTGTAACTTCCAGGAAATATTCTTTAAAAAAAAAAACCTGCAACTTTATTTATTTAAATTTGAGAGGCGGAGTGAGGGAGGCAGGTAGCCTTGGAGAAAGCTCTCATCTGCTGGTTCACTCTTCAAATGCCTACAAGGGCTGGGGCTGGGTGGGGCCTAAGCCAGGAGCCAGAAACCCAATCCAGGTTTCCCATACTAGGTGGCAGGGACCCAATTACTTGAGTTATCACTGCTGCCTCCTGGGGTGGATATTAGTAGGAAGCTAGAATTGAGGGCTGGAGCCCAGAGTCAAAGCTAAGCACTCTGCTATGGGAAAAGTGCATCTTAACTGCGGCCAAGTGCTGGCCCCAAGGAAATGTTCCTAAAGAATAGCATGCTCTTCTTATCTGCTGTTGTCCTCTGGGATGGGATGGAATGGGATGGGATGGAGACTGAGTGGCTGGAGCTACAGGAACCATTGTGTGCTATGAGGGAATCCTGGGGATGAGATGACAAGGCAGGAGGGACCTGGGTCTGCCGCTATGAAGGACCATGCCTGTACGGGAAGGAATATCTTTGGATCCTTAAATATGAGCATGAAAGAAGTGTTAAACTTGCACATTTGGGGCCAGTGCTGTGGCATAGTGGGTAAAGCCGCTGCCTGATACCATATGGGCACTGCTTCAGTTCTCAGCTGCTCCACTTCCCATCCAGCTCTCTGCTATGATGGCCTGAGAAAGCAGAGGAAGATGGAACAAGTACTTGGGCCCCCAAACCCATGTGGGAGACCTGGAGGAAGCTCCTGGCTTCTGGCTTCGGATCGGCGTGGCTCCGACAGTTGTAGCCATCTAGGGAATGAAGCAGTGGATGGAAGACCTCTTTCTCTCTCTGCCTCGCCTTCTCTCTCTGTGTAACTTTGACTTTCAAATTAAATAAATAAATAAATACTGCATGTGCTGTAGATAATCTCCACAGGCAGGTGAAGGCAACGAGGCCACAGCTGAGTGGTGCAGCTGAGGTTCCCACAGCCCTTCCTAGGCATTGTACAATATTCATCAAATGCAAGATGAATCAGCCAGGAGAAATCCCAGTGGTCTTGTGTCTTTAGTTTGGATAACTTGTAGTCAGACGAAATGATGAGTCCAACTCTTCAGCGGCCCATTTAGTGGCCGTGAGTCACTTGGTTCAAAGCCCTCGTCACAAACACCTTGGAGAGAATATGAGGTGTTTTGTTAGGATGGTTTTGACTTCAAGTTGCTAAAAGCCCAATTCAAACAGTGAGACTCAGACACAGGGTGGTGCTGGGTCGATGGATTTGGTGGCTGAGTGATGTCCCCTCGTGAACATGGGGCTCTTGTCACCTCTGCTCTGTGACCCCCGGCACCAGCTTTATCCAGAAGTCTGTTTGCCTCCTGGCAACAGGAAGGCTGCTTAGAGAAGTTGGGATTATCCCCTCTCTTAGCACCCCCTAGCAGAAAGAAAAAAGGATTTCCTTGTCTTTTAACACTGAGGTAGGAAATAGGTGTTTGGCACAGTGGTTAAGATGTCTCTTCGGACATTCACATCCCAAGTCAGAGTACCTGGGTTCAAGTCCTAGCTCCACTTCCAATTTCAGCTTCCTGCTAATGTGCAACCTGCGACTTAGCAGGTGATGGCTCAGAGATGGGTACCTGTCACCCATGTGGGCGACTTGATCTCTGTGGGAGTTCTCTGCTCCCAGCCTCAGCCTGGCCCAGCCCTAGTTATAGGCATTTGGGGGGGGGTGAAACAGTGGATAGAAGGTTTCTCAAATAAATAGATGAATGAATTAATAAAATCAAGGTAGAGGGGTGCTGTGATGCAGTGGGGTAAGGTGCTGCTTGGTGCAGCCCATATTATAGGGCCTGAGATCAAGTCTCATGTCTGCTTCCAGTTGAGCTTCCAGCCAACGTGCCTGGGAGGCAGCAGATGAGGCCCTAAGTAGGTGTCTCTCTCTATCACTCTGCCTTGCAGATAAACTAAAAAGTGGGTAGAATTTTGTCTCCAATCTTCTCCTGTCCGATAGCAATGGCTGGAGCTGTAATCTGAAGCAAGACATCCATAGACAAAGGACCATCAGGGCCAGGGGACTGGATGCAGCAGACAGGACTCTGACGCTTTAACAGGGACGCTCCCTCTGGGCCACTCATGTCTTCCCGGTATCCCTTCCTCCCTGCCCCTGCAGTAGCCTAAAGTGGTGAGTGAAAGCCCCCGCACCAGGGTGCGGGTTCAGGCCCCTGTGTAGCCACTGAGAAGACCTGGCCTGGGGAGTAGCCCTCACTGAGGGGCTGGGAACCCCAGGCTCCCTTTGTCCTGGCTTGCAGTCCTGCTCCTGCTGCGACAAGTCTGCAGCAGGCCAGACCTCAGCCTGCTCCACCTCTGCTGACCTTGCCCATGACGACATCACACTCGGGGGGCCAGCTTGAATTCCCAGGGGTTTCCCATGAAGGCGGCTCCTCCATCCCCAGGCAACAAGGCTGGGAAGAAGTGCTTGTCAGCTAGAAAAAGGGACCAGGGCTTCCCACCTGACCTGTGTTTGCTGGTGGAGTGTGGCCTGTTCCCGTCTCTCCCATCAGTGGGTGGGACGTCCTTTCCCCAGCTGCATCTAGGGTGACTGCTGTGTTTAGCTCCCAGCTCAATCAATTTGCACTGTCTGGAAGCATTCACCAATGAAGCCGAGAGGGAGAGAGAGGGAGAGAGGGAGACAGGGAAACAGGGAGACAGGGAGGGAGGGAGAGAGGGAGACAGGGAGACAGGGAGACAGGGAGAGAGGGAGGGAGGGAGGGAGGGAGAGGGAGAGAGGGAGAGTGAGAGGGAGGGAGGGGGAAGATGGCGAGGGAGGGGGGAGAGGGAGGGAGAGGGAGGGAGGGAGGGAGAGGGAGGGAGGGAGGGAGAGGGAGAGGGAGGGAGGGAGACAGGGAGACAGACAGGGAGACAGGGAGAGAGGGAGAGTGAGAGGGAGGAAGAGAGGGGGAGGGAGAGAGAGAGACAGGAAGACAGAGAGACAGAGAGACAGGGAGACAGAGAGGGAGAGTGAGAGAGAGGGAGACAGAGAGAGAGGGAGGGAGAGAGGGAGAGTGAGAGGGAGGGAGGGAGGGAGAGAAGGAGACAGGAAGACAGAGAGACAGGGAGACAGGGAGAAAGGGAGGGAGAGAGGGAGAGTGAGAGGGAGGGAGGGAGGGAGGAAGAGAGGGGAGAGGGAGCGAGAGAGAGGGGGGGAAGAGGGAGGGGGAAGGGGGGGAGGAAGAGGGAGGGAGGTGGTGGCGGTGGCGGTGCTGGTGAGGGGGTTGCCTGTCCTCACTGAAATGTAGTAGTAGGGAATCTGTCCCCAGGCACCAGTGGGAAGGCTCTGCCCCATGCTGCCCTCTTCTCCAGGGACGCAGCCTCCCAGAATGCACTGCTTCTCCGACTGTCATGAGGGGGTAGGGTGTGGGCTGCAGGCTCTGCAGGTGTGCGGAGGGCAGGTGACTGTGGAGGTTCTGTACCCTAGAACCCCGGGTTCTGCGCCCGTTCTTGCTCTCTGCTTCCTCTCAGCCAATTTTCTTATCTTCCAGGCTGTGGACCACGTGTTTGACATCTGGCGACTGTGAATCCTGCACTGCCTGGGGCTCCCAGGTCAGGAGTTCTACATTCTGCTGAGGTTGCGCGCGCTGCCCCAGGGAGTGCTGGCGATGGGCCTCACTATTTACATAAATATATCTCTAGAGCCGTTTAAAATAATTTCTGTGTTTAGAAATGAAAAGAGGCCGTCCTGACTGGTTTGACTAGATGCCTATTTAAATGACTGACTCGCCTTGACTTAATTACCCATCTCCCTGTGGAAGTCAGTACATAATTTTAAAACCAACACTTTCTCTTCAGCTCTAATGCATGGCTGCTGTGCTTCTGGGTAAAAGTCCCTTCAGGGACCTGCCCAGGTCCCTCCTTCTTTACCAACCTCCCTGGTACCAGCACTGCTTGCACCTGGACTAGCATTTCTGCTTCAACTATGTATGTGGCTTGCAGCAGGTCTTTTAATGCATGAGAAGTGATTTGGAGAGGCCCGGCAGTGTGTCACAGCAGGTTAAGCTACTGCCTGTGATGCTGGCGAATCAGAGACCCCCATCTCAGTTTGCCAGTTGGAGTCCTGGCTGCCTTGCTTCCAGGGCAACTTCCTGCTAATGCACTAGGGAAGGAAGAAGATTCAAGCGCTGGGCCCTGTCCCACCTGTGTGAGAAACCTGGCTGGAGTTCTGGTTCCTGGCTTTGGTCTGGCCCAGACTTGGCTTTTGGGGCTATCTGGGGAGTGAACCAGTGGATGAAAGACCTGTCTCTCCTTCTCTCTAACTCTGCCTTTTGAGTAAATAAATAAATCTTTTCTTAAAAAGAATTTATTTTGGAATCCATGCATCATTTTTGCATAGTATGCATTGTACATGAACTTTGTGAAGACCCTTCACATGTATGGTTTTCAAAATTCATTGCACCAAAATAAATTTATCTTTTAATTGCATTTCTACAAAATTTTTAAAACCCTCTCATATTTGCTTTTATTTCTGTTTTTGTATAGACAACAAATATATTTGCTTTTAGTTCTTTCAAATCATTGATTGCATTGCCTTCCTCATTTTGTCCCTACTGATATCACTCGAGTTTTAATTTCATTTCTTCTTATCTGCACAATTGTGGTCTTTCTTGCAATTTCCGCTCATCTGAGTCTATCCTATGTGATGTGATCAGATCAAACTTCCTGAAGAACAGTGTTCATCTTGTTACTCTCTTGCACAAAAACGGTTAGAAAAAAAGACATCCCCACATTTCATTGAGAATAAAGTACAAAATCTTTAGCCAGATGTCTTTGGATACCATAGGTCCAATGGTCTATTTACTTTTAGTGACAGAAGGAGGGAGAGATAGAGATAGAGAGAGAGGTAGAGAGAGAGGTAGAGGTAGAGGTAGAGAGGGAGGTAGAGGGAGAGGTAGAGGTAGAGAGAGAGGTAGAGAGAGAGGTAGAGGTAGAGAGAGAGGTAGAGAGAGAGAGGTAGAGGGAGGGGTAGAGAGAGAGGTAGAGAGGTAGAGGGAGAGAGAGAGGTAGAGAGAGAGGTAGAGAGAGAGGTAGAGGTAGAGAGAGAGGTAGAGAGAGAGGTAGAGGTAGAGAGAGAGAGAGAGGTAGAGGGAGAGAGAGAGAGAGAGAGAGGTAGAGAGAGAGGTAGAGGGAGAGGGAGAGGTAGAGGTAGAGAGAGAGAGAGAGAGGTAGAGGTAGAGAGAGAGGTAGAGAGAGAGGTAGAGGGAGAGAGGTAGAGAGAGAGGTAGAGGGAGAGGGAGAGGTAGAGGTAGAGAGAGAGGTAGAGGGAGAGGTAGAGAGAGAGGTAGAGAGAGAGGTAGAGGGAGAGAGAGAGAGGTAGAGGGAGAGGGAGAGGTAGAGAGAGAGGTAGAGAGAGAGGTAGAGAGAGAGGTAGAGGGAGAGGGAGAGGTAGAGGTAGAGAGAGAGGTAGAGAGAGAGGTAGAGAGAGAGGTAGAGGGAGAGGTAGAGGTAGAGAGAGAGGTAGAGAGAGAGAGGTAGAGGGAGAGGTAGAGAGAGAGGTAGAGAGAGAGGTAGAGGGAGAGAGAGAGAGGTAGAGGGAGAGGTAGAGGTAGAGGTAGAGGTAGAGAGGTAGAGAGAGAGGTAGAGAGAGAGGTAGAGATAGAGATAGAGAGAGAGGTAGAGAGAGAGGTAGAGGTAGAGAGAGAGGTAGAGGTAGAGGTGGAGAAAGAGGTAGAGAGAGAGGTAGAGGTAGAGGTGGAGAGAGAGGACTCTTCCATCTGCTGGTTCACTCACCAAATGCCCACAGCAGCTTGGGTTGTTGAGCCAGGCTGAAGTCAGGAGCCAAGAATTCCATCCAGGTCTCCCTCATGGGTGTCAGAAACCCAAGTGCTTGGGACATCATCTGCTGCTTCCCAGGCACATTAACAGGAAGTTGGATCAGAAGCAGAAGTAGGATTCCATTCCAGGCGTTGTAGGCATCCCAAGTGGTGGCTTAGCTCTCTGTACCACAGTGCCTATCCCTGGCCTCTGAACTTTTGTTTGATATTTCATTGGCATTTTGCACTATTTTACCTACATTTATTTTCTGAGCCAGTATTGTGATGCAGCAGGTTAATCTGCCACCAGCAACACCAGCATCCCATATGGGCCCTGGTGCCAGTCGCAGCTGCTTCGCTTCCCACCCTGCTAATGTGTCTGAGAAAGCAGCAGGAGATGGCCCAAGTGCTCGGGTCCCTTCCATCCACGCGGAAATCCTTGATGGAGTCCCAGGGTTTGGCCTCGTCCAGCCCTGGCAATTGCTGCCATTTGCGGAGTGAACCAGTAAATGGGAGATCTCTTCTTTCTCTCCTGTCTCTCCCTCTGTAACTCGCCTATCAAAAAAATAAATAGATCTTTAAAAAATAAACTTGCTTTCCAACATTCTTTGTTCTCTGTTAGCTTCTGGAATAGCATTCTCCCTTGGTGCTGCTGCTATCTGTTGGCTTGTCCTTTGCACAACACGCCTCTCAAATGCTGACACCCTCTAAGATACTTGGCCTCTTCTGTTCTCTCTACAACATAGACTCTTCTTGGGTAACCTAACTATCATGCGTAAACTTGCAGATACACACCTGAGGATTCCAAAGTCTTAGGTTTCAGGTCTGACTTAACTTGCAAATTCAAATGACTGATGAAAAAACATGTCAGAGAGTCAGCATTTAGCTTAGTGCTTAACACACCTGTGTCCCACATTGTCCCACATTGGAGTTTCTGGGTTTGATTCCCAGCTCCGGCTCCTGGCTCCAGCTTCTTGATACTGTAGATGCTATCAGGCAGCAGGTGATGCCTTAAATGTTTGGATTCCCTGCTCCTGACTCCAACCCTGGCCAGTGTAAACATGTAGGCAATGAACCAGAGGGTTCTGTCTTTACCTCCCTGTCTCTTTGCCTCTCAGAATAAAAAACAAAACAAAAAACATATGTCTATGTCCTATCACATGACTTCCTTAATGGAAAAAAGTAGTTTTATTGTTAAATTTGGCAAAAAAAATTATTCTTGTATGTAAATGTTATTTGAATAATGCATATCTATATCAAATTTAAATAATGGATAAGGAAGAGAGAAAGATGGAGGCAATAATTTTTACTTTTGGCTTTGGTACTTTTTTGTCACGTAACATTGAAAAGCTTCATTTAAACTCATAGAGCCTCAACTTGGTGTCCTTAAAATTATGGGTTCATTGGGGCCAGGTTTGTGGCATAGTGGATAAAGCTGCTGCCTGCAGTGCAGGCAGCCCCTATGGCTGCTGGTTCGAGTCCCAGCTGGTCCACTTCCAATCCAGCTCTCTGCTATTGCTTGGGAAAGCAGTAGAAGATGGCCCAAGTCCTTGGGCCCCTGCACCCACATTGGAGACCTAGAAGAAGCTCCTGGCTCCTGTCTTCAGGCCGGTGCAGCTCTGGCCGTTGCGGCCAATTGGGCAGTGAACCAGCAGATTGAAGACCTCTCTCTCTGCCTCTCCTTCTCTCTGTGTGTAACTCTGACTTTCAAGTAAAATAAATAAAATCTTTTTTTAAAAAAAATTATAGGTTCATCTAGTTGAGGCAGGTGGTATAGAGGGAAATGAATCTGACAGCTCATCTTGGTTCTCTCGGAAAAGAGCTAAGTGACACTGGCAAGTCGTTTTGCCTCTCTAGTTCTTCCTCCCTTGTGAAATAAGAAGATTGTCTTTCCATTTAACAGATTCATTCTACACAGTCTTGTCTCACGGTTAAGGTTTACATGAACGAGGAGCACTCCGTGAAATGTCAGGTCTTCTGCAATTCTGCATTACAAGCAGTCCAGTTAACAAGCTGGCACTGAAGAGGGAGTGCTAGGGCTTGGGGTTCTGCTAGAATCTACAAAGATAGAATCATTGAGTTCATGAATGTTTTAAAATTTGAAAGTAGAATTACTGAATCAGTTTAGTTACTAACATTTTTATTTGTAGTAATTGGGTATTGGTAGTGTAATTACTGATAGGATACTCCTAGTATTGTATATTGTAGTTTACACAACTTATAGACCAACTAAAAGTACAGGTAGCAATATTTATTGCTTCTCTTACTTTTACTGGATTGACTCATAGCATATGGCAATAAATCTTTTTGTCTTAACTTAATGACTAAAGAGATTATCCATGTTAATTTCCTTTCCTGGCTTACAACTCAATAAGCCAACTCTCTACAGTTGTGGTCATTTGGAAAATGAACCAGAAGATGGAAGATCTTTTTTCCTCTGTCTCTTCCTCTCTCTCTGTAACTCTGCTTTTCAAATAAATAAATAAATCTTTAACAATATGTATATATATGGGGCCGGCGCTGTGGTGCAGTGGGTTAAAGCCCTAGCCTGAAGCGCTGGCAACCCATATGGGCGCCAGTTCTAGTTCCATCTGCTCCTCTTCCAATCCAGCTCTCTGCTATGGCCTGGGAAAGCAGTAGAAGATGGCCCAAGTCCTTGGGCTCCTGCACCCGTGTGGGAGACCCAGAGGAAGCACCTGACTCCTGGCTTCAGAGCAGCACAGCTCCAGCCATCATGGACGACTGGGGAGTGAACCAATGGAAGGAAGACCTGCCTCTCTCTGTAACTCTGTTTTTCAAATAAAAATAAAATAAATCTTTTAAAAAAACAATATGTATATAAAGAGATTCCTGCAAATTGAACATAATCAGAAAGAAAAATTCAACTGGGAAAGTATAAAAATGTGATAAAAGATGAAGGTACTTGTTACACAGTAAAGAGTTAGTTATTTTATGACTCAAGAATTCTCCAAAATTGTATGGGGAAAAAGTAGTACTGGTCACCAACTCTTACCCTTCGAGATACGCTTGATTTCTCCATCTGTATTTTCTGTGTACTTTAGGCACCAATGTAATGGTAAACCAAACTTTGCATCTTTGGTTATCGCAGAAAGGATTTGAGCCTTGCCACCCACCTCCAGTCTGACCAAGATAAACACAGACACACACACACACACACAATCAGCCTGTTCAGGAATGTAATCAACCCATTGGGAAGTTTAATCTCTCTGGGCAACTTTTGTGCAGCTGCCATGATTTTTTGCAGTTTTGCTAATGCTACCACAAAACAAGAGAGTCGTAAAACATTATCAATTACAAAATAAACATCCATGTTTTGTATGCATTGTGCTTATAATACGTCTAAATCTGTGTTTTATGTTATCAACAGTGTGTATTTAGTTCAGGTTTCTGTTTTATTTTAATTGAGTTCACAAATATTTTCATTCAGGCATCAGAATCAATCTATCTGCCTTTAAAAGTCCTCTCTTTCCTTATCTGTCTGGGCTGTGCGGATGGTGTCCCCTCAGAGACCTCGGTCTATTAATTCCTCCATGGTTCCTGCCTCTTTGATGAAGCATTCCAAACAGGTCATGCATCCGTCGTTGTCGTCAGCAGCCGCACTCGCAGTGTTAGCTGTCAGAGTCACTCAAGCTTCCTTTGCAGTAGGCGGGAGGAAGACGAGCCCAGGTTTCTCTTTTATGGCTGTTCATAGGCTGCGCAGAGAGGAGGCGTGGAATGTCTTCCTTACAAGCCGGCGTACCTGATGCTGTGAACTGTTTCCCAACTCTGACTGAGTCATTTCCTTTCAACCCTGGGTAATGCTCGTTCCATTTCTTGAAATTTGTTGAGCAACTAATTAACTCAGAGGAGTTAATTTTTGTTTTTAAATATTGTTGCTTGTTTTCAACAAGAGTTTGCTGTTGAGGAGGGCTACATGTGCTGAAGATGTAGGCAACAGTGCGCAGGATTTCTGTCTTTTTCTATTTCTAGACTCTAGTGAGCTGAAGAGGGCACCATCAGCATTGCAGGATCACTCGAGTTCATCTGAATCAATCTTGTTTCTCGGGTGCTACTCTCCAGGCTGCCCCAGGATGGGTTCACCTTGACCCCAGGGCTGGGGCTGGGAGGTGGAGGAACAGTAGCATTGCTGTCATTGGACCTGGAAACCTTGTCCCATTCATTACCACGTTAGTGAGGGAACAGCATGCGTGGCATCCTGGCCAGCTGATGTGTGAAGTGGGGACAGTATACACATACTTTGGTGCCCGAGTTTGGGTTAGTAGTAGTTGATAGCTAAGAAGAATTTAAGAATGAAAGCCCCAAAATTATTAATATATTTTAATAATCCAAGAATATTTTTCTAATTAAAATAGCAATATATAAACACATGCTCTTTGGTAAATCCTAATAAATGCTACTTCTCCATGGGATAGACTTACTGTTTGTTCATTTACAACAGTCTATTGGGCTTCAACCTTGCGCCTCACACTGTGCTGAACACTGGGAATGAGAAGACCACAAGACCTAGTATGTGCGTTGAGGAATCTGCAGCCTGGTGGAAGCATAGATATAACTGCCATGCAATGTGGCCGTGGGGTGCTTCCCCTCCTGCCTCGCCACTTGCCATCAGCGTGAGAAAGATGGCCGTGCCCTGGTAGAGTGCAAGGCTTGCCTGTGAGTCCTGGGCCACTGCAAAGAGGATTTCTGGCGGAGCACATCGAAGGAGAGACTCTCCTGGGCAATGGCAAGCCCACAGCTCAAGTGCCTTCTGGAGTCTGGGGAGGGCTGAAGAGCCGGTACCCCGGGCAACAGCCTTGCATGGTGTGGACGGCTCAGCCTTGCGTGGTGTGGGCAGCTCCCTGGCCTTTTCCAGCCGGTGTCCTGGCTCTGGTTGTGGTTTCCTGTCTCCAAGTGAGCCTGCTAGAGCTGGAGAGAGTGGCAATTGCGTCTTTTGCAAACATGGGTAGTTGAATTTATAACGCAATTGCCTATGTGAAACAAAATAAAACAATTCAAGAATCTACAAAAATAAAATCCTGAAACTAGTAAGTCCAATAACATCCTAGAATACAAAAAAATGCAAAACTTGATTGTATTTCTATAAAATGAAAAATCTAATAGCAAGTATAACCACTGCCGTAGCACAGTAAGTTAATCCTCCACCTGCAGCGCCCGCATCCCACATGGGCGCCGGTTCTGGTCCCAGCTGCTCCTCTTCCAGTCCAGCTCTCTGCTGTGGCCTGGGAAAGCAGCAGAAGATGGCCCAAGTCCTTAGGCCCCTGCACCCTCGTGGGAGACCTGGAAGAAGCTCCTGGCTCCTGGCTCCTGGCTTCAGATAGGCACAGCTCCTGCCCTTGTGGCCATTTGGGGAGTGAACCAATGGAAGGAAGACCTTTCTCTCTGTCTCTCCCTCTCACTGTCTGTAGCTCTACCTCTCAAATAAATAAATAAAAACCTTTTAAAAAAGGAAAAAAAATACAGACTATTTTAAGTGTTAAAAAATAGCAAACAAACAAATTGGACATCGACCAAGATACAGGATCTTTTTCTTCCTCTGGAAGAATTTTGTTGATGGGAAATGTTGCGAAAAGTAAGTACAGAAAGCATATTTTGAGATAAAAGTTATCTCAATAAAAATGCTATAGTGAAGGGATGAACAAAATAATGCAGGAGATAGAAAGAAAGTATTTATTTTGCCTGGAGTTCATCTGTGAAATTTCGAAGAAGTCAGATTTTATCAGAGATCTGAATAATGTTAAGATCATCATAATGTTAAGTGGAGAAAAATCAGAGGATAAAATGCCATTTCAGGCACAAAAACAATTTGTGCAAAGGGCTAATGGTGTGGAGCCTAACCAAGAACGTGACACTGTCAAAAAGATCAGACCAGTGCTGTGGCGCAGCGGGTAAAGCTGCAGCCTGCAGTGCCGGCATCCCCAGTGGGTGCCAGTTCGATTCCTGGCTGCTCCACTTCTGATCCAGCTCTCTGCTGTGACCTGGGAAAACAGTAGAGGATGGCCCAGGTCCTTGGGTCCCTGCACCTGTGTGGAAGACCCGAGGAAGCTCCTGGCTCCTGGCCAATGAGGCCATCTGGGGCTGAATCAGCAAATGGAAGACCTCGCTCTCTGCCTCTGCCTCTCTGTAACTCTGCCTTTCAAGTAAAAATAAATGAATCTTAAAAAAAAAATCATGAGATCTCCACCTTAGTGGCAGAGCATGTGCTCTAGGGGAGAGCAGAGAGAACAGTTCTTACCAATGTGCACCCTGGGAGGCAGCAGGTGATGGCTCAAGGAGTTGGGTCCCCACCACCTATGTGGGAGATCCACACTGAGTTCCCAGCTCCTGGCTTTGGCCTGGCCCAGCCCAGGCCCTTGTGGGTAACTGGGGAGTGAAAGCGTGGATGAGAGGAGTTCTTTCTATTTGCATCCCTTTCTCTCTCTCTCTGCCTTTCAAATAAATAAAATAAACAAATGCAAATTAAAAAATAATCATGATGACAAAGGTTATCTTGATTGTTAGCCTGGTGTATCATAATAACATTAACAAAATATTTGGATATCACTGGTATCCCTAGTGATTTGAGAATCGCTGGTATCCCTAGTAATTTGAGAAATACCAAATTTTTATTTTTTAGGCCATTAAAAATACTGAGTATAATATTTTGGTTAAAAGATTATTCTTTTTATAGATTAAAAATTATTTTGGAGTTAGGAGGAGGTTGTGGCTTACCCTGTTCAAATAGGATTTGTTATTACAAGGCAGAACCGGGCTGTGGTTCAGCTGGTCAGTCAGCACCAGTGCATCGAGCATCTAGAAGGTGCCTTCCTAGACTATCACGTCTCCCCTGTGTCATCACTTAGTTTCTCTCCCTCACACGCGTTTGTCATAATCTAGAACGATCTGAGGCCCTAAGAGGTGGTGGTCCCTGGGTTAACCAGAAAGTTAGTGCTGTCATGACCAGAATCTCATTTTGTTGACTTTGGGAACAAGGAAAGCAATGAAACTATTTGAACGAGAGACTATCTGTGGTAAAGTTGGTGTTTATGAAACAAACCATCATCTGGCTCCGCATGTAAGGTGAATTGGAAAGAAAACTCTAATTCTGAGAGAACAAGCAAGGGACTACAGAGTAACACTGGCATGACACAAACGAAGCCCGGTGACCCTAGTGAATGGATCAAGGAGCAAAAAAAAAAAAAAAAAAGAGACTCACTGGAGGACAAACGAGCAGAACTGACTCAAGTTGTGCTGCTTCCACAATGAACCTACCTTTGAGAAAATATTTGACTCTTGCCCCAAGAATGATTTTGTTCAGCCCCACCTAGAATATCGATATGCTTGGTTTCCGTCACATTTTTAGAATACATTTTGAGAAAAATATGGTTCTTTTAACGATTTGTCTTTGCATAAATGCAGAAGAAATGTCTATTGTTGTCGAAGTCGATGGAATACAAAAATCTTATATGAGCATGAAGTCTACATCAACCATAACTGAGAACTCATCGAACTGGAGATGTAGGCTTGGGAACTGGCTTGCAGAAAGCGTGCTGTTTAGCATTTTAAGCTTTGCATTTTGCTGTTACAACACGCTTTCTATTTGCATTTGTATAGCTCTTTAAGGCCTTTGAATTTCCTTCACAGCAATTGCGTCTCTTGATTCTCACAATAACTTAAGATGAAGAGACAGTTGAACTAGAAAGCTGTGCTGTTGGAAGTGACATTTCTACACACCAAAGAGTAAGAACTGGAGCTGGGGGTCACGCTACTGAATCCATTCCTTGTCTTATGCTTATTTATTCACACTTTCAGCTTGCACTGACCAAGACAAAAATCCATGCAATCAGCATGAAAATCATGCATATTCTCGATTTCATTTTGTAATGACCCATTTTGGATACTCTCAGTAAGTACTTATTGAGTCATGAACCACCTTTCCGGTGACTGTAGAATAAGAACACAAATACAAATATCTTTCTAGCATTGTGTGAATGACATTGTTAATTGCTCACGAAGTGTTGGGGCCTCCTTACTAACAAAACCTACAGACATCCACCTCTCCCCACTCCTGGACTGAGGAGTAGCATTGCATCCTGGTGATTCCATTGCTTCTGGCAATGGTCATTCAGAAACCATGGCATAAGCCAGTCAGGCGTAATTTCTCCTGGGCTGCTACAAGTTGATAGAATAAGACTAATGAGAGAAGTTTTAGTCACATAGTTGGAGGAACAATTTTTTTTCCCCTCTTCTACTGCTTCCCTTGCTAGTGGCAAGCATTCTGTTACCCTGATGGAAGCCAGTCTGTTTACAAAGATGCACACAGGAAAACCAAGCAAACGGAAATGTTGAGACACGGAGGGAACTCTGATTGCACAATGGCTGACTTTGACCTTGTCTTTCATGTTTCCCTATTTTTCAAGCCAGCTTGATTGGAGTTTTCTAATGCTTGCAGACAAAAGCATCCTAAAGATAGATATAAGCAAGGAAAATATAGAGAGGGGAATTCATTGCAACAGAAACTCCATGATGGCAGAGACCAAGGTCTTCTTTACTTAGCTGGGTACCTGTATGAATATGTTCCAAGGTCCTCTTCATTAATTAGCTGGGTCCCTGCATGAATGTGAATCCAAGGTCCTCTTCAATCCTTAGCTGGATACTTGTATGAATGTGGTCCAAGATCTTCCTCCACACTTAGCTGGCGACCTGGATGAATGCTGTTGCATGCATGAAGCCAATACTCATTCTAATTCTAATTCTAATATAGGATTGGAAACTCCTTTTCCCAAAAGTTGCTATTCAGCATTTTATGGTTTTGAATTTTGCTGTAATAATTCTAATTCTAGTGGCCAGTGCTGTGGTGTAGTAGGCTAAGCCTCTGGATGTTGGTTCATGTCCCAGCTGCTCCTCTTTTGATCTAGCTCGCTGCTTATGGCCTACGAAAGCAGTAGAAGATAGCCTGAGTGCTTGGGCCCCTGCACCTACGTGGGAGACCTGGAAGAAGCTCCTGGCTCCTGGCCTGATTGGCTCAGCTCTGGCTGTTGCAGCCATCTGGGGAGTGAACCAACAGATTGAAGATCTTTCTCTCTGTCTCTCCTTCTCTCTGTCTATAACTCTACCTCTCAAATAAATAAATAATCTCTTAAAAATAATTCTAATTCTAACACTAAGGAACAAGATAGTTCTCATGAGAAACTGGGTCTTCTAAGTCAGAATTTTCATACTAACTGAGAATTAGGGATCTTCCAATCAACAGTATTTACTGATCTCCATCATGTCTAGAAAATTAGCAGTTAATCAAATTAGTGCTAATAACCAACACTTAAATGAATATCATTATTAGTAAACATTGTTGGCTAACAGCTATCATAAGAACTTTACATGTATCAAGTCATTAATTAAGAAAATCAAAAAGAACAAAAAAACTGCAAAGAAGTTTGCTCTAACTCCATTTTTTAGATAAGAAAAGTGAGAGGGGCTGGCATTGTGGTGTAGTGGGAAGCCTCCTGTGATGCGGGGGCATCTTGTATGGGTGCCAATTCCTGTCTTGGCTGCTCCACTTCTGACCCAGCTCCCTGCTAATGCACCTGGGAAAGCAGTGGAAGATGGCCCAAGTGTTTGGACCCCTGCTATCCACGTTGAAGACCTGGAAGAAGCTCCTGGCTCCTGGCTTCAGCTTGGCCCAGCCTGGCCATTGTGACAATATGGGGAGTGAACCAGTGGATGGAAGTCTCTCTCTTTCTCTCTCTCTCTTTCTCTCTGTCTCTCCCTGTATCTCTGTACCTCTACCTTTCAAATAAATAAATCAATTTTTAAAAACAAAAACATAAGTCTCAGGTAACCTGTAGGATCTCCAGCACGCCATTTTTTAAAAAGAAAAAAAAAGTGAGGGACAGAAGTTAAAAGCTCATGATGTGCCCCCAGCTGGCCACACACCTAGCAGGTGATGGTGGGATTTTACCTCAGGCAATCGGCCTCACTGCCTCTCCACAGCAACCAGAAGACAATCTGGGAAGTGACCAGAATACAGAGGATCCTGCAAGTGCAAGATGCACACAGGAGTTTGAGGACCTAAGAAAAAGAGAATTTAAAATATCTCTTTCTTATTATATTGATTACATCTTAAAATGATAATATGCGGCCGGCGCCGCGGCTCACTAGGCTAATCCTCTGCCTAGCGGCGCCGGCACACCAGGTTCTAGTCCCGGTTGGGGCACCGGATTCTGTCCCGGTTGCCCCTCTTCCAGGCCAGCTCTCTGCTGTGGCCCGGGAGTGCAGTGGAGGATGGCCCAGGTGCTTGGGCCCTGCACCCCATGGGAGACCAGGAAAAGCACCTGGCTCCTGGCTTCGGATCAGTGCGGTGCGCCGGCCGCAGCGCGCCGGCCGTGGCGGCCATTGGAGGGTGAACCAACGGGAAAGGAAGACCTTTCTCTCTGTCTCTCTCTCTCACTGTCCACTCTGCCTGTCAAAAAAAAAAAAAAAATAATATGCGAAATATACTGGGTCACATAAAATAATATTAAAATTCATTTCACCTGTTTAAGTTGTGTTAATTTGGCTATACAGTTTAAAATTACACACATGGCTTGTATTGCATTATTATATTTTTATTGGACAGCACTATACTGGTTGTGCTGTTTCTGAGTTTTTTTTAAAATATTCTCTGGATAACAAGTTGTCAAAGTTCAGAGATACTTTATTAATGTTAATATTTTCAACAGTGAATGCATTATCGACAAAATTGTCTCTGACATAACTGCATTATTAGTCACCCTTAAAACATTGATCATCTGAGGCCAGTGTTGTGGTGCAGAGAGCTGTTGACCGCAATGGCAGCACCCCATATTTGAACACCAATTTGAATCCCAGGTGTTCCACTTCCAATTCAGCTTCTTACTAAAGTACCTGGGAAAGCAGCAGAGGACGATCCAAGTGCCTGGGTCCCTGCCACCCATGTAGGAGACCCTGATGACGTAAGACTCCTGGCTTCATCCTGGATGACCCTGGCCATTATGGCCATTTGGGGAGTGAACCAGGAGAGGGAAACTCTCTTTCTCTCTCTTATCCTCCCTCTCCCTTTCTCCCTCTCTCCCTCTCTCATTCTTACTTTCAAATAAAGAAACAAATCTTTTGTTTAAAATGTTGCTGGCACTTTTATGAGGTGTTGTAGTATTTGCAAAGTTCTGGAAGCTTAGACAGAGGTAAAAGAAATGAGAAAGAAGTAGAACTTTAGGTCCTGACATTCAGGCTGCATTGCTCAAAGACTACATCTGTGAAAGATCAGCCTACTTGAAGCTGTGCTGGTTTGTGCCAAGTGGAGGATTAGTATTGTAAACCTCTCTGCAGGCAGGGCATGGGTCCACCAAGCACCAACCCCTTCACAAGCCAACGCTTTGTATCAGGTTCTTCTCGGGTGCACCACAGCCCATGCAAGCTGTTCTCTCTACAGAGTGGATTCCAAATGCTCTCCTTGTAGGTGACCTATGGTTGCACTCTGAAACTAAGACTGAGAGAGTAATTTAGGAACAGGCCTATGAGATTGGGATTCGCAAATGCATTTTCTGAAACAAATTTAGGTCTTTCCTTATCCCAAAGCGGACAACAGGAACAGTTTCTTCTCCCGCTCCCTTTGGCCCATTTCTCCTTTTCTTTATTTTGATTTTGGTGTGACGTCTGTACAAGTCTAAGATATACACCAGCTAAATAAACACACAGCCTCACTCTTAGGGGAAGTTTCCATATAGGTCAGTGCACTTTTTAAACCATGTAAATATAAGGTAAATTTGCAATTCAAGAAGACCTAACATTAGGACCTTATCCAAGATCCACAGAGTAGTTACATGTAGAGTGGAAACGAAAAACTATGTAGACTCCTGAAAACATTTTTTTGCAAATGAGTTTAACATATTTAAATGAAGTCATTTATATCATTGCATACATTTTTACTTCAGAGTTTGTGAATCAATCACTCAACCAATCAGTGAGTTACTTAGATCTTCAGTGAGCAATAGGCCTTCCACGTCTGGAACTTTACTAATGACTTTGAAAATTAAGTAGAATATGTCAGAATGATCCGGTTATTGACCATTTAGTTGAGAGATAAGACTTATACACCTTTGGAAATAGTTCCTGGAGGTGAAACTTGATCTGAGCCTTGAAAAATGAGTAAAACTCAAGAGAAGAGAGAATAGTTCTTTTTTAAAACAAACTTTTGAAAAAAATACTTATTTTATTTATTTGAAAGGGAGCCCCTTAACGAACTTTTTCAAAAATAGACTTATTGAGGCCGGTGTTGTGGCATAGCAGGTTAAGCCTCTGTCTGTGGTGCTGGCATCCCATATGGGCGCCGGTTCATGTCCTGGCTGCTCCGCTTTTGATCCAGCTCTCTGCTTATGGCCTATGAAAGTGGTAGAAGATGGCTCAAGTGCTTGGGCCCCTGCACCCACATGAGCGACCAAGGAGAAGCTCCTGGCTCCTGGCTTCCGACTGGCCCAGCTTCAGCCATTGTGGCCATTTGGGGAAAGAACCAGTGGATGGAAGATCTCTCTCTTTCTTTCTCTCTCCCTCTCCTTCTCCCTCTCTCATGCCTCCTCTCTACCGTTAAATGAAACCTACTGTATAACTGTTCAGAACAGTACTCACACACACACACACACACACACACACAGACTTATTTATTTGTTTGAAAGGAAGAATGACAGAGAGGGAGACACAGAAAGACAGAGAGATCCTCCACCTGCTGGTCCATTCCCCAAATGACTGCAATGGCTGGGGCTGGGCCCGGCTGAAGCAAGGAGCTTGGAACGCCCTCTGGGTCTCTCACATGGGTGGCAGCACCTCAGGTACATGGGCCATCTTCTGCTGCTTTCCCAGGAGCAGCTGAACCTAAAACCAGGGCTTGGATATAGAATACCGGCATGGCAAGAGGCAGCTTAGCCTACCAAGGCCTTGAGAATAGTTCTAAGCAAGAGGAGAAATTAGATCCAATAATAGAGGATAGTTTATCACAGGAACCATAAAAAAATCCCAGTATCAAATGTTTCTGGTCAGTAGTTGGGAAACAAGGTCGCATGGGCAGAAGACAAACTAAGCTGTTATAGTTTCTAGCTTTAAGCAGGAGAGGTTTCCATGAGTTGAGAGACACCAAGGAGTTCAAATACTTTTCTGAGCATAAAATAACATGCAAGAAGCGATGTTCAAATGGGTTGTAGGGAACAGGTGCGAGGCAGGACTCGGGCTCTGAGGCCTGCTGCGATCCAGGTGAAGGATGAGGAAGCATGTGGCTGCAGCACAGGACGGAGTGCCTGGGGCATCCTGAAGGCAGATCTGGTAAGGCCTGGTGAGCTGTAGATGATGACCTTATCCTTGAGGGTCTTATGGAAATCTGTTTCCAATAGGGCGCAGCTGTGCCTGTGTTTCCAGTCTACTGGTTTTTCTCTCCTTTTCCTTCTCAATAGACAACTGTGTTTTCTTTCTTTCTTTCTTTCTTTCTTTCTTTCTTTCTTTCTTTCTTTCTTTCTTTCTTTCTTTCTTTCTTTCTTTCTTTTAAGATTTACTTATTTATTTTAAAGTCAGAGTTACATAGAGAGAGGCAGAGAGAGAGAGAGAGAGAGAGAGAGAGAGAGGTCTTTCATCCGCTGGTTCACTCCCCAATTGGCTGCAATGGCCGGAGCTGCGCCAATCCGAAGCCAGGAGCCAGGAGTTTCCTTCGGGTCTCTCACGTGAGTGCAGGGGCCCAAGGACTTGAGCCATCTTCTACTGCTTTCCCAGGCCATAGCAGAGAGTTGGACTGGAAGTAGAGCAGCCAGGTCTCAAACCAGCACCCACATGGGATGCCAGCACTTCAGGCCAGGGCGTTAACCTGCTGTACCACAGCGCCGGCCCCAACAAAGGTGTTTTCTATGCTCTTTCACCCTCCTAGCCCAGATAAGCCCTTCACAAGTATTTGCCAAAAAAAAAAAAAAAATAGTTTGGTGGAATAGGTTTCAAAGAGACATTATATCAAAAATGTCTGGCCATAAGAGCAGCACAGCACAATGCAAGGCACTGGTACCGGAATTTGACCCCTTAAAAATATGAATCAAAAGGTGGCCCCTTAAAGTTCCCCAAAAGTCCCTGAAAGTCAAAACTCTTGTTTCTGTTACATCTGACTCCTCCACGCATTAAGGGTCAAACGTCATAGAGAGGGGCTGGCGCTGTGTCGTGGTGGGGTAAGCTGCCATCTGCAGTGCTGGCATCCCATATGAGCGCCAGTTCGAGACCTGGCTGCTCCACTTCCGATCCAGGTCCCTGCTATGGCCTGGAAAAGCAGCGGAGGATGGCCCACGTCCTTGGGCCCCTGCACCCACCTGGAAGAAGCTCCTGGTTTCAGACTGGTCCAGCTCCAACCACTGCAGCCATTTAGGGAGTGAACAAGCTGATGGAAGATCTTTCTCTCCCCGCTCCGCCCCCTCCCATCTCTCCCTCTAACTCTTTCGAATAAATAAAAATAAACCTTTTTAACAAATTCACAGAGAGCCTGCCTTGTAAGAGGTGTTTATGTTTTTGCCAAGGGAATCTGTGGGGGCTCTCACAACCTTGTCCTGTTTCCCTGTGCATTGGGAGATACTTCTGGCTTCACCAGAGTCTGTCCAAAGATCTTTACCACTCATTTATTCATTCAGCAATGATTTATGCTGCTGTCATTGTAGCGGGCACTGTGACACAGAAGAGGGCAGAAAAAGGCCCAGGGTTCTCAGTCCTGGCAGGACAGACAGAGTTATCAAGCAATCATGCAAATGAATGATAGCTTGTCACTATCCTTAGGGAGCCTGGGCTGTGAGAACATCTGAAAGGGCATCTGACCTCATTTAGATCCAGGACGGCTTCCCTGAGGAAGGGGCCACTTCACTGGTCCGGGAGTGAGGAGGAGAAGCTAACGCTGCGTGCTATGCAGAGGGCTCTGGGAGGCAGTGGGCATGGTGTGACTCCCGGAGGGCTGGGGAGAAAGGCCGGGAAGGGCAGGAGGCGGCAAGACTTGCAGGTGTTAGTCTGATTGTTTGGGGAACCTGTCAAGGGTTTATAAGCAGCAGGAGACAAGATCAGATTTGTGTCTTTGAAAGGATCCCCGGAGGTAAACAGCAGGGATCACAGGGAGTGGGGGAGGGGCGTGAGCAGAGGGAGGTCAGTTGAGACTATTGTGGTTGTGTGGGGAGGGGAGAGGGTGGGAAGGGAGGGGGAGATTTGAGGTCAGATAAACGGGGCTCATCCAATAGCGCAGACTGGATACAGGCAGGACTCCTGGGCTCCTGTATTGGCTAAAACCTTTGCAACTGAAGGATTCTGACATATTTATTCTCTAATGAATTGTTCCAGTGACCTTTCAGAATCCATCTTTCGACTGATACTCACGGAGTACCTGTTACGGGCTATTCCGCTGCTGACACAGGAGTAGCCTCTCATGGATTTTGTGCCTTTTGGTGCCAGGAAGTCTGGGTAAGGTGAGCTCACAGTGGAGACAGGATTTACACTACCCAGGGTCAAGAATAAATGCACTCCTCGGTGCTTTACAACTTCTAAAATTCTTGTCTCACAGAAACCAAGGTGTAAAATGAGGAACCAGGGAAGATACTGGAGGCTCAAGGCCACAGAGCCACAAGGAGTCTGGGCTCTCCTTTTGAAGACCCCAAACCAGCAGTGAGGAAGCTGGTAAGACAGCCCACTGGAGGAAGGCTTTCCTGTTTCCATGGGCCAGTGTGAAAAGCAAGATTCAAGCCTGTCTGTCTTCACTAGGAAAACACAATTCTGCAGGAGGTCCAAGAACAAAAGTGCAGTCTCTTGCCTCCCTCATTACCTAAAATATCATCATCAGATCCTGTTAGGCAAGTGAAGGCAGATCGCACTGATCGATCCTGGAAGCCCATGCCAGTGCCCTAGGGGAAAGCTTGGAACAGCGCTAAGACGGAAAAGGCAGGCCCACGGTCCCCTTGGCTTCTTCCCCAGCGGGTTAGCCCTAGTAACATCAGTGCTTGTCCCCATCACATCCTACTCCTGGTTCCTAATCCTCATGAAGGGCTTTAGGTCATCGTCCTTTTGTTCTCAAAACACGACCTTGACCTTTCAAAGATTCTGTTAGGAAACTGAACCCCAGGTGGTTCCAAGGATGTGCTGACTTGGGTTTAGAAGAGAGTGCTCACCCTGCTGCCCTCACCGGGGCGGGGGGGGGGGGGGGGGGCTGTCAGTTCTCAGGGGACCGGCACAGTAGCAGACACTTCTGCTTTACCACAAAGAGGTTTCCCTTTTGTTTGCCAGATCAAACCGACTCAGGACTCCCAAGTATTCCATGACATTATTTATCAAAATAAATTTATTAAAATATTCAAAGACCACTTCAGAGTTTAGCTGCCTTCCAGACAGTTTTTTGGCACTCATAACAGACACTGTGGTTTTTTTCTACACACGAGCACGCACTCTATTTCACACACCACTTAACAACTCAAACAGACCATTTCAGGGTCAGCGATACACGAGAATAGTACGGATGACCGAGTCATGAGAACTTCAAGACCCTTGCACATACACAGTAAACATGTTCATGTTAGGACTCAAAACTTAAAACTAACACCTCTAGGTGGTACCAGGGACTGATTCGGGGAAAGATGTACAGCCAGCTAGCTAAGGCCACATGATCCCAGACCTATTGATTTTACATGTGTTTGGATCAACAGTATCACATCGGTCTCTTTCGTCTCACACTCCTGCTCTTCCGGTGAGACGCGCCACATCCAGACGGCGCATTCCCTCCCTGTGTCTGCACAGTGGCGGAAGCTGTTCTGGTACAGGCTTCTCCTGCACAGTCGGCGGCTTCCTGACTCACTACTCAACTTGGAATCAATAGTTCTGAGGGGTGTTTCCTGAACACCCGGGCCGATTTCAAGGTCCGTCTCTTTGGAAGGTCACAGCCTTCCCCCTAAGGAAACACAAAGAAATGTCCTCCGCTCTGGGGTTCCCTTTTTCAACTCAGGTAGCACGGGGTTCCGTGGCGATTTCTGGTTTTTTACACAAGTCCTGGTAGAATTCTGACTCCAAGAAACGGGGATAAGAGTTATTCTCCATCAAGCTGTACACCCTTCTCTGGGCAGTTGTAAAGCAGCCTGTCGTAGCTTCTTGTATATTCTGGGCTATAAGCGTTTTGGTCTGAAAGTCTATGTTTATCTGAAATAAAGCAAAAACAGAACCAGATCAGTCAGTATTCACTGTTAGAGAATGGAGCGCTACTATTTGAGAATGAACACCTTGTCACGACTCCCCAGCCTCCCCAGCCCCTGACGTCTTTAATTCCTTTGCTCCCTTTTGACGCCAAGGATGTCCACACTGTGCTGAAAGGAGCAATCTCGTCTCACCTCTTTGGGCGCTTCCTTTTCTATGAAGTCTGTGTATATCTTCCTTGCTTTTGAGGACAGCTTCTGGGGGGATTTGGTTTTTTTGAAGTCTTCACAAGCCAGCCAGAATTCTATATTTTCTTCACAGAATTCAGATTTTAAAAAAGCCCTGAATGCAGCCAGACCATCTGTAGGGAGGGACGAGAAGAAAAAAAAAAAAGCATTCAGAATGTGAAGAACTGAATGACCAAAATAATCCCTGATGCTTTCCTAGTACTGCAATTTAGCTATTTCCCAGATTTCATTCAGATCTGTAACCCTCAGAATTCAGCTCCTGGAAGACCAAGATGCTAGTAGGCAAAATGCTTAAGTGAGTTGGTGCCCTGCTGCAAAACAAATGTCCCCTTTGCTGTTGATGCAAAGATGCATATGCATGAGCTGCAAATCCTCTGGGAGCTAAGCCTCTTGCAAACATCGCATGCAATGGAAAAGCTGACTCAACCTCAACCCAGGGCACCGCCACTGCGCTGTTTCAGGCCAACCCGTCTTCCCCACCCGGAGCGAATATTCTGAGAAGCCAGGCTGGAGTGAACAGGCCATCTGGGCTGTGTGACTGTAACGTCTAATTCTTCTCGGGCGAGCTGCTCATTGCTGGTGGGGACCCTTGCCACCCGACGGAACCAACGCGAGGCTAACTCACATTTGCTGGCCAGCAGCTCGTCGAAGGCTTCGGACCACAGCAGCGCCTCTTCCGGGGAAGGCCTGCAAGAGAAGTCCTGCAGTGAGTCGCGCGCAGAGCGACTCCCCCTTTCCCAGCCCCGCAGAGCGGCTGGCATCTGCAAGCCCCGGGACACTCCACTCACCTGATGAAAGCTTGCTGTTTGCTTTTCTTGCCAGTTTTGGGCTTCCCAGGAGTGGAAGAATTTTGCAAGAAATAGCTCAATCGTGTTTTCCAATCCTTTAACCTTAAAGAAAAAAAAAAAAGACATTCATTAAGTGGCCATGCTTTATTAACGCTACTGCAGCGGAAAGCGTTTTTTTTTTTTTTTTTTTTTTTTTTTTTTTTTTTTAAGCAAATTAAGTCGCCCAAATGAGACAAAGCAAAACCCCAAGAGGCCGTCTTCCCATCCTAGCTAACATTTAAACCCAGCACCGGCTGCACCCGAGGCTCCGCCGTGGCCGGGACTAAAGGTGGGGCCGCCTGCACTCATCAGCGTGTGTTAACGCGCTTAGCAGCCCGCGTCCCAGAGCAGGGGGCCATTTCTGGCGCACCGCGGGGACACCGTGCCCTGGCCGCAGACCGCAGCGAACCGGTGCGGGCCGGCGCTGCGGCTTCCCTCGCCATCTCCGTCCCCGCACGCGCCGGGGGCCGCGCCGCAGCGCGGGGGTGCCCCCGCTTGGAGCGGGCTCCCCCGCCGCGACTGCGGGCGGCCGCCGCGCCCCGGGGTCCCCTGGGCCTCCCACCTCCGCCCCGCTCCCCTCCCACGCTTGCCCCGCAGTCGGCTCCCTGAGCTCGGGTCTCACTCACAAGGTGCGCTTCATCTTCTCCCGCTTCTCCTCGCTCTTCGGGCCGCTGCCAGCGCTCTTGTCCATAGCTCCACAGTCGTGCTGCACCGCCAAGAACATGGCACTTTGCATTCTCGTCTCCCACGCGCCCACCGAAACTGCTGGCGGCCGGCCGCGCGGAGCCACCTTTATAGGCGGGCCCGGCCTAGGGGCGGGACCTCGCGGCGCCTGCCCCGCCCCCTGACAGCGACGATTGGCCGGCGGCCCCCGGCAGGGGCTGGGCTTGAGGCGGCCCGCGGCAGTCACGGCTGCCGACTGCGGATCTGGAAGCGAGGGCGCTGCTGACGTCTGCGGCCCCGGCTTCGTGCGCACTCCGCGTGCTGGGGAGCTGGGGGCGGCGGGGTTTCCCTTGCGGCCGTCCCGCAATCGGGGCTGGCCCTGGGCCCCCGTTCCCGCAGCCGGCCAGCGGAGCGGGATTCCAGGCGGGGGCGGGCGCCGCAGTCTTCGGGGAGGCGGCGGGACGAAGTGGCTTTGTCCGAAGGGCCTGCGTTTTGCCTGCTGCGGGGCTGCTCACGGCCTCTCGGCGGGCGGCGCGGCGACCTGGGTGACCTTGGAGGCGAGGTGGGGGGGAGCGAGGCGCAGGGCAGGTCGCTCAGATGCACCTGGGTCTTGGGGTCCAGCAGTGCAAGCGTCAGGCTCCCCCCCCACCCCCCCCCCCCCGGCAGTCGCCTTAAAATCCACCAGAACCGTTAATTAGGAAAAAATAAAGAAATGGGAGTACGCCGGTGGGAGCTAGAGTTTGCCTGAATTGTTCAAAGCCACCCCTGTCTACCCCTGCAGGCTTGGTAAGCACAGAGGCCCTGGGCTGCATGTTGGATGCCATGTCCAGAACGCCACACCCTATCCGAGTGGTCTCCCTCAGGCCCCTAAGTGGACACTGAGATTAACAGCAGGGTATTGATTGCTGGGGACGCTGTTCCTACTTTGCATTGCACCGAAGAGCCGTTCTTGAAAATTGGAATCAGCCGACATGTGCTTGGGGGGAGCTGCCAGTAGCTGGAGCTGCAGGTTTGGCGAGGAGAGCAGACTGTTCTGTTACTCAGCGGGGCAGTTCTGTATTTTATGGTGAAAAGGAAAATCGTCTCGGTATCAGTAAGGCATTTTGAAAAGTTTTGTGCATTTATTTGATTTGAAGAGCACAGAGAGCTCTCCCAATCAGTGGTTCACCCTCTAAGTGCTTGCAACAGCCAGGGCTGGGTCAGGGCAAAGCCAAGAACTCAGTCCGGGTCTCTCGTGTAGGCAACAGAGTCTCAAGGACTTGAGCCATCACCTGCTGCCTTCTGGGTTCACAAATAAGCAGGAGCTGGACTCAGAAGCAGGGCAGGTTCGTGAACCCAGGCATTCTGAATGGGATGTGAACGGCTTAACCCCTATGCCAAACACCTGCTCCAGTAAGACAACTTAAAACACATTTGCAAACTATAAGGGTGTTATTTTTCTCAAACATGTGCTCTTCATCTTAAAAAAAAACTTTGTTTATTCTTATATCCAATTTCACTTTCATGTGATTCAACTTATTTATTAAGCATGGGTAACAAAGATACACGCTTTTTCTCACCAATACAAACCTCAATATATTTTTAACTTGGAACCTTGGATATTAGCCAGAAATTCTAACAGAGACAGCAAGGAGAGACCTGGGTTTGTGTCTGCCAGGAGACCTGAGCAGCAGATGCGAAGACTGTTGGGACCGTCGCTTCGCACCTCTTTCTCACCTGTAATGAGAAGACCGTGTCCTTGTGGGTCTGACAGGATGTTATGTAGATATTACAAGTCCTCTTGTGCTTTTGCGCTTGTGTGAGAAAGGCAGTTTCCAAGGCATAGCTGCTCGAGAGAGAGAGGTTGGGAGGATCAGCTCAGGGTGTCGGTGTGTAAGTACCGTGGAATACCAAGACAATGTCACAGATCAGTAGAGCATGAAGGTCGTGACAGATTTAATAAGTGCACTCTGGATAATAAGCAAAGAAGGAAAATAAGCAAACCTTTAACATTTACGCTCTCCCGAGAGCTCCATGCCGTGAGAACGCAGTCATCTCTGTATGTTAGCAAGTCTGCTCATCTACCCGTGCAAGCAGCTGGCTGAAGTGTGGGCTCTCCTAGAGGGTTTTTGTTTAATGTAGTTATTTGCTTTTTTTCCCCCATGAATCTTACTGGTAATTGATGCTAAGTGGCACATTTTTTCCCTGATACTTATGTGATTGATGGAGAAATCTAAAAGTGAATCAGTTCATAATTTTTGTGTCTAATATTTTTAAAAGTTAATAAAATGCCTGCTATAATCAATCCCTTTCCTCAAAAAGTTGCCACGTTGATGTCTCCTTAAAGACAAGTGGGCAATTTAAAGTGAGAGCTTCGGTGTGATAACTTCCCTTTGGGCTTTTTGCTGCCACTGGATTTTGGCTAAATAGGATTGCTTCATACTAAGGTGACACATATTTTCCACTCTGTGGAGGAAGAAGAAACTAGGCAGTGGGTTGTCAAAGTTGCACAGGGAAACCGCAGTCTGTGTGGGGCAGATAAACGCGCCTTAGATTTTCCATGTTGCATCTACCTCGCCCTCTACTGGACACATGTCTGGTTGCACTTGGAGATTCTCTGGGTAGCTCTCAAAACTTTTTTGGGTAATTTTTTAAATGTTAAATTACAAAATAAGGCAGACAAAAAATTACAAGTTTCTAATAATACCAATGAGAGATTATGAAGAATAAGAAGTCTCTCCTGCCATACTTCTCTCTTTTCCTCTATTAACTACTAGGAACTAAAAATATTTATATGTAATAACTCATGTTTATGCTTTAGAAATTTAGGAACCATGATGTACGCTTTTAAAAACCCTCACAAAGTATCATTCTGTATACTGCTGTGTGCTTTGTTTTTTTTTCAGTCAGTAAGATATTTTGGTTCCTAAATTTAGAAATGCTATAAGCTTCTTGCTTACCTTAAGGAATTTTAAGTGGTTAGTTCTTAAAAAGGAAAAAAGTAAGACCTACAAAATGTAATGCCATGTGGCAAAGGGTGTGATGAGTAATTGGAAAAAATGAAAACTTTTAGTACTTAATTGTTGGTCATATGGAAGAAATATGACATTTGTCTTTATTATCTTAGTCTATGTTTTTGGAAAATTCTTTACTTAATTGGCAAGGAGGGAGGGAGAGACTTAAGGGGAGAGGGTTGAGAATGCACTCCCATCTGCTGGCTCACTCCCCAGATGTTGCAATAGGCTGAAGCCAGAAGTGGAAACTCAGTCCAAGTCTCCCATCCAGGTGGGCAGGAACCCAACTACTTGAGCCTTGACGGCTGCCTTCCAGGGTCTGCATTAGCAGGAAGCTGGGGTTAGGAATCAGAGCTGGGCATTGAACCCAAGTAGACTGATACAGGACTTGGGTATCTTAACTGCTAGGCTAAATGCCTGCCCATAATTTAACTTGAATTGTTGAAATGTTCTTTTAATAGAATGACCTTCTGACCTGACAAAATTCTGTACCTACTCCTAATAGGCCCTGAGGTGTAAAAATCATGATTAATTTCTTAAAATGTAAATTGCGTACTCAGAAGCTAAGAGGAAAAAATTAGCTTTTTTTTTTTTTTTTGGTCAGGAATGAATCAGAGTCTAAAACTAGTACTTGACTTGCATTACGGAGGACTTACAGATTTTACCAGTCCTTGTTTTGGAATTTCCATGGTTATACCTGAGGTTCATCTGTGGGATGGAGCATGTTGTACTCCGAAGCCAAGAGGGCTTCCCCAGCTTGAATAGTTCCCTCTTCGCTGAGGGAGCCGGGGCGGAGTGTGGCCCACTGGAACAGGTGCTGCTGCAGTGCCCTCGTCCCAGTTCCGAGTCCCGGGTTGAGCACTGGCTGTGCTTCTGAGTCCAGTGTTTGCGGCATGCTCTAGCGGCACAGGTGCTAGCTCGGCTAGGTGGGTGCCTGCTACCCATATAAGAGACTCAAACTGCATTCCCTGCTCCTGGCTTCAACCTGGCCCCGCCCTGGCTCTTGGAGGCATTTGGGGAGTAAATCAGCAGGTGGGAGATCTCTGTCTATGACTTTCTTTGTCCCTCTACCTTTCAAACAAAAATTTTTTAAAAATCTGGATTTTTTTTTGGAAACCAAAAATGGAGACTCATAAAGTTTTGTTTCTTTTGCTGAATAAAAAACACTAACACAGTGAGATATCTGCAATAAGTTTTTGTAGTTACATTTGGAAGTTAAAGGGCCATAAATGAGTATGGGGTATAAATCAGTAGTTGTTTTCTAATCTGTTCCTGTTGCTTCTCTTTTCTTGTGCATGGAATACCAGGGAGAGGAGGTGACTATGGATACTTCTTTATAAAACAAGTTACACAGGTGGTATGTTGTCTAAAAGTACAGAGGTGAATCTAGGAATTTCTGTTCAAACCATTGGAATGTCAGGTGTCCTATTGACCAGTTTTTTGAAGTTTGAGGATATTAGGCTAACATCAAGATTTCAAGGGTCTATATATGATATCAGTCACCAAATGACCCCTCCCCCCCTTTAAAATAGGGATTTTAAAAATTTAGTGAATAAGGGATCTGTTTGCATTTTCCCCCCTGCCCGTAGAACACTGTCTATTCCTCTATAAAGAGCGTTAATCCATTTTAGAAATTGGCTTTCATGGGCCTTTGATTCATGGACTACATCACAATGACCTAAGATCTTGTGGCTTTTCTCTTTCAAAAATATTTCTGGAAACCAAAGTTTCAAAATCTCAAAGGAATTAATTGGAAAAAGGTTACATTTAAGCAGATATCAGTAAGCTCTGGCACAGTTGTGTGTTATAAATATTCAAGTCTTCAATGCTGAGCTAATGGCAATGGTCCTCTGAAAGTTTCCAGCTTTGAAAGACAAGGTAATTTTTCACTCTTTTTCATAAGATACCTTAGGAGCGCGGGATGGCTGGAGGGATTGTCCACATTTGGGACAACTTTCCCTTTGTTCCTGGTTCCAGGCTTACTTTAGTTATGACCCTGGGCAATTTGCTCAGCTTTCTTGTGCCTGAGTTTCTTACCCTCGAGGTAAGAAATAATGATAGCGTCCCTCCTTTGCAGAGCAGGTAGAACAGTGCTGCAAACACCCTGAGCAGTTTGGCTGGTCTTATTATATTCAGTGAAACTTTGTTGTAGGACTTGTCTCTTCCTGGTGGCATTTGCCTTCTGCCTGTATGTATGTAAGTATGTATGTATGTGTGTAGTTACTATTTGCTGTTTTCCTGGAACCTATTCTAAGATGCCACCCCTAGCATGGCATGTTACCTCTTCTGGGTGGAAAAGTTGAATCAAAACAAAGTTATGGGGCTGGCCTTGTGGCTCAATAGGCTAATCCTCCGCCTGTGGCTCCGGCACACAGGGTTCTAGTCCCGGTCGGGGTGCCAGATTCTGTCCCGGTTGCTCCTCTTCCTGTCCAGCTCTCTGCTGTGGCCCCGGAATACAGTGGAGGATGGCCCAAGTGCTTGGGCCCTGCACCCCATGGGAGACCAGGAGAAGCACCTGGCTCCTGGCTTCGGATCAGCACTGTGTGCCGGCCACAGCCCGCCAGCTGCAGCGGTCGTTGGAGGGTGAACCAACACGGGGGGGGGGGGGAAGCAAGACCTTTCTCTCTGTCTCTCTCTCTCACTGTCCACTCTGCCTGTCAAAAAAAAAAAAAAAAAAAGTTATGGGTACCTATTAGTTCCAGTGGCACACAGACAGCGTCTCCCTTGCTGCTGTGTTAGGGATGGAGGTGGGCCAATGCGGCAGATCTTGGGGTTCTGTTCACCTGCTGGGTTTCCTGGTAGTCCTCTTGTGTTCTTCCTAAACCTGGGTAATCAATGATATAAGGTTACTTTTTTTTAAGACTTTCTTTTCTTTTTTTAAATTTTATTTATTTATTATTATTATTTTATTTTTTGACAGGCAGAGTGGACAGTGAGAGAGAGAGAGAAAGAGAAAGGTCTTCCTTTGCCGTTGGTTCACCCTCCAATGGCTGCCGCGGCTGGCGCGCTGCGGCCGGCGCACTGCGCTGATCTGATGGCAGGAGCCAGGAGCCAGGTGCTTCTCCTGGTCTCCCATGGGGTGCAGGGCCCAAGCACTTGGGCCATCCTCCACTGCACTCCCTGGCCACAGCAGAGAGCTGGCCTGGAAGAGGGGCAACCGGGACGGAATCTGGTGCCCCGACCGGGACTAGAACCCAGTGTGCCGGCGCCGCAAGGCGGAGGATTAGCCTAGTGAGCCGCGGCGCCGGCCCTTAAGACTTTATTTTCTTTAGAGAAGATTTAGTTTCACAACAAAATTAAGAGGAAGATACAGAAATACCTCAGATGTTCCCTACGTTGACACACACATGGCCTCACCCATTAACAACATCCCCTATCAGAGTGGTCATTGATACCTCATTGTTCTTCATGGTCCATGGTTGACATCAGGGTCCACTTTGGGTGTTGTACACTCTGTAGGCTTAGATGCTGTACAGTGGCAGGTCTCCACCATTGTAGGATCATGCAGTGGATTCTTACTGCCCTAAACATCCTTAATGTTCTGCCTGTTCATCCTTCTTTTTCTCACAGCTGTTGGCAACTACTGATCTTTTTCTGTCTCTGTAGTTAAGCCTTCTCCTGAGTGTCATACCATGGATGGAGTTGTACAGTGTGTATCGCTTCTCGGCCTTTTGGCTAAGATCAAGTGTGGAATTGTACAGTTCGTAGTCTTTTTAGATTGACTTCTTTAATTTGGTAATATGTAGTTTCTTCCATGTTTTTGTGACTTGAGAGCTTATTTCTTTTTAGCTCAGAATAATAGTGAGGGACATCTTAAATGCCTCCAAGTTTTGGCCATTATAATTCAAGCTGCTATACACATCCATGTGCAGGTTTTGGTGTAGACCTAAGTATTTAGCCTCTTTGAGTAACTACCAAGGAGGCACAATTGCTTAGATGTAAGATAAGAATGTGTTGTTTTGTAAGAAACAGTCAAGGGCTGGTATAGTGGCATAGCAGGATAAGCTGCCACCTGTGATGTGGGCATCCCTCATGGGTGCTTGTTTGAGCCTCTGGCTGCTCCACATCTGATCCAGCTTCCTGCTAATGTGCCTGGGAAAGTAGTGGAAGCTGGCCTAAGTGCTTGGGCCCCTGCTACCCATGTGGGAGATCTGGAAGAAGCTCTGGGCTCCTGGCTTTGGATTGGCCTAGTTCTGGCCTTTATGGCCATCTGGGGACCTTTCTCTTTCTCTCTCTCCTTCTCTCTTTCTATAAGCTCTGCCTTTCAAATAAATAAATAAATAAATAAGGCCGGCGCCGCGGCTTACTAGGCTAATCCTCCGCCTTGCGGCGCCAGCACACCGGGTTCTAGTCCCGGTCGGGGCACCGGATTCTGTCCTGGTTGCCCCTCTTCCAGGCCAGCTCTCTGCTGTGGCCAGGGAGTGCAGTGGAGGATGGCCCAAGTGCTTGGGCCCTGCACCCCATGGGAGACCAGGAGAAGCACCTGGCTCCTGCCATCGGATCAGCGTGGTGCGCCGGCCGCAGCGCGCTGGCCGCGGCGGCCATTGGAGAGTGAACCAACAGCAAAGGAAGACCTTTCTCTCTGTCTCTCTCTCTCTCACTGTCTACTCTGCCTGTCAAAAATAAATAAATAAAAAAATAATCATTTAAAAAAAAAAACCAAACTGTCTTCCAACATGGCTGAACCATTTTGTGCTCCCACCAGTAATAAATGAGCATTCTCATGGCTCCGCCTCCTATCTAGGACTTGGTGTTGTCAGTGTTCCAGAATCTGGCCATTCTAATAGATGTGTAGTGGTAGCTTGGTTGTTTTAAGGTTCATTTCAATGATGATGCGACATGGACATCTTTTTATAAGCTTATTTGCCATCTGTACATCTTATTTGGTCAGGTGTCTGTTAAGGTCCATGGCTTCTTAAGTTGGATTTTTTTATTTTCTTATTTGAGTTTAAAAGTTCTTGGTATGTTTTGGAAAACACTTCTTTGTTAGATTTGTCATTGCAAGTATTTTCTCCCAGTCCACAGCTAATTTTTTTCATTCTCTCGATATTGTCTTTTTTTTTTTTTTTTTGGTAAAGATTTATCTATTTATTTCAAAGGCAGAGTTACAGGGAGGCAGAGGCAGAGAGAGAGAGAGAGAGAGAGAGAGGGAGCGCTCTTCCATCCACTGGTTCACTCCCCGAATGGCTGCAACAGCTGCAGCTGGGCTGAACCGAATCCAGGAGCCAGCTGCTTCTTCCGGGTCTTCCATGAGGGTGCTGTGTAGGGGCCCAAGGACTGGACCATCTTCAGCCGATTTCCCAGGTGTATTTTCAGGGAGCTGGATCAGGAGTGGAGTAGCCAGGACTCGAACTGGTACCCACATGGGATGCTGGCACTGGAGGCGGCAGCTTCACTAAATACGCCGCAGTGCTGGCCCCTTGATGTCGTCTTTAGCAGGATGGAAAGTTTTTTTTTTTTTTTTAAAGGTTTATTTATTTATTTGAAAGTCAGAGTTACACAGAGAGAGGAGAGGCAAGAGAGAGAGAGAGAGAGAGAGAGAGAGAGAGAGAGGTCTTCCATCTGATGGTTCGCTCCCCAATTGGCCACAATAGCCGGTGCTGCGCTGATCTGATGCCAGGAGCCAGGAGCCTCTTCTGGTCTCCCACAGGGGTGCAGGGGCCCAAGGACTTGGGCCATCTTCCACTGCTTTCCCAGGCCATAGCAGGGAGCTGGATGGGAAGTGGAGCAGCAAGGACTTGAACCAGTGCCCATATGGGATGCCAGTGCTTCAGGCCAGGGCATTAACCCACTGTACCACAGCGCCGGCCCCAGGACAGAAATTTTTAAGAAAGCCCAGCTTATCAATTCTTTCTTTCATGGATTGTGCCTTTGATGTTGTACGTAAAGACCCAAGGTCATCCTTGTTCTCCTGTTATTTTCCAGGAGTTTTATAGTTTTGTATTTTACATTTAAGTCTGTCATCTCTTGAGTTATTTGTTTTTTGGTTTTTTTTTTTTTTTTTTTGCAGTTGCTGAATATCAGACGTTTATTCTTTAACTTCCTACCGTTGCTAAAATCTACTCCGTAAGTGGCTCCTCTGACAAATGAGTTATTTGTATAAAGTTATTTTTTAAAAATATTTAAGTTCCTTCTCAATAATATTGGAACGTGTTCAGCTTTACTTGCTATTCATCTGTTTTCAAAGTCTTCTCTGCCATCCTCACACAGCGAATTCTCTCCATTGGACGTTTCTTTTTCTTGATGCGGTTCAGGAGGGTTTAAAGTTGCCTTGGGAGCTACTGCTGCTCCCTCCTTCTCTAACTGCATTTTGTTCCTTCCTGATTATAGGGAACTTTTCTCATTGGAGTCTCACGGTTTTTGGTGCATCAACAGTTTTATCTTCTTCAGTGCATTTTAAGTGGGAACTTGTTTCCCTTTCTTCAAGAGTTTAAAATAAGCCCAGCTGAAGCCAACACAGCTGCTGGCCTGCGCAGCCTCTGTGAGCTGTGTTTGACTCAGCAACGTCCGTTTCTTCAGAACACTTTTGGAGTCATTTTTTCTCTTTAAGGATTTATTTGTTTGAAAGGCAGAGTCAGAGAGGGAGAGATAGAAAAGAGAGAGAAAGATATTTTCCATCCACTGATTCACTTCCCAAATGGCCACAACAAACTAGGGCTGGGCCAGGTGGAAGCCTGGAGCCGGTATCTCTGTTCCGGTCTCCTGTGTGGGTGGCAGGGGCCCAGGTACTTGGGCCATTGTCCATCGCTCTGCCAGATGCATCTGCAGGGAGCTAGACGGGAAGTGGAGCAGCCAGTACTCAGAGTACTCAGCATCCTGGGATGTTGGTGTTGTAGGTAGTGGCTTAACCTGCTTTGCCACAGTGCAGCCCCTGGATTCAGATTTTGGGAATCACTCATTTTCTGAAGGGTTACTGAGCTTCCACCATCCGTGTTGTCTCCGTCATGAAGGGCCTCCTGATGTCGTCCTCAGCAAGTGGTCACCTAGGCTGACCTGACTTTCCTTACCATTTAGAACCTGCTCTGAAAGCACTGCAGTTTCTTACTACTAAGCTCTCTCCCTCTTGAGGAGTGAGTTCGCTGGCTCTTCTCATCCTTCACCAGCGTCTTGTGAAAGCAGCTTTATGCTCCTCTGAAGATGGGACGGCTCATCAGAAGTGTCTCGTCGGTGACGCCTGCACTTTTCCTCATTCTTGTGAGATTTTGAAGTCTGTTTTCCTGTGGCTGCTTGGAATTGGGCGTGTTTTCATGCATCTTCTGAGGATGTTTAAAGCAGGAGATTTCCTCTGCCCACGCCTTCTCTGAAAGTGTGGGCTCTAACCCCGCTCCGAGAGCTGGCGATTTCCAGCTCTTCGTGAGCGGCCTCCAGTGTTTCTACTTCTCATCATCTGCTCTGGAGCTCCCAGTGAAGTTGACTCCTGGCCTTCAAATCTGTTTTCAGCGAGGTTGACCGTGTCACACGTGTGTTTCCTCTGGAAGGGCGTGTTGGGAAAAGAGTCGCAGAATAGAGGAGAGGCAGTGCACGAGTTTACAGCCAGACCGAGTTTATTCGGAGAAAATAAACCCGCCGAGGTGGGTGACCCACTGCCTGCGTGTGCAAGATGCAGCATGTGGCAGAAGGCCCCGACCCCCAGGGGCCGGGCCTTTCTAAGGAGGGCTAGGGCGGGGGTGGGGGTAGGGGGCAGCAGGGAGGGGAATTCCAGGAACTGGGGGGAGGGGGGCTTGGGAACCTGGGAAATAATGCGGGGTGGGGTATGCAGGCAATAGGGTGTGAGACTCAACTGTTTCAAGGGCAAGGAATACATTCCAGAGTGCATCTTCTTTGGCAACGAGGGAGAATGGCTGAGGCTTATGTCCTTGTTCCATCAGGGCAGAAACATCAGTGGCTCATCCTTTGTCTTCACTTCCGTAGGGTGGCTTCTAATCGTTGAGAATCCCACCATGACTATAAACACCCCCACCTCCCACAGCAATTCTTGGGGTCTGGGGCTGGTTGAAGGCCCTCCGGCAGGGCTGCCACTGGCTGTACAGGGTGCTGGGAACCTGTGCCTCACAGAGCACTGCAGCCATGAGCAGGCCCTCCCTCATCCCCCAGCTGCCGTGAGTCTCTGCAGGGAGTCAGGACTGCAAGGGCCACACAGACCAGGAGAGAGCAATCTGCTTGCTGGAGCCAGACCAGCACGAGAAACAGGCAATTAGTGGCAAATATGTCTTCTCCATTTAAACTCTTCATTCTGTAGCTCCGAGTCTTTTATGGCTACAAAAGTCATAGAAAATTTTCTTCCTTGTTTACAAAATATTTTATTTATTTGAAAAGCAGAGAGAGAAACAGGGAGGGAGGGAGAGGGAGGTGGGGAGAGAGAGAGAGAGATCTTCCATCTGCTGTTTCACTATACAAACGCCCACCATAGCCAAGGCTGAGCCAGACCAAAGCTGGGAACCCAGAGCTCAATCTGGATCTCTCATGTGGGTGGCAGAGACCCAGTGATCCATTTCCTGCTGCCTCCCAAAGTGCACAGGAGCTGCCTGCAGATGGTGGCTGGAGTACTTGGCTTCAGCCTGGCCCAGCCCCGGCTGTTGCAGCCATCTGGGGAGTGAATCAATGGATGGAAGATCTCTCTCTCTGTCTTTCCACCTCTCTGTAACTCTGCTTTTCAGATAAATGAAATTAAATTTTTTTTAAAAAAGATAAGTTTTTTTTCATGCAAAGAATTTTTGAAATTCAGTTGCCATTTTTCACAACGTATATTTGTCATGGAAGTTCTAGAGACGTTGTGTAGGCGACCCAGATCCACTTCCTGAAAATAGTGTGACGACTTCCACTTTGGCAGGACTGAGCTACTCTTTTCTGAGAAATTCTGACCAGTTGTAGAGTTTTCTTGAAAGTATAAATCACCATCGCTGTTAAGTTAGTCATCCCTCCCACCACTTTGCCAAGGGTGGTCAACCTTGAACACTTTCCCTAAAACACCTGCGATGCCTCAGAGCTCTGAAGTTTCAGTCTACTTGACGTGCTGCTCTTTATCTTCCCATCTCCATCTCAGGGTGGACACAGCGTGGCTGTCCTGCCTCTTGCGGAACACAGTGATCCCTCCCCGGACTGGTGGGTGACATGAGGGAGCTGGGAGGGTCTGACAAAGCTCTCTGTTTTGTGAAGCTGTGAACAAGGTGAAAGACCTCCTTCCTTCTAAATATTAACTGTCTATGGCTTATCTTTGCCGAATGGTGTGTAAACAGACCTCCTTTGCAGAGTGCTTTTTGATTTGAAAGCAAGCAGAGCTTAGGAACACTGCCCGTGAAGAAGAGACTGTGTGTGTGTGTGTGTGTGTGTGTGTGTCGCTGTGTGTTGGACAGGTGAATGACCGTAGCTTTGCGAAACCTGCCAGAGCTGAGTCCAGGGTGGTCAGGAGAATTTCTGTGTACGTCTCTCAAATTTAGGCCAGCGAGTCTTTGTAGCAATGTCAAATTTGCTTTATGTCAGGGAAGGATTTCTCCTCTCAACCTCCTCTGTAGCATCTGTTCATTTGTCCTGTAAACGCTGAAGCCCCCTCAGTTGTTTTCAGTTTGCCCCGCGCATTCACTCCCAGCCATTCTGTTGTGATCTGCGTTGATTCCTCTGCTGCAGCTGGTTGTCCAAGCTTGGTTTATTTAGATGACTCAGCAGCAGTTCAGACGAACTTGTAAGCACAACATTTCCTATCCTTGACCCTGAAACTTTTTTTTTTATTTGACAGGTAGAGTTAGAGAGAGAGAGAGAGAGAGAGAGAAAGGTCTTCCGTCCGTTGATTCACTTCTCAAATGGCTGCCATGGCCAGCGCTGCGCCAATCCAAAGCCAGGAGCCAGGTGCTTCCTCCTGGTCTCCCATGCAGGCGCAGGGGCCCAAGCACTTGGGCCATCCTCCACTGCCTTCCTGGGTTACAGCAGAGAGCTGGACTGGAAGAGGAGCAACCGGGACTAGAACCATGCGCCCATATGGGACGCCAACACCATAGGTGGAGGATTAACCAAGTGAGAAGGCCCCAACCCTGAAACTTTGTCTTTTTTTTTTTTTAAGATTTATTATTTATTTATTTGAAAGCCAGAGTTACACAGAGAGAGTGGCAGAGAGAGAGAGAGAGAGAGAGAGGTCTTCCATCCGATGGCTCACTCCCCAGTTGGCCGCAACAGCTGGAGCTGCACGGATCCGAAACCAGGAGCCAGGAGCTTGTCTTTGCTTTTGTTTTGTAGCTGCACGAATGGGACCGCCTTCATTCAGTTACCTGAGATAATGCATGGGAAGGAGGGTGCAGGCACCTTTGAGCTCTGCCCTCTCCCAATCACATTGTACATCTATTGAAATATTAATTTTACTTCTTAACAATGAGCCTCTCTTCTCTCCACGACCATTTTCCACCTTCCTAATTCTCTATTTCTAGCAATAACTCTAACGTTTCATCTTTTTTTATTAAAAATATTTATTTATTTGAAAGGCAGAGAAAGAGAGAAGGTGGTGGGTGGAGAGAGATCTTCCATCTGCTAGTTCACTCCCCAAATGGCCACACAACTGGGGCTTGTCCAGGTCCAGACCAAAGTCAAGAGCCTGGAGTCCATCTGGGTCTCCATGTTGTCCATCTTCCATGGCCTTCCCAGATACATCAGCAGTTAACAGGGAGCTGGATCAGAAATGGAACAGCTGGGACAGAAACTGGCACACTGAAATGGGATGCTAGGGTCACAAGCAGGGGCTTAACCCACTGTACCATAACGCTGGCTTAATCTTTCATCTTTTAATCTATTTCTCTAGTGAATTATCTATTTTTCAGCCAGAATGATTTTACAAAATCTCCTATCTGATAATTGTTACTTTCCTTGTGCTTCCTAACCATGAATGGTCTTCCCTTCCCTTTAGTTGGGTTCCATGTCCCTTAGTCTGGCTTACACGATCCTCTCGAGCTGGCCCCAGACACCTGTCCAGCCTCGTCCTCTGTTCCCACCTTGCCCTCCAAGTGGTTATCCGTTGAGCTCTTTCCATTTCTCCTCTGCACCTAGTTTCCTCTTCCCTTTGGCCCTGTGCTCATGCTGTTCCCTGACGTGGACTCGTCCTGTTCTTCCCATTCTTCCTGGACACTCTTCAGTGTTGCTCATCTTCCTTCTCTCTCCTAACACCATTGCATTACATACTTTTCCTTCCTCTATAAATCTGGGTGAGATGCCCCTCCCAAGGCCTCTTGTAACACCTGTCAGTCCTCAGCAGCCTACACAGTGAATGGTAATGGAATGCTTTTTTGGTAATATCCTTGGCTGGACTGTTTGTTACTTTGTTTAGTATTATACCTTAACACATGAAGAATACTAAGTGAGTATTTTTTGAGGAAATGAACGGATAAAAATATGAGCAGGGTGGCAGGTGTTTGGTGCAGCAATTAAGCCTTTGCTTAGGACACTCACGAGATACATTGGAGAGCTTGGGATCAAGGCCCACCTCTGCTTCTCACTCAGCTTCCTGAAAAAAAAAAAAAAAGAGAGAGAGAGAGAGAGAAAGAAATACAGATGAATGAATGAGTAACTGCACTTCCAGGAAGTCTGCCATTTGCATCAGTGTGATTGGAATTAAAGATTCATGTGTTCACGATCTATAATTAAGTTTCAATCATTTCTATATAACATTGATTTCTATATTAACATTGAATTTCTATATTAACGTTACATTTAAAAAAAAAGATTTATTTGTCTGAAAGGGAGGGTTACAGAGAGAGATCTTCCATCCACTGGTTCACTCACCAAATGACTGCAATAACCAGGGCTGGGCCAGGCCGAAGCCAGTAGGCTGGAGCTTCCTCCAGGACTCCCACGTGGTGCAAGGGCCCTAGCAGTTAGTCATCTCCCACTGCTTTCCCAGGCCATGGCAGGGAGCTGGACTGGAAGGGGGCATCTGTATGGGACGCTGGCATTGCAGGTGCTAACTTAACCCATTGTACCACAACATCACTACATCCTGAATTTTTGCATTGCTTTTGAATTAGTCTTCTTTTTTTTTAAGCTTTATTTATTTATTTATTTGAAAGTCAGAGTTACAGAAAGAGAAGTAGAGACACAGAGAGATATCTTTCATCTGCTGAGTCGCTCCCCAAGTGGCCACAACAGCTGGAGGTAGGCCAATCTGAAACCAGGAGCCAGGAGCTTCCTCCGGATCTCCCATGTGGATGCAGGGGCCCAAGTATTTGTGCCGTCTTCTGCTGTTTTCCCAGGTGCATTAGCAGGGAACTGGATGGGAAGTGGAGTAACAGGGACTCAAACCAGCAACCATACAGTGGCAGCGTCTTAACCCATTATGCCACTATGCCATTTCTGTGACTTTTAAGGAATATCCATTTGGGACCATTATATCACATATGATCTCTTTGTTGTTTTGGTTGGGCAAATGGTCCAGGGCCCAATACATTACAGATTTTAGAAGACGGAACATCCCCTAATGATTTTCAGTCTTTTATAATTATAGAAAATAATTTTCTTCAAACTTTTCCTACTTTCAGCTTTGGATTGCTATTCTCTCTTAAGTACTGTTGCACTATTTGGGTTAAAATATTCAAACTTATAATGATTATAATAATAGAATTATCAGTTTAGATAATACTCTGGGGCTCAAGAAAAGCAAAACAAATTGTAAAAGATTACTAAGAGTATAGTCATTGGTTAGCACTTGAAAGAGTTAAAAAATGGATTTCTGCTTTTAAGATCTTTTTTTTATGGCACTTTTTTTTAAAAAGATTTTTATTTATTTACTTGAGAGGTAGAGTTACAGACAGTGAGAGGGAGAGGCAGAGAGAAAGGACTTCTGTCCGTTGGTTCACTCCCCAAATGGCTACAAGGGCCGGAGCTGCGCTGATCCAAAGCCAGGAGCCAGGAGCTTCCTCTGGGTCTCCCATGCAAGTGCAGGGACCCAAGGACTTGGGCCATCTTCCACTACTTTCCCAGGCCACAGCAGAGAGCTGGATTGGAAAAGGAACAGCCAGGACTAGAATCGGTGCCCATATGGGATGCCGGCGCTGCAGGCGGAGGATTAGCCAGGTGCGCCATGGCGCCGGCCCCAGGGAACAGTTACTAGAGATAAGCGATGTTGGGGTTCCATGGGTCTTTCAGATGAGATCTGTAAAGCCATTAAGGGGTCAGATGATTCTTTATTGCTCCAAAGCACAGTGACAGGAATTTCTCCAATCACTTGGGGGGGGGGGTCCCTGAATCTGATGAAGAAAGCACTGAAAACTAAAGATGATTTTCAATCATAACCACACAGATTCCTTAAATAAAATATTCGCATAGATTTACTAGTAAGCATTTTAACAGAAACAGTTCACAGTAAAATATGAAATTCTTGGCACCTGCAAGTGAGAGAAGAGACTGGCTAATTTGCGTCAAGCAGAAACTGTGTTATAATTTACAGCTGAGAAGACGCGTGATCCCCACCTGACTTGGCCTGTGCGGGCGCGGATAGGCACGTGGCAGTCCACGTCTGCTGCAGGGCTCTGAGCTGCTCTGTGGCATGTGAGGCGTCAGCTGTGGCGCAGGGAAGTCTGACCAAGAAGTGAAAGCTGAAGTGGTGCTGGTAGCAGGGGCCTCTGCTGCTTCCTGTTTTGAGTGCTTATCTGTACACCTGCCTTCTTTCCTTTTGCTTTCACGAGATAAGATTCTAATCGCTCACCTTGGTCTCCACCGGCCACAGGCTCTTCCATAAGGCAGGTGCTTGAAGCATACTTGTTACTTGAAGCTAATCAAAGAAGCTGGGGTTTGGGAGACCTTGGAAGACAGGGCAGGTGCTAATGATGAACTGCCTTTGCCAAGTTCCTTCTTCTCTGGGGAGGGGGGGCTCAGCGGGGGGCTTCCCCTCTGGGAGCACCCAAGTCCGAGTCCCCTATACTTCCCTTTCCCACACTGAGCTCCCCCTGTGTCCCCTCTGTGAGGCAGGGTTGTCTCCGAGTCTGTCCTCTTCTGTCTCTGCAGAGACCAGCTCTGGCCTGGCACACGGTGTTAGAAAAGTCAGTGACTTCAATGAATGCCTTACTTTCTCTGAGCCTTTTTTTTCCCTCTCTGATAAATGGGATCATTAATAACAGCATGGTAGGCCGGTGCTGCGGCTCACTTGGCTAATCCTCCGCCTGTGGTGTCAGCGCTCCAGGTTCCAGTCCCGGTTGGGGCACCGGGTACTAGTCCTGGTTGCTCCTCTTGCAGTCCAGCTCTCTGCTGTGGCCTGGGAGGGCAGTGGAGGAAGGCCCAAGTGCGTGGGTCCCTCTACCCGCAGGGGAGACCAGGAGGAAGCACCTGGCTCCTGGCTTCGGATCGGTGCAGCGTTGGCCGTAGCAGCCATTAGGGGCGTGAACCAATGGAAGGAAGACCTTTCTCTCTGTCTCTCTCTAACTCTGCCTGGCCAAAATAAATAGATAAATAACAGCATGGTATTGGGGCTTCTGAGAACCTGCCTCAGAAAGAACACTGGCCCTCCCACCTTTAATACAGGAGCAATAGGTTTTGTCATGGGGCACTCACCTGTGTTGAATGCTGAGCAGGCCCTTTGCATATGTTATTGTCTCCTAGCCTTACACCCTGCCGGGTCCATGCTTTTATCCCATTCCATTGATGCTTGGAGAAGTGAGCAAACTGTCCCACATCCACAGCCACCCAGCCAGGCCCCAGATACACCTCCGTAACCTGCCAGCTGTTGGATTTAGCCACCATGTATTTAATGTTTCTGTTGCAAGTTAAGTTTGAGTTGGCAGCACCAGGCCTCCTGGGGATACCCTGGCTCTTGCTAATGGTCTAAAAGGTTGCAATTATGGTCTCTGAATGTCTGACCTTGAAAGTTAAGCTGGCGGGATCCTGACTATCATACCTCGGTTGGCACATGGTAAGTGTGTCCTCATGATGTGGCTGTTGAACAAAAAAATGAATTGGTTCATGAAAAGCCTATGGATGGTGTGAGTGGCTCATGGAATAAACCGAGAGACTCTATACATGTCCGATTGCAGAGATTTTTAAACACCCATGAGCTCAGCTCAAACGATCTGCATCTGATGCTCATTTAGGAAGCGAAAAAACGTGAGCTAAAGGGATTGATTAGTCATCCAGGGACCTCATTAAAAATGAAAATTCCTACATTCCATTCCTGGAGTTTGTTATTTTTAAACCCACCCGTTGTGAATGTGACTGCAAATGCTTTGTAACTTGTGCGTGCTAATAATATTCAAGAATTGAGTTCTCTTATGTGAAACTGGGAGAAAGTATCCTTTGGGATTGACTGAAATTCATGGAAGGGAACAGCTCAGAGGCCCAGTACAATCTGAAAAGAAAGGACTCTTTCATGGGGTGAAAGGAATGTTTCTTTTGTCGCTATCTCCTTGGAAACAAATCTGGTTGACTATAATTTAACAAGGGGATCCAGCCGGAGTGCTGTTCAGGGCTGAGTTACCCCAGGTGCCGGCTGCGCCTGGTCACGGTCTGAAAGGATGAGCCAGGAAACCGAGTGAGGGCGGAGGAGCCGCTGCTGGGGGGTTGGGGGGGGGCTGGGGGTGACTCAGTGGCGGCTGTGCTTCCCGGCGCACGTCTTCCCATTCTGGCTTTTGCTTTTTGGCTTTCAAAATACAAACAAGCAGTAATTACTGAGGCTGACCCGGTGCTGAGCAGAATCTCTCTCTTTTTTATGACAGGCAGAGTGGACAGTGAGAGAGAGAGAGAAAGAAAGGTCTTCCTTCCATTGTTTCTCCCCCAAATGGCTGCTATGGCCGGCACACCGCGCTGATCTGAAGCCAGGAGCCTGGTGCTTCCTCCTGGTCTCCCCTGCGGGTGCAGGGCCCAAGCACTTGGGCCATCCTCCACTGCCCTCCCGGGCCAAAGCAGAGAGCTGGACTGGAAGAGGAACAACCGGGACAGAATCTGGCGCCCCGACTGGGACTAGAACCCGGTGTGCCGGCGCCGCAGGTGGAAGATTAGCCTAGAGAGCTGCGGCGCCAGCCATGAGCAGAATCTCATTTCTATCCACACAAAACCTCTTGCGGTGGCTGGAGGTATAGGTATAGGATCTGATCTTCCTTATTCCAGCCTCCACTATGAGAGCAGAGGGACGCAAAACCACCATAGTAGGAAAATATTCATGAATGCACGGAAAATCAATCATTTCCTACCCAAAACCTCCTTCCCTCTTGATACCTAGTCGTCTTGCTGGTTAACAGTCACTCACATGCAATGTGAATGAGGTGGACCTCGGTAGAAGGCACTGATAATGGAGTCTGGGAGTATGGCCAGGTAACAATTAGAGGACAAAATCAACAGGGAGAATAGCATATCGGGCAAGCAGAAAGTGGAGGATGTGGAGAGCAGTCTTGGGGGAAGATATGACAATCTTGGAAGTTATTTTAAAAGATGTAGAATGCAAAATGAACCATGGGATGTATTTTGTTTTGTCTTTCCTAACTTTGTGATGAGATGCTTTGTTCATTCAGATACTTGGCATGTGCTTAAAATTATAATCTAAATATTGGTGACATTTTTAAGATATTTTTATTTTTGGAATCTTGATTTTATTTTTAAGACAAAGTCATAATCAAATGTTCTCACCATTTGTTCAGAAATTTTGGATTCTGTTTTAATGAATTCCTTTTAGGTAGCCTCTTTGTTGTCAGTTACCCTTCTTTATGACAGTGTCCTAGGCTGCTGTCCTGGATTTACAGATGAGGGAAATGAAGGTTTGCTTTAAGGTTTTGCAGTTAGTGAGAGAACCAGGATTAGAATGTAGGCACTAAGACTTCCCAGGCCACGTTTGTAAATTCTAAGTTAGACTGTAGGCCCTTTAATTCCCTTCTTATGCCACAAATTTGAATTCAGAAAAGATTCTTTATGCCAGCCCAAGCCCATCTGTTGGGCAGAGCCCTGGTTCCAGAACATTCCTCAGTGCTGTCAGTATCCAGGTGGCTAGCCAGTCCAGTGAGGCATGGGCTCCGTTTTACTCAGTTACCGTTTAGCTTAAGCTCAGTGATGGCTGCTTACTCTCAAGGAATTGTCGCTAATTTTTTGGAAGGATACTTCAGTGTAGCATTCATTCATATAGTCTCAAAAAGGGAGCAACTAACTAACATATGGCCTAATTTTTACGTATTTAAATACACCATCTAAACTGAAAAATTGGCTGCACCTTCTTTACAAAGGAATGAGTGTAGGCGCATAGTCTGTCTCTTACTTTGCTACTGAACACTGGTCTTGCTGTTCAGAAATGCAGCTTGGAAACCTTTGGGATGTGCGATGTGATTGAGCATAGGAACCCACACAGGTCAGGTTTTCAATCTTTCTGAGTCTCCAAGGTTTTCATGGAACCGGATAAGGGATCCTCGCGCGTAATGGCAGTGATTTTCCAGGAATATGTGCTCACAGGATCAGGGAAATGTGAACAGCTACTTGAAGTTCTTACAAGACTCAGGGTCATCTAAGATTTGCATGTGATCGAGGCTATGATTAATTATTAATAGGTACAAAGAGTCTCTTCTCTTTAGCTCTCTCATTTGCAGTCTTGGTAATGATACCTTTTATACAGGTTCCTTCAATTTGAGAATTTTCCTTCTACATTCATTATCTCATTTCATGGTCACAAAACTATATGAAGGAGAAAAGGAAAACAGCATTCCTCTGTGTTTTAAAGACACAGCTGCTGCGGCTGGTCTGATGGCCAATCATCAGAGTCCCTCTAGCCTGAGAGTAACCGTTCTGACTCCTGGCTCAGAACTGTCCCTTCCCCACCCACCGTGTGAAAGAGGGACAATGAGGCAGGAAGACAGAAAAGAAGGAAGACATTAAACAGTTGTTAAATGTTAACTGTGTGCTTACTCTTTTAAGATAATTAATTTTCAAGTAGTTTGCGTATTTGCAGAGTCAGCGTTTCAGCTTCATCGTTTCTCCGCACCAGGAGCATCAATGTCATATCTGCTTTACAAATGAAGAAAATATAGAAACTCAAACAATACAGGGGAAATCGGTTGGCAAATTAAACAGAATAGACGTCTGTCCATACCAGGAGACTATTGAGATAATTAACAAAAGGGGAATTATCCAAAGTATTTACTTTCCCTTTTATCAAAGGCAGATTTTAAAATCTTATTTGATTTTCTCATTTTTTAAGCAATCTTTTTTTTCTTATCTAAAATTGGTTTCTTAACTATAATAAATCACATAGATCAGCGTACTTTTATACACTTTTTTGGAAAATAATGCTCAGTCTTAAACATTTAAAATGAAAAATGTAAGTTACATGCAAAACAAAACAAAAAAGACTTAGCTTTGGTAGCAATTGAACACTGATCCTGCATTTTTTAAAAAAGATGTTTTTTTTTTTTTTTTTGAGAGGTAGATTTACAGACAGTGAGAGGGAGAGACAGAGAAAGGTCTTCCATCCACTGGTTCACTTCCCCAAATGGCCACAACAGCCAGAGCTGCACCAATCTGAAGCCAGGAGCCAGAAGCTTCTTCTGGGTCTCCCATGCAGGTGCAGGGGCCCAAGTGCTAGGTAGGGCCATCTTCTACTGTTTTCCCAGGCCATAGCAGAGAGCTGGATCTGAAGTCGAGCAGCTGGGACTCGAACCCGCACCCATGTGGGATGCTGGTGCTGCAGGTGGAGGATTAACTTACTGTGCCACAGCCCCAGCCCCACATTGTTTCTTAAGCTCAAAATCAATGATGTGTGTTTCCTGCAATCATAATTTAGGCTCAAGGGTATTTTGGGGGATGGGTGGGTGCTAGGAAGGACCAAACGGGACTCTGAGGCTTCCCTGCTCTGATGGGGCCCTTGGTTATTCTTTCCATCTTCCATCCAGCAAACAGTGGTTTGTGCAGAGACTGATTACTGGTGATAACTAACCTGCAGATTTGCTGTAGGCAGTTATTTGGAGTGGAAAAGTCCTGACCTTTGAACGGATTTTATCCTTTTACCCATTTTATATTTAAGTTAAATTTGTTGACTGAAGAATTTAGCTTATGAGGCTCTTTTAGCAAGCTCCTGAAATAAGTCAAAGCTTTTTTTAGATGCATGTCCTTGCTGCGAGTGGTTATCAGAATGGCATTTTTGTGACTCCTGGCACATTGAACTTTCTGATTTTCCTGACTGGTCATTTGAGGACAAATTAAGAAAAAATTCAGTATGAAGAACAACCTGTCTCTGAAGGCAGTTGTTAGGAAAAGAGTTGCAGACTGGTGCCTCCTCACATGGGCACCAAAATATTAGGAAAAGAGTCGCAGAACGGAGGAGAGGCAGTTCACGAATTTACAGCCAGACCGAGTTTATTCAGAGAAAATAAATCTGCGGAGGTGGGTGACCCACTGCCTGCATGTACAAGATGCAGCATGTGGCAGAAGGCCCCGACCCCCAGGGGCCGGGCCTTTCTAAGGAGGGCTAGGGCTGGGGTGCGGGTAGGGGGTAGCAGGGAGGGGAATTCCAGGAATTGGGGGGGGGGGCTTGGGAACCTGGGAAATAATGCGGGGTGGGGGTATGGAGGCATTAGGGTGTGAGACCCAATTGTGTTTCAAGGGTCAGTAATACATTCCAAAGCTTATCTCCTTTGGGCGGTGCCATGAAGTAGCGCCTTGACAGCAGGGACTCCATTTTGGAGAACCTGAGACTCCACTCTGGGAAGGTCCCCCCCGCCCCACACACACACCGTGAGACTCCCGTCTGAAACCAGGATCTAAAAATGTCAGACAATAGCAGTCCTCTACATCCCACTTGGCAGAGCATAGAAACCCCCTAGCATGATTGTTCAAGCTTGGAAGTGGGTAGGCTGCGCATGGGTTAAGGGTAAAAATGTAATTTGTCTATGTTCTACATATGATTTAAGCCAATACCTGGATTAATGTCAAGGTTCTAATTGGAATTGTTAAGATAGTAACTGGTATTGTCAAGATTATAACTGATACCGGTTTCCCATCAGTTTCAGGTCAGCTTGACCCCAGTAACCCTGTATTCCCCCCGATCCTAGCAACCATGGATTCCCTTCCCGATTTTGCGGTTTTTGCCTTTATAAACCCTGTTACTTTGGGCTTCAGGGTCGAGCGTTTTTTAGGGCATGAGCCCACTCTCCACCGCCGGCAGTAAAGGACCATCAAATTTTATCAATGTGTGGTGCTCCCTTGTTTACACTATTCAGGCATAACAGAGGGAGAATGGCCAAGGCTTGTGTCCTTGTTCCATCAGCAGTTGTATTTAATTCTGAGATATAATAAAAAGCGTGGAAATATCAGGTGTGACTATTTTTAATGTCACACTTAAAATTATTGGTTTAAAAGGCAGAGGAAGGCGGGGGTGCAGGAGAGAGAGAGAGAGATCTTCCATTTGTGGGGTCACCCCTCAAATGGCCATAACAGCCAGCTCTGGTCCTGGCAGAAGCCAGGAGCCAGGAACTCCATCCTGGTCTCCAGCACAGGTGGCAGGTGCCCAATCACTTAGACCATCTTCCACTGCTTTCCTAGGCGCATTAGCAGGAAGCTGGAGAGAAGCCAGAGCAGTCAAGACTTGAATGGGATGCCAGTGATGAAAGTGGTGGCTTAATCTGCTCATCACAATGCTGGCCCCGTGTCTAACTTTTAAACAGAAAAATACCTGTGACTTTCTGAGACAGAAAGTCTGATGACAGGCCAACAGGGAGAGTTTTCTTGGAATTGAAGTTCCCATTTTGTCAAGAAAAATGTATGCAGTAGAATATTTCATTTCATTAAATCAGACTAAACGTGGCCCAAGTATGTTAACATTTCAAACTCATAAATCTTACACATACCATCTTATTCATCATTTTATAAAAATATTTATTAAGTTTTGTTGTATTTGATTTACCTAACTTATGTAGCCAGATCACTCCAGATTAAGTAGAGTTTCTGGCTAAATTTTCAATTTTTCTCACTCTTTCAAATTATCCACTGTTTTCTTAGGCCATAGCAGAGAGCTGGATCAGAAGTGGAACAGCTAGGACTTAAACCAGTGCCCATATGGGATGTCGGCACTGCAGGTGGCAGCTTTACCTGCTAAGCCACAGTGCCGGCACCAGTAACTGAAATATTTATGACATCAAAAAAAAAATATTTCAGTATGGCTAAGTGGGAGATGCTATAAGATTGAGGGAAAAGTGAGAAGTTTTCATCCTTATTCTATTTCCTGGCTTTGAGATTTGGGTAATAATTTAAATAATGTGGACCCATGACCCCTCAACTGCAAAACAATCTTTACTTCAACTGGTATTCAGTAAGGCATTACTGAATACAGAAATATTAATTTGTTTTCTCATGTATTTACTATGTGCCATATTCTTTCATACTCATAAAATATGGTTTTATAAATGAGTAGGCTTTTGAAATTCTAAAGTCATTGTTTATATTTGTTTCAGAAAGTTATTTTGTGTTTGGGATCAATGAGTCAAGATTCTGATCTTTTCCAAATTCCTTGATGTTTTTTCACCATTGCCAGTTACCTTTGCATTCTGTACTTGTAGACCTAGGTCCTGGACGAGCAGTGCCTAGCAGCCAGGTGTCCTGACAAAGGCCATTTGTGGAGCCGCAGGCTTCCCACACACCGGGTACAGGGGAGGAACATGCTGCACCAGCTGGCCACGTCTGCAAGGCGAGACTGGCTGGAAGTGACAGCTCCTGCATTTAGTGAAGTTGTGACCATGAAGGAGATGTGAGGTCAGATACAAGTCTCTAAAAATACTTCAGCTGTTTGAGAGTAGCTAGTGGTCAGGGACTTAGACAGAAGGACCAATTCCATGAGAAGCATGCAGTGCATTTCCTGTTAACATTTACTTTTGCAAAGCATGATCAAGCTTTGGTTCATGGTTTTGATATAGGTCATTGCAGTAAGAATGAAGGAAAAGCAGATTGGCTTGGGGTAGGAGATGGGGACAGTAAGAGGGGGAGGGTTGGGAGGAAAGAACAGATAAGTAATAGGAGCAAATGGGTTTTAAGGATAACCCATTCTTCATTTCAATTTTTTAAGATTTAGTTATTTTTATTTGAAAGGCAGAATTACAGAGAGGGAGGAAGAGACAGAGAAATCTTCCATCTGCTGGTTCATTCTGCAAAGGGCTGGAATGACCAGGGCTCCACCAGGTGGAAAAGCCAGTAGCCAAGAGCTTCCTCTGCGTCTCCCATGTGTGGATAAGGGCCCAAGCACTGGGGCCATCCTCTGCTGTGTTCCCAGGTGCTTTACCAGGGAGCTGGATAGGAAGTGGAGGAGCCACATCTCAAACTGTCACCCATATGGGATGCTGGCATCCTACAGGTGGTGGCTTTACCTACTATGCCTCAACGCCAGCTCCCAATCTTTCTTTTAAATTGTATTTGTTTGGGCGGGGGGAGAGACAGGGAGAGAGGGGGAGAGGGGGAGAGGGAGAGAGGGAGAGGGAGAGAGAGAGAGAGAGAGAGAGAGAGAAACAAGAGCACTCTCATTGCTGGTTCACTTCCCAAATACCCATGATGGCTGGACTGGGCAGAGCTGAAGCTGGGAGCCAGGAACTCAGTCTTGTTCTCCCGTGATGGCAGCTACCTGAGCCATCATCATTGCCTCCCAGGGTCTGCATCAGCCAGAAGCTGGAATCAGCACCTGAAGCTGGGAGTTGAACCCAGGTACTCTGATGTGGGACACGGGTATTCTAACCAGCATCTTACCTGCCAGGGCATATGCTCTCCTCCAATCTTTGCTAAGAACGAATGCTCATTGTGGTAGGACTTCTTCATGCTTCTTTTTGAAATTTGATTCCTGTTACCTTTCCTTTTCTGCCAGTTATACCCTGCATCACAGCTGACAAGGGTGCTGATAAGACACAACTCACCAAATAACTGCAAGGCTTCATTGTACTGCCAATTGCTGTTATTTGGGTGGGGGCTGGGTAGAAGTGAGGGGCTTACTTTCTTTCCTCTTTCCCTGAGGTCTCTATGGTATCTCTGCATCTAGGTAGTGGTCTGGTGATACAGGTAACACCTGGGGTTGAGGTAGGCTTGGGAGAGGAGAGAGTGATGACTAAGAACTCACAGTGCCTGACTGTTACCTTCTAAAATTAGTACTGAATAGGTCAGAGCAGAGATAATAACTGGAAAGAACTGATTTTGCCCTTCAGGGATCTTTGGCACTGCCTGGAGCTATTTGACTGGCTTACCTGTTCCTGCCTGTCCCTCCCTCCTCCCCCACCCACCCAACCCCAAGCCAGTTGTCTTCTCATTTGGTCTTCTCGCAGTGACCTGTGTCAAACCAGGAAACAAATGTGATCATGCTCAGCAAAGGCAAATGTCAACAGGAAGCGCAGCAGGAAAGGAGGCAGGCGCTGCTGGCATCGGGAGGCAGAGGCGATGACGCTGCTAAGTCATCGTGCAGTGCAGGGCAACCCCATCGTGATCGTCTGTACCAAATGTAAGCAGTGCCGAGGTGGAGAAACCCTGCTGTAGAAGAACAACTGGCACTCAGGTAGTGAGTCTTGCCTATAAAGGATCAGCAGTTTTAATACATCACTTTAAACTGCTTTTGTTATGGGCCCAGATGTCTTGATCTTTATTCCAGGTTCTTGTCCCACACAGATAAGAACTCAAAGCAGAAGCATAAATACAATATACAAGTGAGGACAGGATTTCTTTGTTTTTTTTATTTAATGAGCATAAATTTCCAAAGTACAGCTTATGGATTACAATAGCTTCCTCCCCCATAACTTCCCTCCCACCCACAACGCTCCCCTCTCCCACTCCCTCTCCCCTTCCCTTCACATCAAGATTAATTTTCAATTATCTTTATATACAGAAGATCAATTTAGCGTATATTAAGTGAAGATTTCCACATTTTGCTCCCACACAGAAACACAAAGTATAAAATACTATTTGAGTACTAGTTATAGCATTAATTAAACACCTAAGAATAATTGTGTATTAATTACAGAGTTCAACCAATAGTTTTAAGTAGAATATAAAATGCAACTTTTGTATTGTTGTGGCTCCCCCCTCCAACCTCCCTCCCTCCCGTGGCCCTCCACTCTCCCTCTCCCTCTCCCATCCCGCCCTTTATCACGTTTCATTTTCAATTACCTTCATATACTGAAGATCAACTTAGTATATACTAAGCAGGGATTTCAACAGGCTGCACTCACACAACCGAACCAATATAGGGTATTGTTCAACTAGTAGTGTTTTTGAGTTTCATAGTTAAACACATTAAGGCCAGAGATCCTGCATGGGGAGCATGAACCCAGTGACTCCCGCTGTTGATTTAACAACTGGCACTCTTATTTATGATGTCAGCAATCACCTGAGACTCTTGCTATGAGCTGTCTAGGCTATGGAAGCCCCTTGAGGTCACCGACTCTGAATTTGTTTAGTCAAGGCCGTATCACAGTGGAGGTTCCTTCCTCCCTTCAGAGAAAGGCGCCTCCCTCCTTGATGGCCTGATCCTTCTGCTGGGGTCTTGAGAACAGGATTTCTTTAAAAGAGAGTGAACATACACATGCATGAGGATGGGCCAGCCCATATGGAGAGATACTCATTATGAGTGGGACTAGGTTGCCTATGAGGAGAGAGGGTGGGGGAGGCCCAAGAAGGCTCTCCGAGCGTGGTCAAGAGCTCAAAAGTGGACCCTTCCACTTATCAGCCTATGTTATGAGGAAGGGGGTGATGCCTTAATTGGGTGTACACACAGGGTGAAATTTACCATGGGTACCTCTACATGGAGTTGAACTTCCATGTGGCCAACTTGGTGTTACCTCCTTCCTGGTCTTGGATGAGACACAGGAGCATCATGGGAAGGTGGTTTTATCAAACGGACAGGTGAGGGGATAAAGTCACAATGCAAGGCTATTAGATATTCCCCCTCATCTGCCCCTATCTAACTCCCTGCCTTGGTCTCTGGTATTGTTTGGTTAGTATAATGGAATTTAGAAAACTTTTTAAATACAAACTTATCTAAGCACTATTGAGGGGAACCCTAATTCAACAAGCATTTATTGAATGCCTACTGTAACCAGATGGTGTTCAAATGTTTGCCATGGAGGCCAGCGCTGTGGCGCAGCAGGTTAACGCCCTGGCCTGAAGCACCAGCGTCCCATATGGGCACCAGTTCTAGTCCTGGCTGTTCCTCTTCCAATCCAGCTCTCTGCTATGGTCTGGGAAAACAATAGAGGATGGCCCAAGTCCTTGGGCCCCTGCACCCGCGTGGGAGACCCAGAAGAAGCTCCTGGCTCCTGACTTCGGATCGGTGCAGCTCTGGCTGTTGCGGCCAACTGGGGAGTGAACCATCGGATGAAGACCTCTCTCTCTCTGCCTCTCCTTCTCTCTCTGTATAACTCTGACTTTCAAATAAATAAATCTTAAAAAAAGAATGCTCGGGCCGGCGCCGCGGCTCACTAGGCTAATCCTCCGCCTAGCGGCGCCGGCACACCGGGTTCTAGTCCCGGTCGGGGCGCCGGATTCTGTCCCGGTTGCCCCTCTTCCAGGCCAGCCCTCTGCTGTGGCCCGGGAGTGCAGTGGAGGATGGCCCAGGTGCTTGGGCCCTGCACCCCATGGGAGACCAGGAAAAGCACCTGGCTCCTGGCTCCTGCCACCGGATCAGCGCGGTGCGCCGGCCGCAGCGCGCCGGCCGCGGCGGCCATTGGAGGGTGAACCAACGGCAAAAGGAAGACCTTTCTCTCTGTCTCTCTCTCTCACTGTCCACTCTGCCTGTCAAAAAAAAAAAAAAAAAAAAAAAAAAAAAAAAAAAGAATGCTCGCCGTGAGTTACGGGCTCTGTGGTGCCTCTTGCCTTAATGAGGGACTTGGACTCAAACACTCCAGTGCTAACATTAACTGCTCCTGTTCCCCACCATGAACCTCTGCTCACCAAACTCCTGAAAGGTTAATTTCCATGAAACGAGTGTCCCAAGGAGTGTGGACTGTTTAGGCCAATGCCTTGTTCAACTGGCAATCGCATTTCTCTGTGTGAAGTCATACGTTAGAGTTAGTTTCTTAATGGCTTATTTTGTATGAATTGGCATTTCTGAGTTTTATCACTCTGGGACATTGGTGAGATTGAGTTTCTAGTCATAGAGACCATGGATAGTGATCACAACTGGGGTACATGAGGCACTGTGGGCCCTGAGTGGGTGCTCTTTTTATTTTTTCTAAGCTCTTACTCTATCTGGGTATGTGCTTTAATTGAATTTCTTTATTTTTAAAAGAAAAAATAGATTAAAATATTAAACTTCAGTGCTTCCAATTTTCACTTTAAACATTTTGCTAACTTGTTTTTGTATAGCCAGTTGAAACCATAAGCTCATATGATTTTTATATCAAAACATTACTCAGGGCTGGCACTGTGGCGTAGTGGGTAAAACTGCTGCCTGCAGTGCCAGCATCCCATATGGTTCAAGAGCTGGCTGCTCCTCTTTGGATCCAGCTCTCTGCTGTGGTCTGGGAAAGCAGAAGATGCCCAAGTCCTTGGGCCCCTGCACCCAAGTGGGCGACATGGAAAAAGCTCCTGTCTCCTGGCTTTGGATCGGTGCAGCTCTGGTCATTACGGCCATCTGGGGAATGAACCAGTGGATGGAAGAACCAGTGGATGGCGTAGTAGGCTAAGCCTCTGCTTGTGGTGCCAGCATCCCACATGGGCACCAGTTCTAGTCCCAGCTGCTCCTCTTCCCACTCAGCTCTCTGCTATGGCCTGGGAAAGCAGTAGAAGATGGCCCAAGTGCTGGGACCTCTGCATCTACATGGGAGACCCGGAAGAAGCTCCTGGCTCCTGGCTTTGGATCAGCCCAGCTCTGGACATTGCGGCCATATGAGGAGTGAACCAGTGGATGGAAGACCTTTATCTCTCTCTCCCTCTCTTTATAACTCTACCTTTCAAATAAATAAATAAATAAATAAATCTTTAAAAGAGAGAGAGAGAGAGATCTTCCATCCACTGGTTCACTCCGCAAATGGCTGCAATGGCCCCAGCTGAGCCAGGCTGTAGCCAGGAGCCAGGAGCTTCATCCAGATCTCCCACGTGGATGCAGGAGTTCAGACACTTGGGTCATCTGCTGCTGCTTTCCCAGGAGCATTAGCAGGGAGCTGGATGTGAAGTGGAGCAGCCAGGACATGAATGGGTATCCATATGGGATGCCAGCATTGTAAGTGGTGGCTTTACCTGCTATGCCACTATGCCACCCACAATCCTTGATTTTAAGGCAAAGAGTAAGTTTGGAAGAAACACAAAAAAGAGAACACAAACCTGGACTACTCAGGCACACTGGGACATGAAGTCATTCTAAAGAGAGTAGCCTTGCTCAGATCTAGGGGAGAAGAAGGTCAATATTGAGAAATGTACTGAACAACGGGTAGAGTAACATGGACTGAGATCTCAGAGGTGGAGCTGAGCCAGACAGAGCATGGCTCCAGGCCATGGTGATGGTTTTGGGTTTTATTCTGTTTGTAATGCAAGGTCATTGGAGGGTGTTCCCCAGGGGAGCAATACGACCTGGTTTGCATTTTTAGGAGATCATTCTTGTCTTGTTGGTGTATAGAATTTTTGGTGGAAGAATAATGGATAGTGGGCTGGCATCATGGCACAGTGGGCTGAGCTGCCACGTGCAATGTCAGCATCCCATATGGGCACTGGTTTGAGTCCTGATTACTCCACTTCCTATCTAGTTCTTTGCTAATGTGCCTAAGAAAACAGTGGAAGATGACCCAAGTTTTTGAGCCCCTGTATCCATCTGGGAGACCTGAAGGAGCTCATGGCTTTGGCCTGGCCTAGCCCTGACCATTTGGGGAATGAACTGGTAGATGGAAGATTCTCTCTCTCTCTCTCCTTCTCTAACTCTGCTTTCAAGTAAATAAATACATGTTTAAAAAATTAATAGAAGATGCGATCCAGAGCACAGGTGAGAAAGAACAGGAAGAAAGGTAGAATTTATAGGTGGGGTTGCTGTGTTTGATGGTACAAAAACGAGAGAGTTCCCATCTCATTCCTTCTACTTGCTTAATGAAGCATGAGCCAGGTCATCAGTAGGTAGTGGAAGGGTTGGTCACAGGGCTACAGATTTGAGAAGGAGGAAAAAGATGTGAAAAAGTAACATGGCTAGTGGGTAAACCAGTATTCTGGCGAAGTGTAGTGTAATGTCCAGCAATGTTGAATGCCCATTTGAGGTCTGAGATTATGAATAAAAATGGGATTGTTAGCTTGGTTGTCTTCAGCCACATCCAACTGCTTCTGTGTTAGGTGCAGGTACACAGAATGCTGTATTTTAACAGTGTCAGGGTTTCGCTGAATACTGCAGAGGGAGGAAGGGATCAGAGCCGTGACCTACCCAAAGGGTGGGAGTGGGAAGGGTCAGCAGAGCAGCAGTGCTTTGGCGATCACACTGGTTAGCATCGCCAGCACATGGTGAGAATAAATAGTAGGTGGACTTTTTAAGAAAAGTGTTTATTTATTTTATTTGAAAAGGAGAGAGAGAGAGAGAGAGAGAGAGAGAGAGAGATTGAGGAAGAGAGAGATTTTTCCATCATCTGATTCACTCCCCAAATGTTCACGATGCACAGGGCTGGGCCAGGCTGAAGCCGGGAGCCAGAAGCCAGAAACTCCCTCCCGTCTCCCAAGTGGGACCCAAGTACTTGCGCCATCATTTACTGCCTCCCAGAATGTGCAGTAGCTGGAAGCTGGACCAGAAGCAGAGAAGCAGGGACTCAAACTCAGGCACTCTAGTATGGGATGTGGGCATCCCGAGAGGCTGCTTAACCTGCTGTGCCACAACACCTGCCCCCAGGTGGACTTTCCGATGGCTCTGTTTTTTCAGTTATCTTTAGGCAATGTGCCTCTTCTTGCCTGCACCTGGGATGGACAATGCCCACTGCGACCCCTGCTGGGTGGCTGCCAAGGAGCTGGGGAAACTTACAAGGGAAGAAGAGGAAGATTACAGTAACAAATGGACTCCACAGAGGTGAACAAATCTCCTACCCCCAAAAGCCATTCTGAATTTAAAAAATTTTGATTTCTTTTTTCACTAGGTAATGCCTATGCTTAACCTGTTGAAGAAATATTATTATACCCATTTCATAAATAAGGAATGGAGGAGGTTCATAGGAGTGCAAATGGCCCAGGCCCAGCTGGTGAGTGGCAGGCACAACTGAGAGGCAAAACTAAACTTCTCATCCAGTGCTGAGCTACTTTTTATCTCTAAAATCCTTTTTTTTTTTCTGACTCCAAAAAGCCAAAGGCTAAACAGAAGAATTCATGGTGACTGTTAGGATTGTTGTTTAAACATCATAATGTGTGATTGGTAAATACAGTTTGTTTCTATAAATACACGATAGGAGATTTTATCGCTTTAATATGTGATCCAGAAAAGAGAATTGCGAAAAGCTGGTGATGAAAATTTTACATTTACTGTAGGTTACAGGATAATGACTCCATTCCACATGGTCCTTTTTCCTTTTTCCTACAGTTGGTAAATTCGTTATTCGCTCTCATCCTGTTGGGTTGTGATTTACCGTGGATAATTCAGTGTGGAAACATTTATAAAGAACAGTAAGGACATCCAAGCCACTATCACTCGTGGAATAAAATCTTACACATGGGGCCGCTGCTCCGCAGGTCCCCCGACCCCATCCCACCTCCTTCCCGAAGAAGCAACCGTTCCCGATTCATCCCATTCAGCAGATGTGCGTCTCATGGAGCATCGACAAAACCTCGACTCCACACTGGGAACAAATCGATGAGTCTGGAAAAGCAGCTGATATGAAACTTGTTTGCTTGTGTAGCCCTCATGGACGGAGCGTCTCATGGAGTCTCCTGAGTTGGCCAGGCCACATGTATGTCCCAGAGACTCTGCTCTGGAATCCACATGTAGGAGTGGCGTTTTGTGGTTGTCTGGTAGGTACTGCTTCCACATACTTCCAAACTGTTCCTGTTAGAGTCGACCGCCCGAAAAACGTCACCAAGAGACACGTCTCTTATGCAAACAGCACGGGGAAGTTTTATTGATTATCCAGCATGCTGGGGCTGTCTGATCATCATGAGCAGATCAGCCCCGAATAACCAAAGGTTAGGGTTTATAAAGGCAAAAACCGCAAAACCGGGAAGGGGAAGAGAATACACGGTTGTTAAGCGGTTGCTAAAGTCTTACAATCAGCAATTATGATCTTAAGACATAGACAAATCACATCTTCATTATTAGCCCAGGTAACCCAGGTGCAACCTTTCTACTTTTAAGCTTGAGCAATCATGCTAGGGGGTTTTTGTGCTCTGCCAAGGGTGATGTAGTACACTGCTATTGTCCGACTATTTGAGATCATAGTTTTGGACCAGAGTCTCACGGTGGGGGGGTTGCTTTCCCAGAATGCAGTCTCAAGTGCTCCAAAATGGAGTCCCTACTGTCAAGGTGCTACTTTACTCTGTTTTATTTTCACAGCTGCACCAGGAAGGTTTAAACCTGTAAGCTTAAGCTTAACTTTTTACACCCGCACATATACAATTTTAACTCTTCATTCCAAAAGGCTTGCACTAACTTTAACTCCCACCAGTTCTCTATGTTTTCACAGATACTGGTCGATTTCAATCTTCTAAATTTATTTTTTTAAATTAATTTATTTATTTGAAAGTGTTATATATAGAGAAAAACACACACATAATGGCCGGCGCAGCGGCTCAATAGGCTTATCCTCTGCCTGCGGTGCCAGCACACCGGGTTCTAGTCCCAGCTGGGGCACCGGATTCTGTCCCGTTTGCTCCTCTTCCAGTCCAGCTCTCTGCTGTGGACTGGGAAGGCAGTGGAGGATGGCTCAAGTGTTTGGGCTCTGCACCCGCATGGGAGACCAGGAGAAGCACCTGGCTCCTGGCCTTGGATCAGTGTCGTGCACCGGCCGCAGCGGCTACTTGAGGGGTGAACCAACTGAAAAAGGAAGACCTTTCTCTCTCTCTCTCACTGTCCACTCTGCCTGTCAAAAAAAAAAACAAACAAAAAAAAACCCAAAAAACCAAAAAACCAAAACCAAAACCAAAACAAAAACAAACCACACACACACACACACACACAGATCTGCTGGTTCACTCCCCCAGAAGGCTGCAATGGCCGGGGCTGGGCCAGGCTGAAGCCAGGAGCTTCTTCTGGGTCTCCAATGTGGATATCAGGGGCCCAAGCACTTGGACCATCTTCCGCTCTTTTCCCAGGCTATTAACAGGGAGCTGGTTGGGAAGCAGATCTTCCTAGGGCTTTGGTGCCCATAGGTGTGCAGGTGTTGCAGGCAGTAGCTTTACCTGCTACGGCCCAGATCTTTTAAACTTTCCTCTCAACATTGTGGATTTTAAAGGGTAAGTCACTGTGGTTTTCATTTTCATTTCCATGATTACTAGCAAAGTTGAATATTTTTTCATACATTTATTATCAGTTTAGCTTCATCTTTCCTTCTGTCTTCTTTTATAGCTTTACTAAGGCAGAATTGACAAAAATCCTATATACTTAAGGTGTATAACTCCACGACTTAAGTGTACATCATGAAATCACAACAGTCAAGTTAATGCACCCATCACTTCACATACTGTGTGTGTGTGTGTATATGAGTGTGTATACAGGGAAAATCTACGTTCTTAGATTTCTTTCCTTTTTATTAAAGATTATTTATTTATTTGAAAGGCAGAGTGACAGAAAGAGAGGGAGAGACAGAAAGAGAGATCTTCTATCTGCTGGTTTACTCCTCAAATGCCCACAAGCCCCAGGGCTGGGTCAGGCCAAAGCTAGGACCAGGAACTCTCTCCAGGTCTCCGTCATGGGTATCAGGAGCCCAAACACTTGGGGCACCTTCAGCTGCCTTCCAGGCACAATAGCAGGCAGCTGGATCAAAAGTGGAGTGGCTGGGACTCAAGCCGGCACTCACAGGATGCCAGTGTCCAGGCGGCAGCCTCACTTGCTGTATTTCAAGTATACTGAGTTGGTAACTGTAGTCACCATGCTATACATTAGGTTTCCAGAACTTACTCATCTTGCATGATTAAAACTTTTGTGTTTATTTTTTCAGATTGGTTTTGTAGATGTTTTATTTTTTTAAAGGCATTGTTTGGTTTCTTTATTGAAAAGTAGCTCAATAACAATTGGCATAATGCCAAGAAACAGGAAGAAGAGATAGTGTCATGGTACTTCTTCAAAACTATGTGATGTAGAATTTTCCAGAAAGAATTCAAGAAAAGCACAATGCACACCCATGAATCTTCCACTAAGTTCAACACTGGCTACACTTTTGTGGTTTTTGATTCATCTATTTATGTAGGCATTTTATCTGAACCACTTCAAAACTGCCGACATCATGATAGTTCATACTCAGCCTGCATGCTCCAGAAATAGAAACCAATATTTATAGCCTCAAGGATGACATTTAAGAAAACTGACTGTAATCCTCCAATATCATCTAATGCCTGTTCCATATTCAAATTGGAGACATTCTGTATATATTGTGAAAACTCAGTCTTTGTCAATGATTTGAGCTATAAATTACTTCTTTTGCCATGACCCTATACATTTCACTCTTTTAGTAGTTTAAGTAGCTAAATTTACAAAAAAGTTTTCATAGTTCTAGATTTTAGGGTTTTAAAAAGTATTTCCTACCTGAAGTTTATAATTTTTCAAAAGTTTTTGTTTTTTATATTTCGGTTCTTTAATCTGTCTGGAACTTACTTTTGTTTATGGTGTACAATAGGGATCTTTTGTGTGTGTGTGGTGTTTCTTTGATCTGAAATGTCATCTGTGTTAAAACAAATAAACCATGAAGTACATATATGTGTGTGGGGAACATTTGTGTATTCTGTGTTTTAAGATTAAGTTCCATTGATCTATTTCTTGATTCTTACAGCAATAGTAAATTCTTTTAATTACTCTATACCATACACACACACACATACACACACACAAACATACTTATTTCAGTTAAGAAAATCTTGTATCTTCCTGTTCTTCTATTTTCCAGAATTGTCTTGACTATGAAAAATCTTTATGCTATTGACTGGAATAACCGTGGATTTATAGACTAACTTGGAAAAATTGGCATGTTTTTAAACATGATATGGTTATCCCAAGTCTTTCTGTTTACATTAATTATTTATTTATATTTGACAGGAAGAGAGGGAGAAAGAAAGAGAGAGAAGGAGGGAGAGAAAGATATTGAGAGAGAGAGAATCTTTCAATCTTCCATCCACTGGTTCTTGGCCAAAGCCAGGAGCTAGGAACTCAATCAGGGATCACCCATGTGGGTGACAGGGACCCAAGCATTTGAGTGATCACCCGCTGCCACCAAGGGTGCACATGAGCAGGGAGTGGGAATCAGAAGGAGAGCTGATATGCAGACTCTGACACAGGAGACGGGCATCCCAAGCGGCATCTTAACTGCTATGCCCAACGTCCGCCCCCAGCCCCCCAAGTCTTTCCTCATGTCCTTTGTAAAGGACATAAAAGTCTCTGTGAATGATCTGGAAGTTCTCCGTTGTAGTGCATTTTATTAGAATAGATTTCCATCAAATCTTTGCATAGTTGCCTTCTGTATTATTTTCTAGGATTTCTGAGACAAAATTACTATGGACTGTATGAGTTAAAACGATAGAGATGTAGTTTCTTGTATCTGTGGAGGCCAGAAGTCTGAGAGCAACACGTTAGCAGGACCACACTGCCTCTGAGCTCCAGGAGAGTCTGTTCTTGGCATCTGCGGCTTCTATTGGCTGTTAGCATTCCTTACCTGATGGCGACTGCGGACTCTGCCTCCATCTTTACATCAACTACTTCTCTGTGCACTGTGTCTTGTCTTCCTTCTGTCTCAAATATTTCTGTCTTCCTCTTTTAAGGAATTTGTTATTGAATTTAGGAGACCACTGGATTGTTCATAGTATAGATGTTTTGCTGGTAAAATAGTCATATTTCATGTTATTCTTGGATGGGCCTTTTGTACTCTAAGATGATAAAATGTTCGTATTTTTTTGATAATCTTTTTTTAAAAAATTGCTTTATTTGAAAGAGAGCGTTACAGAGAGGTAGAGCCAGAGAGAGAGAGAGAGAGAGAGAGAGAGGTCTTCCATCTCTTGGTTCACCCCCTAAATGACCACAATGGCCAGAGCTGAGCTGATCTGAAGCCAGGAGCCAGGAGCTTCTTCCCGGTCTCCCATGTGGATGCAGGGGCCCAAGGACTTGGGCCATCCTCCACTGCTTTCCCAGGCCATAGCAGAGAGCTGGATCAGGAGTGGAGCAGCCAGGACTTGAACTGGCGCCCATATGGGATGCTGGTGCTGCAGGCTGGAGCTTTAACCCGCTGCGCCATAACATCAGCCTCTCTGATAATCTTATTAAAAATTGAAAATATTTCATTTAGAATCCATTTTAAAGTAAGAAACAAGATGGAGTTACATCTTTCTCTTGCCAAATTACTTGCCAATTACCTCTGTTTCTTTTTTTTTAAAGCAGTAAGTATGCTGGTCAAGTTTAATGAAAAGAAGTAATAAAGAGACTATGCCTGACAGAGCCCCTTTATCCTTTATTGAAGGCTCTGATTTTAGGCATCCCGAGATTTAGAAATACAAATGCTAAAGCCCAGAATATACTTTTAAATCAACTCATTATACAGCATGTTGGTGTTGCAACACCGACCACAGAGGAAAGAGTCGCTGACTTCCCTGGGAAATCCTGGGGACCTTTTGTGACGGTTAAACTGTGTCTATAAGCTCATGGCTGTCCCCCCTCACAGAAGGTGGAGCTCGTTGGAGTGTGAGCGGCACTTGTCATTCCCTTCTGATGAACTGGATAGAGGATGTCTCTCACATTGCATTTCCGTCTTCTCTGTCGGTCACTCACTGTGGATCAGCTGCCGTGTCATTAGGATACTTCAGGGGCACTGAGTTCCCCGTTGTGAGGAGTAAGGACCTGGTGCCGAACGTCCCTGTGAGTTGCTGTCCTGGAGGGGGATCCTCCAGCCCAGTCAAGCCTTCAGAAAACTGCAGCCCCAGCCCACATTGTGACTTCATGAGATTCCCTCTGCCACAGTAACCAGGCAGTGCTGCCAATATGGCTGATCACTAGATAACCAAAACCCTCGGAAGATAAAGAATAATAATTTGATTTTGTTCTTAAAGTACCAATAGGAAATTTTTTTTTAAGTAAAAAAGTGGGGAAAAGCATTCTAAGCATAGTAGATGGTGCATCTAAGGGCACAGGTGAGTCCTGGTGTATCCAGCAATAATTTTCAAAAATCTAATGAGTTTCATGAGACCAGAGAATTCTGTACACATGGGGAAGCTGCATTAATTGAGATTATAGCCTATTTTCACAAAACTCTTGGCAAAGCTAAGGAGTTTAGAGTGTCCTGAAGGCTGTGCAGACACAACAGTAGGTTCTAAGTGGGGTACAGCACGGTGAGATTTGCTTGGGAGAACAAGCGCCGGAATGTGTGGGTGGTACAGCGGCTGAGAGGATGCTCTCCTGTGAGCCGTGATGAGTGGTACCCGCTGTGCGGCACAGAGATGGGGGAGAGGTGCACTTCAGGACACTTTAGAGGTTGAGTCACTAGGGCAGCCTGAGTCTCAGGTGGCACAACTGGATAAAATAAAATCGGGTAAATATTTTTGACAAGTATTGATACTGTACAGCATACCTTTGCCATCTGAAGGAGGGATCCAGAGCACGCTATTTAGATAATAATAGTACCTTCTACATTTCCCTGAACACTCGATGGAGCCACCAGCAAGAGGCTTGCAGCGTAATCCTCCCCGCGCTATTCTGTATCATGAGACATCTTGTTACCGAGAATGTGAGAGTCAAGCAGACGCTTGGAACAACTTGTTCTGTTCTAAGATAACAAAGGCACGAAGCCGGGTCTGGGGAGACAGGGGCTTCTGTCTCTGTCGGGAACACTGCGCTTGTTCTGCGAGTGTTTTGTTTGTGTTCGTTCCCTCAGGAGCCCATCTTTTAAAAAAAGCTCACAGAAAAGAAACGTGGTTTTCTTCATTTCAGGAATTCCAAGTGGGGCAAAGAGTAGGGGTGGAGTAGGAACGCGGAGGGCGCTTCAATCTGCCTCCTCCCCCTGTGCCCAGGGCTTGAGCTCCCCTGTGAGGGGCTGGCCAGAGGGGCAGTGTGAGAATTCTCCCTCGGTGATCCTGTTTATGCCTTCTCTCACCTCCCGCAGGGCCCCTTCCTACTCCCGCGCTGAAAGATCACAGTTCTGATGGCAGTAGTGAGGACACAGCTCCTCTGGGCTGAAAAGGTATGCAGTTAGAATCTCCAGCGACCTGTGTTGTGCAGAGGTCCTGGGCTGGAGACTGCAGCTTTATGCATACTTGATTGTATGGGTCGTAGATTTCCATTGCACCTATGAGCTGCTTTAAATAGGGTTGATATTTCCTTCAGAATCCATCAAGATGGCTGGCGAATACAAATGGTTTTGGTTGTCCTGGGAACCCTAAGTGTGCTTCCCCCGCAGCCCTTTTAGCTTCCCCAGCGTGGCACAGAGCTGTGAATGGCTCAGATTCCGAACATACTGAGTCGTTCAGCCCAGTGAGAGACATTAGCCGTTCACGAACACGTTTGCGTTAGCATACTCAGCCCTGCAGTTTCAGACGGCAGCCCAGCCAGAGTTGGGCTAACGTTTTTTCCCTTGTTCTATTCATGTACTTGATAAGATTCTGCATTATTCACAGTCCTTCTTGGCGCTGAGTTTTGCTGCTTTTATCATGCAAATCTGATACCTTCACCTTCTCACATACCTATTTTTAACACATAGAGACTGATTTCTAGTACTTGTATGCTTTGCCTTCAAATGAACCATTGAGATGTAGATGACATCAACGCGGAGAAAAATACACAGTTACTTGTCTTGTTTCTATGAGGTATGCTCGTGAATTTAAACACTGCTCCGTGACTTGCAGCTATTCTTTTCAGACCTAGATATTTTATGCTATGCTTTCTAGAAGGCAATGAAAAGATTTGAAGGTGCTGTGGTAGGCAGGCGAGGCTAGATTCAGAACAAACCAACCTGGAAAAGCCACTGTATTAATAATCACACTCCTGACAGGTCTGCAGGCTGCTGGCTTGAAGCAGTAATGGCAGAGTCGTCTGGAGTCGGTCATCTCAACTCCGGTTTTCCACATTCACCGGGCAGGTGTGGAAACTGTGTGGGGGTCCTTGGGGCTTTTCCCTGCTCCTGCCTGGAGGTGACACTGGTTTTTATTGAGCAGAGCTGGCCACAGGGCCCATCTACCTCCAGCAGCACCAGCAGTGGGAAACGTGTGGACGTGGGTGAGAACTGCGGGCTGTGGCACAGTTGCTGTGTCGTTATGACTGCAGTCAGGGCTTAAAGCAATGAAATATTTGTGGAGTCATCGGCTAGTTTTGTTTGGTTGCTATGAGTTTTAAAAACATTTGGTGGGGACCTAGGAGCAAACTAATGAGTGCTAGCTGGGGAAAGGTGCCGGAGGTTTCTGTGCCCTTTAAAGTTTGAGTTCTTGCAGCTGCTGGGATCTTACTCTCCCGCGGCTCCTGGTTGTCAGACGTCCCGGCAACCAATATTTGAAAATGTCATGTGTATCTGAACTGCAATATTGTGTTTGTGAGTCTGTGTCTGAAGAGAGGTGCCCATTAGCATTTCCTTTTTTTTTATTTTTTATTTAAAATTTTTTTTTTGACAGGCAGAGTTAGAGAGAAAGAGAGAGAGAGAGAGAGAGAGAGAGAGAGAGAGAGAGAAATGTCTTCCTTCTGTTGGTTCACCCCCCAAGTGGCTGCTACGGCTGGTGTGCTGTGCTGATCCGAAGCCAGGAGCCAGGTGCTTCCTCCTGGTCTCTCATGCGGGTGCAGGGCCCAAAGACTTGGGCCATCCTCCACTGCACTCCCGGGCCACAGCAGAGAGCTGGCCTGGAAGAGGAGCAATCGGGACAGAATCCAGCGCCCCAACCGGGACTAGAACCCTGTGTGCCAGCGCCGCAGGCAGAGGATTAGCCTAAGTGAGCTGTGGCGTCGGCCAGCATTTCCTTATCTAGTGGAAAAAGCAAAACATTTTTGAAGTCACAAAATGAAAGAAGTAGATTATTTAGTTATTTTAAAGATTTTTAATTTATTTATTTGAAAGGCAGAGTTACAGAGAGGCAGAGAGAGAGAGAGAGAGAGAGCTCTTCTATCCGCTGGGTCACTCCCCAGATGGCTGCAATGGCTGGGGCTGTGCTGATCCAAAGCCAGGAGCCAGGAGCTTCTTCTGGGTGTCCCACGGGGCTGCAGAGGCCCAGGGACTTGGGCCATCTTCCACTGCTTTCCCAGGCCACAGCAGAGAGCTGGATCAGAAGTGGAGCAGCCGGGACTCAAACCAGCACCCAAATGGGATGTTGGCACTGTAGGCATCAGCTTTACCCACTACACCACAGCGCCAGCCCCCAGATTATTTAATTTTTTAAAAATTTTATTTTTCTATACACTTGAAAGACAGGAAGAGATAGAGAAAGAGGAGAGAGAGAGAGAGAATCTAATGGTTCACTTCCTAAATGCCCCAAACAGTCAGGTATAGGTCGGGCTGAATCCAGGAGCTTGGAACACCATCCAGGATTTCCCTGGGGGTGTCAGGGACCCAGTTACTTGAGTCATCACCTCTGCTCCCCAGAATGTACATTATCAAGAAGCCAGAATCAAGAGCAGAGCAGGGGGTCGGGGTGGGAGGAGAAGGGGTGGCACTGTGGCATAGTGGGTAAAGCAGCCGCCTCCAATGCTGGCATTCCATATGGGCACCGGTTCTGGTTCCAGCTGCTCCACTTCCAATCCAGCTCTCTGCTATGGCCTGGGAAAGCAGTGGAAGATGGCCCCAGTCCTTGGGCCCCTGCACCCATATGGGAGACTGGGAAGAAGCTCCTGGCTCCAGGCTTCAGACTTGCCCAGTTTTTACCATTTTGTCCATTTAGGGAGTGAATCAGCAAATGGAAGATCTCTCTCTCTCTCTCTCTCTCTCTCTCCGTCCCCCATCTCTCCTTCTCTGTAAAACTCTGCCTTTCAAATAGACAAATCTTTTTTTTTTTTTAAAGAAGAAAGAAAAAAAGGAAATGTACTAAATTTTCTAAAGATATTATTATAATTAAAAAAAAGGCAGAGTTGCCGGCACCGTAGCTCACTTGGCTAAATATCTGCCTGCAGCGCTGGCATCTCGGTTTCTAGTCCTGGTTGGGGTGCTAGATTCTGTCCTGGTTGCTCCTCTTCCAGTCCAGCTCTCTGCTGTGGCCCGGGAAGGCGGTGGAGGATGGCCCAAGAGCTTGGGCCCTGCACCTGCATGAGAGACCAGGAGGAAGCACCTGGCTCCTGGCTTTGGATTGGCGCAGCGCACTGGCCATAGCGGCCATTTGGAGGGTGAACCAATGAAGGAAGACCTTTCTCTCTGTCTCTCTCACTGTCTAACTCTGCCTGTCAAAAATAAATAAACAAATAAATAATTAAAAAAGCAGAGTGGGGACTTGAACCCAGGCATGCTGATATAGGATATGGGCATCCCAAACAGTGTCGTGATGGTGTGCAAAATGTCTGCATGAGATATAGATTATTGAGATTGAAAAATGAAAGAATTAGATTTTTTTCTCCACATAGATACTATTTCCCTTATTTTTATAATTGAAAATATATTCTTTTCATGTACAAATTTAGAAATGTAGAGGAAAGTGGAAAAGAAGGTAAAAATACCTGGTAATTCTATTATCCATAGATAGCCATTTATATATATATATATATATTTTTTTTTTTTTTTGACAGGCAGAGTGGACAGTGAGAGAGAGACAGAGAGAAAGATCTTCCTTTGCTGTTGGTTCACCCTCCAATGGCCGCCGCAGCTGGCGCGTTGTGGCCGGCGCACCGCGCTGATCCGGTGGCAGGAGCCAGGAGCCAGGTGCTTTTCCTGGTCTCCCATGGGGTGCAGGGCCCAAGCACCTGGGCCATCCTCCACTGCACTCCCTGGCCACAGCAGAGAGCTGGCCTGGAAGAGGGGCAACCGGGACAGAATCCGGCGCCCCGACCAGGGCTAGAACCCGGTGTGCCGGCGCCGCTAGGCGGAGGATTAGCCTAGTGAGCCGCGGCGCTGGCCAAGCCATTTATATTTGACAGGAAGCGTTGACTGTTCTAGCAAACAACTCCCCAACCTCACTGGCCCAACTCAGCAAATGCTTGCTCCTGGCCTGCAGGCACAGAGACATAGACTCCTTGTCAGAAGCTTTCTGGGCAGCTCTCCCCCCCTCTCTGGGATTGAGGCTTCTGTCATTTTGAGAGGCTCTAATAATCCTTTTGTGGCTTCTGAGGTGGTGTGGAAAGCAAAGCCAGTGTGGGGAAACACCATGGTAACTGCAATGGTTTGGCCTGGAAGTGGTATACAAGAGGTCTTTAAACAGTTTGTGGAAAATATGTAAACTGGAAAAACAAAACTGTGCATGGATTTCAATCTTTTTTTGGCACAAAAATAAACTTATCTTTTAATTCTGTTTTTCCACAGACTTTGTGAAGTCCCCTCCTCCATCTCCCACTCCTAGTCCCAGTTTTCAGGTCCAGCCTGGTCACGTAGCGCCCCTTGGAGGAAAGGCGGCTTGAAAAGCAACGTCACTGCCCAGCTGCACCTGGATGGTAGAGAAGGAGAACCGGGCTGTTGGGCGGTCAGCCAGCTGTCTCTGCCCTGCACTATGGATACACAGATATCACCTTTCCAGCCTACTGGAACACACTTTTTTTTTTTTAACAAAAATGGTGTCATACCAAAAAATAAGGCACACTAAACCTTCAACTTGTGATCCAGATAGCCAGTTCTTTAAGTTTTTTTATTTACTTGTTTTTACTTATTTGAAAGGCAGAGTGACACACAGAGAGCAACAGAGATCTCATCTGGCGGTTCATCGCCCAAATGCTTATTACGGCTCAGGGTAGATCAGATGGAAGACAGGAACTTGGAACTCAATCTGGGTCTCCCATGTGGCCTGCAGGGAGCCAGGTACTTGAGCCATGTGACCTGCTCCCTCCCGGAGTGCTCATTAGGAGGAAGCTGAATCAGAAGTGGAGAGGGGAATCAAACCTAAGCACTTCCCTATGGGGTGCCAGCTTCCCAAACTGCATCTTAGCTGCTGAGCCAGAAGCCCCCACCAGATAAACAGCTCCTTTTTTTTTTTTTTTAAGATTTATTTATTTATTTGAAAGGCAGAGTTACAAAGTGGGAGAGGGAGGGAGGGAGGGAGAGAGAGAGAGAGAGCGAGCGAGCGAGAGAGGAGTGGGAGAGAGAGATGTCTTCCATCCACTGGTTCATGTCCCAAATGGCCACCACAGCCAGGGCTCAGCCAGGCTGAAGCCAGGAGCTAGGAGCCAGGAGCTTCTTCTGGATCTCCCTTGTGGGTTCAGAGGCTCAAGTGCTTAGGTTATCTTCCTCTGCTTTTCCCAGGCCATTAGCAGGGAGATGGATCAGAAGTGGAGCAGCCAGGATAATAACTGGTGCCCAACGTGTCTCCTTAGTCTCCTCCAAGCTATGACAGGTTCTTGTTCTTTCTTCACAAGTCAGGATATGGAAACATTTAGTGTTCTGGTTGGATATGACTGATTTTTTTTATGATTACACTGGGTTATAGATTTTTACCGAAGAATGCCAAAGGTGAGGCATTTTTCTCATTGCATCATTTCAGGGGTACGTGATATTAATGTGACTTATCTCTGGTGATCTTAGCCTTGACTGTTTTTAATGTTGTATGTGTTATACTTCACTGGTGTGTTTTCCCCCATATTAAACAATAACTCTGGTATTTACCTGTGCTGGATGGAGTCTCCTGAGTATGTTCTGCTTGATGGCCTACCTTCAGCTCTCATAGGTACATATCCGTGGGTATAAATCTCTCCATGAGCTTCAGCATGCATTCGCTCCCTCTCAAGCTACATGTGTGCTACTGCAGTATTCCTTCAGGAGGAAATAAAAGGTGACTTTTGCTTGCACAGTTTGTATCAACTGATGTCGATATCTGAACTGTTATCTGCTCTGAAACCTCAGACTAGAAGGTGGTTGTTGGGGCAGGGAGTTGAGCTGCTGCTTGTGGTGCCTGCATCCCACGTTAGGGGCCAGGTGAAGTCCTGGCTCCTCTGCTCGAGACCCAGCTTCCTAACATTGCACCTGTGAGGCAGCATATAATGACCGCGTATTTGGGGTCCTGCCACCTTTCTGGGAGACCTTGATGGAGTTCCTGGCTTCTAGCTTTGGCCTGGCGTGGCCATGGCTGTAGTGGGAACCTGGGGATTGAACCAGCTGATGGAAGATCTCCCTCTCACTGACTTTCTGCCTTCCAGGTAAATAAATAAATACTTCATGTTGGCAGATTGCATTGATGTTTAGTGTTGAGACCTGGGCCGACAGGGCAGAGCTGTCCTCTGTAACGCCCACTGCAAACAACTACTGCACATCGACTGAGCACATAGCTCACCCCAAATAGGAAAGCTCTGTGACATTTCCATAGCTAGTTCTTGATGCATGGTGGTAGAAGGGATCTTGTAACCAAAGTGGAAAGCAGGAAGTACCCTTGTCCTAAGTCAAGGGAAGGCCTCCCCGTTTGTGTGAGCCTTCCAAGAAATGAATGCACAAAGATATGGGTTAATAAATGTCATGCTTAGCCAGCGCTGCGACTCACTAGGCTAATCCTCCGCCTGCGGTGCCGGCGCCCCGGATTCTGTCCTGGTTGCTCCTCTTCCAGTCCAGCTCTCTGCTGTGGCCCAGGAAGGCAGTGGAGGATGGTCCAATGGCCCAAGTGCTTGGGCCCTGCACCTGCATGGGAGACCAGGAGGAAGAACCTGGCTCCTGGCTTCAGATAGGCGCAGTGCACCGGCCGTGGCGGCCATTTGGGGGGTGAACCAGTGAAAGGGTGAAGACCTGTCTCTCTGTCTCTCTCACTAACTCTGCCTGTCAAAAAAAAAAAAAAAAAAAAAAAAAAAAAAAAAAAGACATGCTTAATGCATGGATTTTTTAAAAAAAATTTATTTATTTGAAAAGCAGAATTACAGAGAGGCAGAAGCATAGAGAAAGAGAGAAAGAGGTCTTCCATGCACTGGTGCACTCCCCAAATGGACTCAACGGCCAGAGCTGAGCCAATACAAAGCCAGGAGCTGGGAGCTTCTTCTGGGTCTCCCATGGAGGTGCAGGGGCCCAAGCACTTGGTCCATCTTCTACTGCTTTCCCAGATCATAACAGAGAGCTGCATTGGAAGTAGAGCAGCAGGCACTTGAACTGGCACCCATATGGGATGCCGGCACTGCAGGCAGCAGCTTTAGCTGGTACGCCACAGCGTCAGCACCAATGCATGGATCTTTACATTAGAAGTGACTTAGAAATGATCTTTCCCAGAGAAGGAAGGAGGATGAGAGGGAGAGAGGGGGAGGAAAGGAATATCATTATGTTCTTAGAATTGTATCTACAACCCACATTTGAATCTCTTAAAAACTAGTTAAAAGTTAAAACTAAAAAAAAAAAATAAAAATAAAGAAATGATCTTTCTATGTATCCTAACCAATACCAAAAATCATGGCTTTACTCATTAAATTCCCTTTCTTAACTTAAGTTTGTGGTAAAAGTTGATCTTGTAGTTTAGAATTCTCAGTAACTGAGAAAGAGTGACTATGGTGATAGATTCTACTCAATGCAATTAATGATGGGAATTTAAGAAAAGTGTAGAGAGAGGTTCTTTTGTTTTTACTGTAGCAGAAGCTTTAAGGAGTTCTTGGGTTTTACTCCTCTTGCATACAGGAGAGTAAAGAATAGCAGCTATCCCACTGTGACTTTAAAAGAATAGTATTCTTCCCAAGGATGGATGAGCAGACATGGTGTGGAAGGAATGGAGATGGCAGGTTCTTTTCATTTAAGAATGAAACACTTGTCGATTATTAAAAAAATTAGAACAAAATGTTGTCAATCTTTGCAATGTATCATATAATACCATGAATTCGTCTTCCTCTTCCAGTATTTCACTACCATTCCTAGAAGGTGTAGGAATATGACTATCTCCTAAAAGCCTAAAGGATCAAGAAGCTAAATGTTGGGGTTTAAAAGCCAAATGCTGCAAAAACTTTTAGAGAAGCTGCTAAACACCTTGGTAGTAGTCTCCTTTACAGGAATTGAGCCATTGTCATGCTTCTAAATCGTGTTTATGCTTAGTGAACTCAGTGGCTTTTGAGGCCGTTTCTTGTCTGAAAATGATACGTCCTGACATCATCAGAGTATGTGTAACAAAAACATTGTGGGCAAAGAATCAAAACAGTTTGGACAGAGAACATCTTGGAGACAATCTGAAATGTTTGCATTCGAGAATCGCAGAGGGAAGGAAGAATGGAATGGGGTCATTGGTATCTTCCCACACCTTCATAAATCTGCCGACAATCGACAGACTTGGGAAGTCATGTGAAAAGTGATAGTTCAGAGTAAGAATGACGTCTTTGAGAGTCACTTCTGGTAAGAGCATTTGAAATTGTGCTCATATGAATTTTAGACAACGTGATTACAGTTTTTGTGCTTGGCAAAAGACAGAGAAAAGAAGCAGCCCTTAGTCTTTGAAAATTGTCCTAATGCCAATGAGCTCACAGAAGTATAGAACGGATTTCTTTTCTCAACTGTGAAAATGTAATATATAATAGATAATATATTAGTTGAGAGTTACAACTCAATTGCCTCAGAGAAGCTTTGGAACATGGAACATACCATGAATATTTTCTATCTTTCTGGTTGGCTGGATGACTCATTTTCAGGCTAATATCCAAGCTATACTGAAGGGAGTGCTCAATTTCTAGCACAGGCTTTATGTACTGGGGAGAAGAAAGTTGGGCAAATCATTTTGCTTTTCTAGGCCTCAGTTTTCAGCTGCCAGATGAAGATGACAATGGTTGAGTGTGGAATGTAGGAGAAGAAGGATGGCAGGTTTTTGGCTTGAGCAATTGGAAGCATGATCTTGCCATCAACAGAGATAATGGTTTGGTTGGGAAGGGTTCTAGGAGTTCAGGGCTGGTTTTCAGCCATACCAGATGTGAGATGCCTTTTAGACATCTAAATGAAGACATTGAGTAGGCAGTTGTTTATCGAAGTCTGGAAGGAGGTTTGGGAAGGATATAAATATTTGGGAATTGACAGCATACGGAGAGTGTTCAAAGCCATCACTAAGAGACTGGATGTAGATAGAAACAGTTTGGAGATCAGAGAAGGAATCTCTAAAGAAACATGTAAAAATGTGGTATGAGGCAGAAAAAAACAAGAGAGCGAGGATGAAGTATTGCAAGAAGAAAGGAATTGCCTGCATTGAATGCTACAGTGAAGGAAAGCAACAAGACCATCCAAGTTTAACAGCGGACTTGGTCCTTGATTATTGCAATTGAGTGGAACAATTTTGGAGGAATGGAAAGAACAAAATTTGGAGTGAATTTCAGGCAGCATGAGAGGCAAGAGAAGATAAATTAGAGATGGTGAAAGTTTTAGGAATTTTCTACAATGAGAGCAAAGGAATAGGGCTGTAGTTTGAAGAAAAATGGGGAAAATGATAGCAATATCTGTATTTTTAAAAAAAGATTTATTAATTTATTTGAGATGTAGAGTTTCAGAGAGAGAGAGAGAGAGAGAGAGAGGGAGAGACAGAGAGAAAGGTCTTCCATATGCAGGTTCACTCCCTAAATGGCTGCAATGGCTGGAGCTGGGCCGACTCAAAGGCAGGAGCCAGGAGTTTCTTCTGGGTCTCCCATGTGGGTAGCAGGGGCCGAAACACTTGGGCCATCTTCCACTGTTTTCCCCAGGCTATTAGCAGGGAGCTGGGTCAGAATTTGAGCAGTCAGTTCTCAAACTGGTGAACATATGGGTTGCCAGCAACACAGTGGGTGGCTTTACGTGCTATGCCACAACGCGGGCCCCAAGAAGGGGGTTCATTAAGCAGAATGTTCGAGAAAGGCCTCTTTAAGAAGATAGCATTTGAGCTTTAGGAAAATGTCTTTGTAGCCGGCACTGCGGCTCACTAGGCTAATCCTCCGCCTGTGGCGCCTGCACCCCGGGTTCTAGTCCCGGTCGGGGCACCGTATTCTTTCTCGGTTGCCCCTCTTCCAGGACAGCTCTCTGCTGTGGCCAGGGAGTGCAGTGGAGGATGGCCCAAGTGCTTGGGCCCTGCACCCCATGGGCGACCAGGATAAGCACCTGGCTCCTGATCAGCGTGGTGCGCCAGCCGCGGCAGCCATTGGAGGGTGAACCAACGGCAATGGAAGACCTTTCTCTCTGTCTCTCTCTCTCACTGTCCACTCTGCCTGTCAAAAAAAAAAAAAAAAGTCTTTGTAAAAAAAATTAGAGGAAACTAGCTATACAAAAGCAAAGGAAATAGCAAGGTGTGAAGGCCTTGAGACAGGAAAGCATTTAACATGTGCAAAGCACTGAAGGGAAAGAAAAGGTGACCTGTATGGCTAAAATCCAAGGAGCAACCCTATCAGTGGGACAGGCAGAAAGCAGGCTCCAGCATGGAACACACCTGTTAGACACAACAGAAAGTACACTATACCCATTAGGGTGGCCACGATCCAGAGTACTGCCAGTACCAAGTGCTGGAGAGCATGTGGAGGTCCAGAAAGTCTCTCATTGCTAGTGGGATAGCAGATGGTACAGCCACTTGGGAAGACAAATTGGCTGTTTCCTACAAACTATTTTACCTTATGATTGCGTAATTGTGCCCTGTGGTGTCTACTCAAAGGAGGTGAAAGCTTTTATTCCCATACAAAATTCTGTACAGGGATGACTAAAGCACATTCATAATCGCCCCAAACTTGGAAGCAGCCAAGATGTCCTTTAGTAGGTAAATGAATAAATAAACTATCTCAATCCAGACAAGAGAATATTACTCAGTACTACAAGAAATGAACTATCAAGCCATGAAAAAGATATGGAGAGAACTTAATGCATATTACTAAGTGAAAGAAGTCAAACTGAAAATGCTGCATATTGTATGATTCTTACTACAGTATGACATTTTGGAAAAAGCAAAACTATTCTGACAGTAAAAACACTGGTTGTTTTCAGGCATTGGAGGGAGGGAGGGAGGGAGGGGTGGATATGTGGAGCAGGGAGGAATTTCAGGGCAGTATAATTACTTTGTTTGACACTATAGCAGGGGATATACATTATTACACATTTGTCTACCCCCATAGAATGTGCAACACCAAGAGGAAAGCCTACTGTCAGCTATGGGCTCTGAGTGATAAGGATGTCAGTATAGATTCATCATTGTAACAAAGGTCTCCCTCTGCTAGGGATGGTATAATGAGGGAGGCTGTGCATGCGTGGGGACTGTGGGCGTATGGGCAATCTTTATACCTGCTGCTTAGTTTTGCTCTGAACCCAGAACTGATCTGATAAGTAGTCTATGCAAAGAAAAAAGACGACTGGCTCTCTGACTTCAAGAGTACTGCAGTGTAACTTGTTGAAAATTCTAATGACGTCTGGCAGTGTGCACGCAGTGGTCAGCTCTTGAAATTTAACTGATGATTAGGAAAATAATGCTAAAGTATCCAATGGGTAAGGGGTTCTGTGAAGACTTGTACTGCAGTGTGGATTCGTGTTTATCTTGCTCAAAGAAAAGTGCTTAATAGTCGCTCATCTTTACAAACTGATTTAGTTTAAAATGTGTTCTTTGTGATGAAATCACTGCATAATTTTGCTTCAAACTTGTTCTATTTCATGCAAATTTTTGTAATATTGTGTGCAGAAAAATAAGGCTTGTTTTCTTTTGTTTTTGAAAGCTTTTATCTGAATACAAATTTCATAGGTACAGCTTTAGGAATATAGTGGTTCTTCTCCCCATACCCACCCTCACACCCCAACTCCGTCCCACCTCCTAGTCCCTCTCCCATCCCATTCTTCATTAAGATTTGTTTTAATTAGCTTTATATACTGAAGACCGACTCTATACTAAGTAAAGATTTCAACAATTTGCACCCCTCCATACACATAAAGTACTGTTTGAGAGCAAGTTTTATACTTAATTTTCATAGTACAGCTCATTAAGGACAGAGGTCCTACATGGGGAGTAAGTGCACAGTGACTCTGGTTGTTGATTTAACAATTAACACTCTTATTAATGACGTCAGTGATCACCCAAGGCTTTTGACGTGAGCTGCCAAGGCTATGGAAGGCTTTTCAGTCCACAAACTCCGTCAGTATTTACACAGGGCCATAAGCAAGGGGCTTGTTTTCTAAACAAAAAGTTCTTGGGGCTGGCGCTGTGGTGTAGAGGATTAAGCCTCTGCTGCAATGCCAGCATCCTATGCGGGTGTTGGTTACAGTCCTGGGTGCCCTACTTCCATTGCAGCTCCCAGCTAATGCACCTGGGAAAGCAACAGCAGATGGCCCAAGTGCTTGGGTTCCTGCACCCATGTGGGAGACTGGGATGAAGCTCTTGGCTCCTGGCTTCAGCCTGGTCCTGCCCTGGCCATTGTGGCCATTTGGAGAGTGAAATCAGTGTATGGAAAAAATCCCCACTACCCCTGCCACCTTCTGGAACTCTGCTTTTTAAATAAATAAATTTTAAAAAAGAAGAAGAGTAAAAAAATTTTTTTTGACAGGCAGAGTTAGACAGTGAGAGAGACAGAGAGAAAGGTCTTCCTTCTGCTGGTTCACCCCCCAAATGGCCGCCACGGCTGGCACGCTGCGCCGATCCGAAGCCAGGAGCCAGGCGCTTCCTCCTGATCTCCCATGTAGGTGCAGGGCCCAATCACTTGAGCCACCCCCCACTGCAGTCCTAGGCCACAGCAGAGAGCTGGACTGGAAGAGGGGCAACCGGGAGAGAACTGGCGCCCCAACCGGGACTAGAACCCAGAGTTCTGATGCTGCAGGTGGAGGTTTAGCCTAGTGAGCCACGGTGCTGGCCAGAGTAAAAAAATTTTAATACTAGTCACCAGAATGAGACTACAGTGTTAAATACTAAAATGTGACTATGAGTATTCAGCATAAACCTGCTTTCACAGCAGTGTCCAATGTCAACATAAAGGGGGAAGTGATGGTATAGCTGAAGATTTGTCAGCAGAGTAGCCTTACAACTTAGGTGACATTGCCTTTTTTTTTTTTTTGGACAAAGGGATGAGAATACCAGAAAAAAGACTCAAAAAATAATTTAGTACACAAATGTTGGGAAGAAAGGTATTTCCTACTACAGCTCTACCTTGAAATATGAAGTAGGCTCAGGGAGTTGACACCAGCCTCCTGAAAAGGTAGACAGCAAGGATCCTGGTGCCCCACCCACCATTCACTCAGCCTGGCATCAGCTCTGCACAGAGTGGCCTCAAGTTTCAAGGATGCCACAGGTACTAGGCCAGGCTCTTAGCTGATGGGTATTGGAGTGACTTGACACAATTTGCATTGTCATGGCTAGGAAAAAGGAGGCAGGGAGGAAATGGGAACTGTTGGTGAATGCCAAGCAACTGAATATGATCAAAATGTATTTTAGCTTTGTTTCTTAAATTCAGTGGTACCTGGTGTTAGCATAATTTTTCTTGAACAGAAAATAGCTTCTCATAAAGCAGCATTATTACTGTCATTTTATATATGTAGAAATTGAGACTCCAGTTCAATTTGCAAGGATCTGGCTGTTCTAGAATTTGGACATATTATTTGCCTTACTAAAGTATAATTAGCATACAGTAAAAATTCAAATGTTAAGTATACAGCCCTGTAACTTTTTCTGAATATAACTTTTTAACATTGTAACTTCTACCAAGATTTAGAAAAATTCTATCACCTTAGAAACAATAAAAACTGAGTTCAATTATCAAAGATAGAGCACCCATAAAGACAAATATCTTAATCATTTATTAAGTCTAAAAACAATTATTATTATTTTTAAACCTCTTTTAATGGTCTTGGCTTATGATTTCCACTCAATTCTTGAGGAAAGAATGGGACATTCTTTTTATTTTAATTTTGAAAGATTCATTTTATTTGTTTGAAAGGCAGAGAGAGATGGAGAGACAGAGATTGTCCTTCTAGTGGTTCTCTCCTTCAATGACCACAATAGCCAGGGCTGGGTCAAGCTGAAGTCAGGAGTCTAGAATTCTACCTGGTCGCCTACAGGAGTGGCAGGGGTCCAAGCACTTGGGCTATCTTCCACTATTTTCCTGCACATTAGCAGGGAGCTGGATAGGAAGTGGAGCATCTGTGACCTAATCTGCTGGTTCTATATGGAATCGTGGTGTCACAAGTGGCAACTTAACCCACTGCACCACAACGCTGGCCCCAAGACAGGTATTTTTGCACACAGCTTCCATTACTTTATGCGTAACAGAAGACAGTAAACTTTGTAAGCCAGATGAATAGCATAGATGGACAAAGTGATCGAGTTTGACTTCTTATCTCCTTATCCCTTAAATAGTTTATGGCATATTATTTGGAAGATGTTCTAGTAGAATGTGTATTAGTGATGTGGGGTAGAATTTATTGCTTTTCCAGGTTCAGTTTAAGTCTGTTTTTTTTTTTTTTTTGGGTTAAATTTTGAGAGTCATTTTGATGAAGATGAGTGGTTCTTAAATTGTTACCTTCAGGAGTGGGCATTTGGCCTAGCAATTAAGATGTTTGCATCCCATGTTGAAGTACATGTGTTTGACATCTGGCTCCAGCTCTGATGCTGGCTGCAAGTGTGGACTCTAGGAGGAAGTGGTAATGGCTAAAGTGACTGGGTAACTGCCACCTATGTGGGCAATCTAGATTGAATTTCCAGCTCCCAGCTTTGGCCCTGGCCTAACCCCACCTGTTGCAGGCTTTTGGGGAGTGAACCAGTAGATAGGAGCTCATAGTCTGCCTATCAAGTAAGTAAATGACTATTAAAAAATAAGTAGGGGTGAGTGTTTAGTGTAGTGATTAAGATGTCCCTTGGGACACCCACATCCCTATTGGAGTGCCTGAGTTTTGAGTCCTTGCCTTATTTGTGACCGAGGTTCCTGCTAATGGCACCTAGAGAGGCAGCACACTATGGCTCAACTACCTGGGTCCCAGCCACCCACCAGGGAGACTTGGGTTGAGTTTTGGGCCCCTGGCCTAGCACTGGCTATTGTGCACATTTGGGGAGTAAACCAGTGTTTGTCTGCTTCTCTGTGTCTCTATCTCACTGATTCTCAAACAGATATTTAAAAAAAGGGAATAAATTATACCTTCAGAGTAATGTTACTCAAATCTGAGCATTCTGAGCTTTAAACAACAGAGAAAATGAGCGGTACTAACTTGTTCTAGGAAATGCAGATATTCGGGCTGAAATTGACTGTGTGGATTGACTACATAATAGCAGAAAGCTGAAATCTCTTTTATTTCTTGATTGTTCTGCTTCTGATGTAACAATAGATTTTGGAGAATTTCAGGGTTTTCTAATGGTAAAGCCACAGCTTCAAATATAAGTCACATATTTGAAGTACCAATGATTGTCAAGTTTTTGCAGATACGTTTTTTTTTAGTTGACCTTAAAAACTGAATTACCAAGTACTCATCCTTCAAGATGGAGGGAAAGTGAATGTTTGAATTCTTAGAATTGTAATGTCTGAGATGAGTGTATCAATCTCAGAATATCCTTATACTTTTGGAACATGACCCAACTATAGACGTACATCCACACGGCTTATATGTCCCCTTCCACAGAGTTGCTAACATCAAAGTAAAGTCTCATATTCCAGATAGAAACCTTGATTCTCACAGGAAATATTCTCTTCTATAACTCATTTTTCCCTATCTCCTCAACCTGTTGCCAGGCCTCAAGAATATCTTAACCTGTTAATATTTTCATTAAAATTGATCAAAAGTAAACTGAACAATGTTTGTACTATAGTTATGTATTTTTGAAAACTATTTTTAAGATTTTTGTTTATTTCCATTTTTAAAAAAAATTTGTTTCAAAGGCACAGTCAGAGAGAGAGAGAGAGAGATGGAGAGAGAGAGAGAGAGAGAGAGAGAGAGAGACCAATCCAAAGCCAGGAGCCAGGAGCTTCCTCTGGGTCTTCCACTTGAGTGCAGGGGTCCAAGTACTTGGGCCATCTTCTGCTGTTCTCTCAGGCACATTAGCTGGGAGCTGGATTGGAAGTATCACAGCCAAACCAGTGCTCGTATGGGATGCCGGTGCCACGGGCATTGGCTTTACCTGCTATGCCACAGTGCCAGCCCTTTAATTTTCATTTTAAAGGCAGAAGAGACAGAAACAGAGATCTCCTATTTCCTGGTTCACTCCCCAAATGCCTGCCATAGCTAAGGCTGAGCCACGCTAAAGCAGGGGTTGGGAACTCAGTCTGGGTCTTTCATGTGAGTGGCATGGACCCATGTACTTGAGCCATCACCTGTGTCTTTTAAAGTGTGCATTAGAGAGAGCAGAGCCAGGACTTGAACCTAGACACTCTGATAAGGTGGGTGTCCTAAGTGGTGTCTTAACCGTGCTTGCCCCTCCTTTATCTTAAGGCCAGGCTGACCTCATGTCAGATGAATCATCTGATTTGGGGGAATCTACTGGAAAGCTGCTCTCTTCAAAGACCCTTCTGGTCTTAACAGTCAGCAGTGAAACTTTGCTCCAATGTCAAAGCAGCTTGTCCTAATCCATTCCTTTTGAAATGCGGACCCCACAGTTCCCACACCTTCCTGTGTGTGATTTATCATTATCCCTTTCATTCTTTTGTGTACCACCTAATGCAGTAGATTGGGTTCAGCCAATTTACAAAGCCTTGAGGACTAGACTGGTTAGAAACACGACAAACGGGGTTCTGAGCATAAGCTCTGTGCGAAAAGTCTCCAGGATACTATGAAAGGCAGCCTTGTTCTGGCAGGAGGCAGACACGTGATTGGGATTAGAGGCATCAGAGGAAAAAGAAAGGAATATTTTCTCCACAGTTTTATTTCTGGCCAGGGCTAACTTTAGGTGTTATGATTCGCAGCTGCAAGCCTGGGTACCAAAACTGAATACTACTTTTATTGGTAAAAGATGGCAAATGCTTTCATATTTCTATATTTATATATGTTTCATGTCAGTTTTTAGGTATGGTTTTGAATTGTTTCTACATTGAAGGAATAAAGGATAATAAATTCAAGTCAAAGAGAATCTATGAGAATTTTTCATAGTTACTACTAAATTTTTATTATGGAATAACAGAGGAATTTCAACCAAGACTGTAAATTACTCAGTTATCAATAATATGACATCTTAGGACATATATGCTATACTTTAATATTTTCTTTTTTTCAGGTTTATACTTTTTTATTTATAAAAGGTGAACAAATTTCATGTATTTCATATATACAGATTAGTCACAGAACTATTTTAAATTTTGAAGTGAAGTACATAGAAGTCTGTGTTGAATTTGAAAATTTTTAACAATTGTGGGATTTTAAAATTAAAGAACTCCTTTAAAATTTAATAAATCAAAGGACATAAAATACACAGGAATCTTTGTTTTGCTCTAAAAATCACTCTAAGGTTAAGTATTATGAAACTTAACTTGGTATGCTTAGCTAATTAATGAAACTTGGTAAATGGCTGGTTTGTAACTGGAATTAAAACATTTTTCCCCCCAAGACTACACACGGTTGATGCATTAGGTGATTTCTGTTTGATGCTGTATTATCTTGCTTTACTTAGGCTATCAGTGGGCCAAACATGTTTAAAATCCTCGGTAAAAATAGGTCAACTGCTATGTTTTGCACTGAAAGTGAAAGAGTGCTTTACATATGTCTGAAGACAACGTGAAAGGGCAGAGACGGAACCATGACCTGTGGCTTACGAAATCTCAGCATGTTTCTAAAGAAATCGGTTTCTCTCATTTCGCCAATTTAGATTTTATTCTTGATTCAGTGTCAAAAGCTAAATTCCATAAATTTGAATATTTTTATAAATACACAAAATCGGCAATCTCCATTTACTTCTTATTACTGATGAGCTGTAGATGATTTAGGCTTTTATTCAGTCTCTCAATTTGGCCTCGACTTTCTTTTACAATATCACACCGTAGTAAACTTGACCCATTCCTTTTGCTCTGGTTAGACTGGTGGAGGAAACATGATGTGCGTACCTTTCCTTTGTTACTTGGGTCCAATAGACTGTACGACTTTCCCATTCATCTTGGCCCATTCATAGCCTCACCATCTTGTCACTGAATTCCTCCCCCCTGCTTGAAGTTCCCCTTCCTGCTCTGTTTCACAGTACCTCTCTCTACTCCCTTTCTGAGTTCTTAACATCTTGTTTGTAGACCTCATTTGGCACCTAACAAGAACAGACATTTCCTCAGTGCTTACTAAATCAAGAATTGTGCCAAGAGCATTTTCTTATTTAATCCTCAAATCTCATGGCAAAGGTGTGGTGGCATGATAAAGCAGATGAAAAAAGATCTCAGAGAATTTAAACAAAGGCCATCATCTAAAATTTGTGTAACCTAGATTTAAATGCTTAATATTACTGTAAATTAATAATTAACCTTTCATTCCACTTAATCTTTCCCCCTTGAGGTTGTAACTCTTTTGGAGTGTTGCAATTTATTTTCTCCAGCCTAACACTGCTTCCCCTACTGTACATGGTTTCTAGCTTAATGCTATGTATTTGTTTGAATTTCTTTTTTTATAAAGATTTATTTATTTATTATTTGAAAGGCAGAGTTACAGAGAGGCGGGTTGGGGGCAGTGGAGAGAAAGAGAGAATGAGGGAGAATCGTCTTCCTGCTGGTTCACTCCCAGTGCCTGCATTGGCAGGGATTGGGCCAGGCCAAAGCCTGGAGAGAGGAACTTCATTCAGGTCTCCCACACGGTTGACAGGAGCCCAAGCACTTGGGCTCTATTGAGCTGCCTCCCAGGTGCATTAGCAGGAAGCTGGGCTGACCATGGAAGAGGGACTTGCACTCTGTGATATGGGCTATGGGTTTCCCAAAAGGAAGCTTAACCTGTTGTGGCACAACACCCAACCCCCAAATTAAAAAAAAAGTTATTATGAGAGAGAGGGAGAGAAATATATTTCATCCATTCACTGTTTCACTCCCCAGATGCCTGCCAAAGTCAAGGCTGGCCCAGGCTGAAGTCAGGAGCTGGGAACTCAATCCAGGTCTCCCATGTGAGTGGCAATGAACCATCACCTGTCGCCTCTCAGGAAGCTGGAATTAGTAGTGGAGACAAGACTTGGACCCAGGCATTCTTATATGGCATGCTAATATCCCAAGTGTTGTTCTAACCACTGTGCCAAACTCTCCTTCCTAATAAAACCATGATAGCATGCTTATATCATCCCTTTAAAATGTCTTACTATTCATCATTATTGTAGGAGCAAAGGTTGTGTTCATCTGAAGTTCAAGATGTATGTATCTATGGTGGCACTGACATGTTCTGCACTACCACATCAGCTTTTCATCAGGTTTAATCTTGTGTTATTTCCGTAGGAACCAATGTGGATTCTTGTCTTCCAGTATAACTCTCAACAAAGACTTGTAAAAGAAAGCACATTGCCTTGCCTTGTCAGATAAACTATCCTTCCTTTTTAGGACTGATTTCTAAATAGAATCACTTTGGGGCCAATGGGGTTATGATGTAGGTGGATAGGAAGACCTTTATGCCAAAATATATTTCCAAATTGAGTGAGTGTCTTAGGGAGAGTCTGCATGTGTGAAGAATCAGTGTCTAAAGACTACCCTGGAAAGATTATTCATTCATAGACAAACATATTTAAACTCAGCTCCAGAATTTAGACACTAAAGACTCTGGCTCCTAAGTTAGACAGTAATCTATTATTTGTACATGAACCATTAATTTTCATAGACTCCTTGCTCTATCCAAATGCCAGAGCTTCTTATTGGATTACTTCTGGGTTGTTTATATGATCTTTAATGATAATAGAAGTAAAACATAGTCCACTATCCACTTGGAGATGAATTAAATATCTTGTTGGATATGAGTTAAATTGATAAACCCATTGTAGAGGAGGCAATCAAATCAAAAAAGGCATGCACTTTCAAGAATCCACATGGACACTTGATTTATATTCAATAGGTGGTGGGATGAGGGGTGGGTTTAAGCTCAGAACCCTATCTCTGGTTCACATCTCTAATCTCCATTTTCACCACCAGAGAGAAAATCCTGATTGTTAGTTTTTCTGTGATTACTAGAAACACCCTCACTGAGGACGTGAGGGGAAATCTTTACTTGGTTATGATGGTTCTACCTGACTTCCCCTTGGGAAAGCACTGTAATTACAGCAGATATTCAAGAATTCATAAAAGAAGAAATTTGACATATGTTCTTGTACAAATGCATTCAATATGACTCCTTAGATACCTATTGTAATTGCTTTTTTAAAAAGAGGATCCACAGGTATTCAGTGAATTGTTTTCACTGAACATGCTGAGAATAAAATGTGTGCTAGTATTATTAGTAGCTGCTTTTTAATTCATGAAGAAAAAGTTTTGAGGTTATCAATATATTTTTGATTTTTCAAACTTTTGAGTGATTTACATGGAATTAAATTTATAATTTTCTGTACTCTTGTTCTGGACAACTATTCCAAGTGCTTTTGCTATATGTATTTATCACAGTTGAAATTTGCTGACTTTAGGTTTTAAAATTCTATTCCAGGATAATTCAACAAAACCATATGATAGATAAGAAGATTTTTACTTTTTGTTTTGCTTTAGTTTGGGTGACTACCAAACTTGGTAAGAAACAAAGGAAAAAGAACCTTAAATTTTCCCATTAGGTATAGAAAACAAACGAAAATCTTAAAAAGAAATTAAAAACACACCCAAACTGCTAAATCCCAGGAGTTCAGAGCAATTACAGTGTGATCGTTCGTCTTCAGATACCCTGGTGTTAAGGATAGGGGGATATCTTATGCACTTAAAAGCTGATGAAATCTAAGTGACCCAGCAAATGAGCTGACAAGAGTTGTTTACAGACCTCATTTGGCGCTTTTATGTACTTTGTCCTAAGAGTGTGCTATCGTTTATTTAACTGTGAATTATATAAACAAATTGTAGGTCAGTGTCAGATTCGGAATTTTCTATTTCTTTCAGTTGAAGGATTTTTTTTTTCTTTTTTTGAGTTTTTTTTTTAACTTTTATTTAATGAATATAAATTTCCAAAGTACAGCTTATGGATTACAATGGCTTCCCCCCCACCCCCATAACTTCCCTCCCACCCGCAACCCTCCCCTTTCCCTCTCCCTCTGCCTGAAGGATTTTTTTTTAAAAGATTTATTTATCTGAAAGACAGAGTCACAGAGAGACAGCAAAAGACAGAGACAGATCTCCCATCCACTGGTTCACTCCTCAAATGGCGGTTAATGGCTGGGACTGGGCTAGGCTGAAGCCAAGAGCCTGGAATTCCATTTGGGGCTACCAAGTGAGTGCAGGGCCCAAGCACATGGACCATCTTCTACTGCTTTCTCAGGTGCGTTGGCAGAAAGCAGGACAGGAAGTTGAGCAGCGGGTACTCAAACCAGGACTCATGTGGGATGCTGACATCATAGGGGGTAGCTTAACCCACTGCACCACAATGCTGGCCCCTGAAGGAATTCTTGGGAAAAATGTTCATTAAAGTGGAATATAGTTTGTGAAAGAGCAGTAATGAAAATATATATGATACACAGTATAAAAAGTGTCAATTATTTTGTAGGATAGGTTTGTTACAGCAGAGCTGACTACAAGATATATTTTTATGAAGCAAACTTATGGATTTCTATGAAGCAAACCAGGAAGATTTCCATATTGATGTCTATTTTTAAATCAGTGAAACGTTTTCACTTGTAATATCCCTCGAATTGTGCTGAGGAAAACATTGAGCATCTGGTAACATTCTGGGGCACAGTGCCTGGTGTGACTTTTGCTTAGTTGAGTCCTGGAGGAAGTTTCATCTGGGGGTCATTATGATTCCAATTTAGCAGTTTATTCTGGTTTTTTTTGCAACACATTCCAAGATCACATTTCATACATCAACTGCTTCTCTGTTCCTTCTTTCATTTTACATATCAGGAATAATCAGACTCTTAAGCTTTTCTTTCTTAAATAAGAGTAAAATGACCAACATGTCCACAAGAAAATTCAGCTTCACCAGTAGGTCTCGTGTTGTCCTATTAATGAACTGATAAATTAGTCTTTCACATGGTGTGAACATGGAAGATTTTTCCATTTTTTTATGTCTTCTATTTCTTTCCTTAAAGTTTTGCAATTTAATTACAGAGATCTTTCACATCCTTGGTTAAATTTAAAATTTTTATATTTAAAACTTTTTTGTAGCTCTTGTGAATGGAACTAATCTTAGAAGTTCTTTCTCAGTCATGGTATTGTTTGGGTATACAAAGGTTATTGATTTTTATGTGTTGATTTTACATTCTGCAACTTTACCAAACTCTTCTTATGAGTTCCAATAGCCTCTTAGTGGAATCTTTTGGTTCTCCTTTACAGGATCACATCATCTGCAAGCAGGGATAATTTGACTTCCTCCTTTCCCATTTGTATCCTTTGATTTCTTTTTCTTGGCTAAAAGTTCTGACTAAAACTTCCATAACTATATTGAATGGTAATGGTGAGAGTTGGCATTCTTGTTTGGTTCTGTATCTTAGTGGAAATTCTAGCTTTCCCCCTTTCAATATGTTGCTGGCTGTGGGTTTGTCATATATTGCCTTGATTGTGTTTCTGTGTATTCCTTCTATACCCAATTTGCTTAAGGTTTTTCTCATGAAAGGATATTGTATTTTATCAAATGCTTTCTCTGCATCTATTGAGATAATCATATGATTTTTATTCTTTAGCTTGTTAATGTGATATATCACATTAATTGACTTGTGAGCCACTCCTGCACACTAGGGATAAATCCCACATGGTGTGGATGAATGATCTTTTTGATGTCTTGTTCAATTCAATTAGCTAGTATTTTGTGGAGGATTTTTGCATGTATGTTCTTTAGGGATATTGGTCTATAGTTCTCTTTGTTGTATTTTTTTCTGGTTTTGGAATTAAGGTGATAATGGCCTGATGGAAGGAGTTTGGAAACATTCCCTCCCTTTCAATTGTTTTGAATAGTTTGAGAATTGGAATTAGTTCTTTAAAAGTTTTCTAGAATTCAGCAGTGAAGACAACAAGTCCTGGGCTTTTGTTTATTGGTAGGGTTTGTCTTACTGATTAAATCTCTATTTTGGTTATTGGTCTACTTAGGTTTTATATGTCCTCATGACTCAATTTTGTTAAATTGTATGTGTCCAGAAATCTATCCATTTCTTCTAGATTTTTCAATTTTTCCATGTACTGTTTATAGTAATTGCTGATGATTCTTTTTATTTCTATGGTATCTGTTGTTACATTTCCTTTTCATTTCTGATTTTATTAATTTGGATCTTCTCCCACTTTTTTTTGATTAGTTGGGACAATGGTGTATTAATTTTGTTGATTTTAAAAGAAAACCCAGCTCTTCACTGCACTGATTTTTTTTATCATTCTCTTCCAATTTTGTTTATTTCTTCTTTAATTTTTATTATTTCTTTCCTCCTACTAATTTTGGGTTTTTATTCTTTTTGTCCAGGTTCTTGAGATGCATTATTAGATCATTTATTTGATGCCTTTCCAATTTCTTGAATGTAGGCACTAATTGCTATAAACTTCCCGCTTAACACTGTATCCCTTAAGGTTTTTTTTTTTTTTATTGTTGTTGTATCCCATAAGTTTTGTTATGTTGTGTTGTTGTTTCTAGGAATTTTTTGATTTTCCCATTCAGGAGCATGTTGTTCATTCTCCATGTGTTTGCATATTTTCTAGAGTTTCTTGTTAATTTCCAATTTCATTCAATTGTGGTCAGAAAAGATACTTGGTATGATTTCAAGGTTTTTTTAAATTATTATTTGTTGAGACTTTTTTATAGTCTAGCATATGGTCTATCTTAGAGAAAATTCCATGTACTGATGAAAAAAATGTGTATTCTACAGCTGTGGGATGAAATGCTCTGTAGATATCAAGTAGGTCAGTTTGGTCAATAGTGTAGATTAGCTCTGATTCTTTGATTTCTTTTGTCTAGTTGAGCTGTCCACTTATGAAATTGGGGTGTTGAAGTACCCCATTATTATTGTATTGGAGTCTACATCTCCCTTTAGATCCATTAACATTTGCTTTAAAAAGCCAAGTGCCCTGGAATTGGGTGCATATACATTTACTATAGTCACATATTCTTGTTGAATTGATCCCTTAGTCATTACATAATGCTCTTCTTTGTCTCTTTTAAAGTTTTTAATCTTAAAGTCTATTTTGTCTGATATTAGGATGGCTACTTCTGCTTGTTTTTGATTTCCATTGGTATGCAATATCTTTTTCCATCCTTTCACTTTCAGTATGTGTGTATTGTGATTGAGGTATCTTTCTTATAGGCAGTAAATAGACGGATCTTGTTTTTAATCCACTTAGCAGTCTATATCTTTTAATTGGAGATTTTAGGTCATTTACATTCAAGGTTATTATTGATAATTAATGACTTACTTGGCCCTGCCATTTTTCCATACATATTCCTATTGTTTGTTTTGGATTTCCTTTGTACTTTTACTAGGAGATTTTTTGCCTTCCCATTCTTTCATAGTGATGACTATCTTTATCTGTTTCTCTGTGTAGCATCCTTAAGCATCATTTATAAGACTGGATTAGTGGTGACAATTTTTTTTTCTAATTTCTGTTTGTTACAGAAAGACTTTATTTCACTTTCATTCATAAATGAGAGCTTTGCAGGATATAGTATTCTGGGTTGACAGTCTTTTTTTCTTTTAGGATTGGACTATGTCTCTCCATTCTCTCCTAGCCTGTAGGGTTTCTTATGAAAAAATCAACTGTCAGTTTATTGGAGATCCTTTGAAGGTAATCTGGCATTTCTGTCTTGCACATTAAAGAATCTGTATGTTTTACTTTTGAAAGTTTGACTATAATGTATTGCAGTGAAGATCTTTTCTGGTAATGTCTATTAGGAGTTCTATGTGCTTCCTGTAGTTGGATGTCTCTTTCTCCAAATTAGGGAAGTTTTCTGCTGTTATTTCACTGAATAGGTATTCTATCCATTTTGTCTTTCCACACCTTCAGGAACTCCTAAGACACCTATGTTTGATCATTTGGTGGCATCCCATAAATCTTGAACACTATTTTTTTATTTTTCTAATTTTTATGCTTTTTTTTGTCTAAGATATTTTCAAAGATTTGTCTTCTAGCTTGGAAATTCTTTCTTCCATCTCACTGAGTCTTGTTAAGGCTTTCCTCTGTATTTTTTATTTGACATACTGAATTCTTCATTGCTAATATTTCAGTTTGATTTCGCTCCAATATCTCTAGCATGTGGCAGAATTTCTCATCCATGTCATCTATGGAATTCTTTAAGTCATATTTGCTTCTCTGTGTTTTCAGTAATCTTATGATCATTCTTTTGAATTCTTTTTCTGGCATTTCATTAATCTGTCCTTACATTCTAATATTGAAGTGTTTTCGTATTGCTTTTGGGGAATCATACTGTCTTCTTTGTTATGTTTTCTGTATTTCTACTTTTATTTTAGGCATCTGTAGAAACATTTGTTGGTTTTCTCCTCTGTATATATGGTGTAGCTCTTCTTTCTGTAGATTTTCCATTGCAAACTTCTCTGCCACTGTCCCCTGGGAATGCACTTCCTCTCCTTTTCTTCTGTTATCTTCTTGTGGCCCAGATCACATCATTTCCCTATTCAGCCATAGTAGAGCCTCATGATGATTTCTTAACTTATGGAGGAAATATACATATATTTTAAATATATATTTATGCACAAAGCATGTATTTTAATATATTTCTTACATATTCATATAACTAAAGAAATAATCCAAATTTCTGAAGTGTACCAAAATATGATAACTGTTTTAAAGACAAGTTGACACTATAAGTAAAATCTGTGAAAGGCTGATTAACCATTATTTAAGTTATAATTACATGACTTTGTATTAAAACACTATAATAGTCTGCTTGTATATATATCTTTTTATTTTTTTAAAGATTTATTTATTAATTTGAAAGTCAGAGTTACACAGAGAAAGAAGGAGAGGCAGAGAGAGAGAGGTCTTCCATCTGCTGGTCCACTCCCCAATTGGCCACAACAGCCAGAGCTGCCATGATCTGAAACCAGGAGCCTGGAGCTTTTCCCAGGTCTCCCATGTGGGTGCAGGGACCCAAGCACTTGGGCCATCTTCCACTGCTTTCATAGGCCACAGCAGAGAGCTGAATTGGAAGTGGAGCAGCCAGGACTTGAACCGGCACCCATATGAGATGCCAGCACTGCAGGCGGTGGCCCTACCTGCTACACCACAGTGCCAACCCCTATATATATCTTAAAAATTGGTTTATCTTCAATTGGGAATACTAATTGTATATATTGATGAGGTACAATGTGATACTTCAATACTTGTATACTTTGTGGATGATCAAATCAGGCTAATTAGCATATCCATCAGCTCATATGCTTTTCATTTATTTGTTAATCCTTAAAATTCTTTGTTTAGCTCTTTTGAAAATGTACATTATCAACTCATGCTGTGTAGTAGGGCACCAGAACTCATTCCTTCTATTTCATTGAAACTTTTTACTCTTTGATCAACATCTCCCTTTCCTCATCTACTTCCAGTCTCTTGAGGTGCGGTTTTAAGATTGAACATGTCTTGGGGCCGGCCCGGTGGCTCACTTGGTTAATCCTCCACCTGCGCTGCTGGAATCCCATATGGGCGCCGGGTTCTGGTCCCGGTTTCTCCTCTTCCAGTCCAGCTCTCTGCTGTCACCCGGGAAGGCAGCAGAGGATGGCCCAGGTGCCTGGGCACCTGCACCTGTGTGGGAGACCAGGAGGAGGCACCTGGCTCCTGGCTTAGGATCAGCATAGCTCCGGCTGTAGCGGCCCTTTGCTGGGTGAACCAATGGAAGGAAGACCTTTTTCTCTGTCTCTTCCTCTCACTGTCTGTAACTTTATCTGTCAAATAAATAAATAAGTCTTAAAAAAAAAAGATTGAACATGTCTAATGGACCCCAGGTGAGAGTCCAGTGTTCACTGAAGTGCCTGCATCATGATTCTGGATTGGTAGAGAAGTGAGGCATTCCTTCTAGCTGGAGCTGTCTCTAGTTAAGGCCATGCTTCCTGGCCTTAAGTGTTGTGGGTAGGAGTTGAATTTTCAGAGGTTGAGATGAAAGCAGAGGATATTACAAGAGGATACAAGAATGTGAACTGCCTGAAAATTTACCTTCTTGTGGAAGAGTGAGTATTCTGATTTGTGTCTATTGTGGTGGATTATGAGGATAGAAGTTTAAAAACACAGGAGAATTAAATTGGCACTATTTCAAGAGTGTCCTTGTTATTGTTATCCTCCATGAATAAAAAGGAAAACACCTGTTGTAACACCTGTTAACAATAAATTCCCCAAGTCATCAGTTTTAGAACTACTTAGCTTTATTGAATTCCAGTAATTTCCTTCCCATGTATACATATACCACAACCTTTTGCCATCTTTGCTTCTTTTTCTAAAACACATTAAAAATATTGAACATTCTATTATTTAACCAAATATTTGACTATACATATCTAAGAAGAAAAAAAATTAAAGAACTTTTATCACAGTTAACAAAATTAATACAATTGTCTCATTACCTAATGCCCAGACCATATCTGGATTTCCTCAGTTGTCCCATATTGTTTTACTCAGCTGCTTTTTTTTCAAAACGATATCTAATTTAGTGCTACCCTGAATTTGTTTCTAAAATTGAAGCTTTAATCTACAATATTATTCTTCCTCTCTTTTTCCATTTATTCCCTGAATGATTATGTTTACATTGTAACTAATGGAACTGGAGAGACTCTCTCTTTTCTATTCATCCATCCGTTTGTGTTTTAGAGAATTATTTGTTGAACTACATCTGTATACCAGGCACTGCACTTAAAGCTGTGCCAACAAGAGAGAAACACAATGTCTTCTTCGTGGTATTTCAGGAATTATTTTGAAGGAAACATTGTTATTCTGATGATAATACAAGTTTTGAGGATGTCATCTAAAAATATATGCACACATGCACACATATACCCACATGTTTAACAGATTACAGAGAAGTTTTAAGCAGAAGACAAAGGGGTCTTTGCTTATTAAAACTTGGTTTTAGAGTTCATGGAGCAGGGCTCTGACATTTTATCTGCAGTTCACTTCCAGGTGCCAGGGAGTTTCAGGAAGTTGGGATTTTCTTTTGCTCCTGGAGCCTTCCTGGGCTTCATGAGAAAAGCTAACTGAAGGAAAGTGGCAGAGGAAGAACTTTATTTTTGTCGTCAAGTCATCTTGCTTTTAAAGTAAAAATGTTTTAATGGATGTTACAGCGGGCTGTGGAATGCAGCCTACAGCCTGCAGACTTTCTCCCTCAGCCATGTAGACCTTCAGGAATGGAAAATAGGAGGCCTTCTCTGGGAAGGACTTAAAGCTAGAACTAAGAAAAGCAAACCAGCCTCTGGGTTCCTGGAATATAGCATGTGAGGCCTTGAGTGTGTCAGCTCGAGTTTTCCAGTCAGGGTTTCAGAGAGGTACTTTGTAGAGAGAAAGGGAAGAGTGAAGCAGGCATGGGAAAGAACCATGGGGAGATTATGGTGGTAGAAACCTGACTTCTCCCCAGTTTTCTTAGCATAATTTCATTTTTTAAAAAAAGGCTAGTCAGAAACTTTTGTTCCTTAGATCCCAAGGTATAAATTACCTTTTTTCCACCTATAAATCTTCAATTATTTGGACGTCAAATTCAAATTAGTATAAAAGAAATACTGGAAAAATAGTAGCAATGGCTTTACACAATGCTTACAATATGCTAGGCACTATTCTTAAGCTGAATTAACTCCTCCTAATTTGATCCTCAAAATGATCCTGTGAAACAGACATTGGTATTAGCTCCATTTTACAAATGAAGCATAGTGAGAGTGAAACTGGGCAGGAGACAGTGCCTTGAATGCAGTCGCTAGATACCATCAGGCCCCACTGTCCTAGTCTCTCTTCCATAGCCTTTAAGAGTTTCTGCCCTGCCTTTTGATAGCACCACAATAAACTCACTGAATTGAGGGAGTGGTACAGCTAGCCCTATAATGTTCTAATTGCTGGACTCATGAGGTCATTTGCTTCTTCAACAGATGACACCTTGATGACAGGTACTGTCTTGATGGCTTTTATTTAGAGTTCTTCCATTTCTGGGTAGAGAAATTCCAGGCCCAGGACGGAAAGCATCAGAGCCCATTTGGCCATCATAAAAATTCCATGAAGAGTACAGATGTCATTGCTAACCAACTGGTAACTTGGACACCAGCTGACATGTAATGGACCAAATAACCCCTATGACTGCAGTCAACCCCCATTGCCTCACTGGAGGCCGACATATAGCTATTCTTATCCTCTGTTCCCCTTGTTACTCAACTCCCTCTTCCTTTTAGCCTCCTTAAAAACCCCAAATTACTCTCCTTCAGCAGGATGTTAGTTCCTGAAACTCAAAAGTCTGCTACTTCCTCATCTATTGATAGATTCAACTTTCTCTTTCCTTTATCCTCAAACTGTGTCTTTGGCATTTTGATTGGCACCTAGGAGAAGGACTGAGCTTTTGGCAACAAGATTAAGTAATTTGTCCAAGTTTATCTGAAAGTGTTGGAGCTGACTTTCAAACCTAAACAGTGGAGTTCTGCCATGCTATAACCACTGTGCCTTTCTGTCTCCATTGTTGTACTTTCTTCCATCCCTCTATGACTGAAATGCCCCCTCACAATGACTAAATAAGCAAATGAAACAACAGTTTTCACAACAGTGTTCACATGTGTATGTGCTTCTGTTCAGCACTGACTTTGTTCTCCTCTACATTTACTAATTCTGCCACTTTTCAAACAATATAGTTTGACAAACGTCTGTCCACTCTAGAACCTCCAAAGATAAATTGGGCTCATGGACAACTTACTCTGAAATCATTGCCAAGTAGCTGTGTGAACACCCTCAGAATTTTAAGGCGAGTTCATCATCTAGGAATTGAAGTTCAGCACAGCACCATGTTCTCAGAATGTCTGGGTTTGCTTTGACCCAGATTAAGATATTTCCTGAATTGTTTAAAGACTCTCTCACCTGGTCTCTTACACATGCACACACAGTTACTCTTTCTTCAAACACAACAATGATGAGTTGTCACCATTCTTGCATCACCAAGGCTTTGCTACGATGTCACTGCCATTATTCAATAATTATGCATGACCCTGTCTGCACCTTGTGGCCTGACCTTTTAGGCCGGGTGAATCACACAGTTACCAGCAATGCCCCCATGCAAACCATTTTTTAATTTTTATAATGGCCACTGTTTTAAACATACATAATCATAACTGATTCGTTTCAAAGAATTTTATCTTATTTTTTTAGGTTTCAGTTAGATAGTCTGCTATGGTACAACTAAAGATGTAACGGTTAAGACGTTTTCTTTGGCGGCATTGTGATGTAGCGGGTTAAGCTGCTGTTTGCAACGCCAGAGTCCCATATCAGAGTGCTGATTTGAGTTCTGGATATACTACTTCTGATCCTCCTGCTAATGTGCCTGGGAAGGCAGCAGATGATGGTCCAAATACTTGTGACCCTGTCACCCATGAGGAAACCCAGATGGAGTTCCTGGAGCTGGCTTTGGACTGGCCCAAATGTGGCTGTTGTGGCCATTTAGGAAGTGAATTAGTGGATGGAGGATCTCTATCTCTCCATCTCTCTCCTGTGCTCTGCCTTTCATACAAACACATTTTTAAAGAAAAGTTTTATTTGGCAATGACCTTCAAGTTGGGGCATATGGGTGGTAGTGGATATGGGGATTAAACAATTGTTGAATGAATGATTTTTACGAACTATTAAGTGAGGGGCCATATTTTCCTAGAATTCCTGTTTTTAAAAATATATGTCAAATTATTGGTGCATTGTTCTAAAATGCCAGCTGATAGTATAGTGAATACTTTTACAGGGGCATTTTTAAAGAGTTGTCTTTTATCTTTAAAGAATGTGTAGAAAATTACTTGTTGAGATCCTATTATTTCCTAATAGATGGTGGAAGATAGGGACCTTGCTGAAATTTAATTAAGGTAACCAAGGTTTAGCCTGAGATAGTAAAATGTCATTGATAAACAAAAATTTTTATAATTTATCAATTATATGGCAATTTAATTGAAAGAATTCTGAACACAAAGATTACATATGGGGACACAGAGGTTTTGGGGAGTTTGGATATAAATATATGAGTATTTTCATTATCTTGATTGTGTTAATGGTTTCTCAGTTGTACAAATACGTCAAAATACTAAAGCTTATACTTTAAATGCATAGTTTCTTGCATATCAATTATATTCCATAGTTTGTTGCATACCAATTATATTTCAATAAAGTTTTTGCACAGAAAAAAATAGTCATTCTAGACTTAAGGAACTGAAGTTCAGTACAATATCATGCTCTCAGAATGCCTGGGATTGCTCTGACCCAGATTAAGACATTTCTTGAATTATTTAAAGACCCTCTCACTCTCTGTCTCTCTCTTACACACATAATAGCATATATTCACATAATATATACTTACATAATGGACAGTAGATTTACAGAACTCTTTCTGTAGTGATATCCCAGGTTGAAAATACAAGTGTGTAACAAAGAATTAAGAAAAGTCCAACAATGGAAGACCTAAATTGGCTTATAAAGGAAAATCATATTTGGGTTGTATTTCTAAATTTGGGGTTTACCAAAGAACATAAAATTATTTTCAGAGACAAAATGCCAAGTTACATGATACTCAAGTACTTCCAAGGACAGGTTTATCCACTTTTTTCCAGTATGTCCTTTTCTGCCTTTTCTTTAAGGGCCTGGTAGTCTGTTTTGAAAGCACAGAAGGGCCAGTGCTGTGGCGCTGGCATCCCATATGGGCGCCGATACAAGTCCCAGCTGCTTTGCTTCCGATCTAGCTCCCGCCTAATGTACCTGGGAAAGAAGTGGAGGAACTTCAGTTTTATCCCTGACTTTTTGCCTGTTTTTTTTTTTTTTTTAATAAAGATTTATTTATTTGAGAGGTAAAGTTACAAAGAGAGGAAGAGACAGAGAGACAAGTCTTCCATTGTTGGTTCACCCCCAAATGGCCACCATGGCCAGAGTGGGGTGGATCTGAAGCCAGGAACCAGGAGCTTCTTCTGGGTCTCCCACTTGGATGCAGGGCCCAACCACTTGGGTCATCTTGCACTGCTTTCCCAGGCCATCAGCAGGGAGCTGGATTGGAAGTAGAGCAACTGGGACTCAAACAGGCACCTATATGGGATGCCAGCACTGCAGGCAGAAGCTTAACCTGCTGTACCACAGCGCTGGCCCCCTGCCTGTCATTTTGAAGGCAGAGTCAGGTTATCAGGACATCTGGGAAGGAACTTTCCCTTATTGTGATTTTTGGGTTTCTAGGTCTCTTTGCTTCCCCAGATCTTCTGAATCTTTACTTTTTTTTTTCTCAAAGATTTATTTATTTATTTGAAAGTCAAAGTTACACCCAGAGAGAAGGAGAGGCAGAGAGAGAGAGATCTTCCATCTGCTGGTTCACTCCCCAATTTGCTGCAACCACCAGAACTGTGCTGATCAGGAGCCAGGAGCTTCTTCCAGGTCTCCCACACGGGTGCAGGGGCCCAAGGACTTGGGCCATCTTCTGCTTTCCCACGCCATAGCAGAGACCTGGATTGGAAATGAAGCAGCCGGGTCTTGAACCACGTCCATATGGGATGCTGGCACTGCAGGTGGCAGCCTAACCCGCTATGCCCGGCCCTAATCTTTACAATTTAAAAAAAAAATATTTATTTGAAAGGCAGAGGCAGTGAGAGAGAGAGAGAGACGTCTTCCATCTACTGTTTCATGCCCCAAATGGCCGCAATGGCCGGAGCTGTGCCAATTTGAAGCTAGGAACCAGGAGCCAGGAGCTTCTGGATTTCCCATGTGGGCGCAGGGGCCCAAGCACTTGGGCCATCTTCTACAGCTTTCCCAGGCCATAGCAGAGAGCTGGATCAGAAGTGGAGCAGCTGGGACTCAAACTGGCACCCATATGGAATGCCAGCACAGCAGGCAATGACTTTACCGGCTATGCCACAGTGCCAGCCCCTGAATCTTTAACAGTTCTATTTAGGGGGTGGGCATTGTGGTGCAATGGGTTAAACTGTCACTTGGGATGCCTGTATCCTCTATCTGAGTGCCTCAGACTGAGTCCTGCCTCTGCTTCCTACCCAGCTTCCTGTTAATGCACATTCTGGGCACCACCAGATGATGGCTCAAGAGCTTGGGTTCCTGCCGGGAATCCCGGTGGGAAACCTTGGTGGAGTTCTGGGTTCCTGCCTTCCACCTGGCCTAGCCCAGGGCTGTTGGGGGCAAATGTGGGAGTGAACCAGCAGATGGAACATCTGTCACTTTAATTCTGTTGCAGTGTCTTTCAAATAAACAAACATTGAGGAAAAATAAAAGCCACATTTATCTTTTAGGGCCCTCATTAATGTGTGGCACACAACATTTTTGGTTTCTGATTCACTCCCTGTGTGGTGAGCTTGAGGGCAAGGACCACAAATCAGTGATTTTTCAGATTACCAATGCTTACAACAATGCCTGGCCGTGAATTTTTCTAGTAAGTGCTGCTTTAAAGAAAAGCTTGGGTCGGCACTGTGCTGTAGTGGGTAAAGCCACCCGTAGTGCTGGCATTCCATATGGGCGCTGGTTCGAGACCCAGCGGCTCCAGTTACCATCCAGCTCTCTGCTTTGTGGCCTGAGAAAGCAGTAGCAGATGGCCCAAATGCTTGGGTCCCTGCACCTGCATGGGAGACCCGGGGGAAGCTCCTGGCTTCTGGTTTCGGATAGCGGCAGCTCGGGCCGATGCAGCCCACTGGGGCGTGGACCAGCGAATGGAAGACCTCTCCCTCTGCCTCTCTGTAACCCTGCCTTTCAAACAAACACATCTTAACAAGGAGAGCTTTACATCTGAGGCGGAATGAGGCGCTCGCAGCCGTAAGAAAAGGCAGAGAGGTGGACAAGTGCTCGTGGGAAACGAGGCAGCTGTGTGAGACCCGAGTGCTGAGCCGAAGGGCGCAGGAGGCTGAAGACGCAGCGCTGGGATGCTCCTGGGTCCGGTTCAAAACCCTCAGCAGGCCGCACTCTGTCCCCCGGGGCCGGTGCGGCTCCCTGGGCTCCAGCCGCGCCAGAGACCATCATTCTCTCCCCGCGTAGCCTTCCTGGCGCCTTGTCCAACCACAGCTCAGCTTAGACCCGCTGGGGCTCCCAGGGTTCGTTCTCGGAGGACTCTGCCAGCTGAATCCCCTCCAGCAGAGCGGGGTCTGCACAGCCGCGCGCCGCCAGCTGCCTGGGGCATGGCGTGGACGGACGTCGTGCCCGCCTGACTGAGAGCAGACGCCATGTCCGGAAGCCATTTGGAAAGCAGGTAGTCCAGGCACACTGAGTGCTGGGAGTTCGAAATGAGCTCCCCTCACGAGGGCGATGTGTTCCAGGCGGCCTCGCGGCTCTCCTCAGCAGCGGCCGGGCGGACAGCCCGCATCCGGGCACTCCGGGAGCTTCCCGCCCAGCTCAGCCCCGCTCCCAGCATGCCACGCGAGGGCGAGCGCCGGGCCCAGCGCGCGACGCTGCCCGAGGCCCGCGCGCACCCGAGGGCTTGCCTGCCTCTCGGTTTGCCGGATGACGACGGCTAAGACTTGAGGAGCCAGAGCAGGGGCCGCCGAGATGCCCCGCGGGTTCCCGGAAGGTGCAGGCCGGCCGAGGCGCATCACGGGAGGCCTCTTCCCGCGCTCTGAGCACCCCGGCGGCGTCGGGAACCGGCACGCGCCGCCCCAGGGCCCCTTGGCCCGGCCTGCTCGGGGCGGGAAGGGTAAGGGGTTCGGACCGTTTCTCTGGGCTTGTCCGGCGCTGCGAGCCTTGCCCTCACGCGTGGGTGGCAGTCTCGCCTGCTCCCTGAAGACCGCGCTTGCAGACGGCAGGCGGGGCCCTCGGCCTGCTGCTGTTCCTGTGTCCGCGTCGGCCCGGGGTCCTGGGGCCCGCGCGACCCCAGCTGGCTGCGTGCCGGAAAAGGCCCTGACCCGCCCGGCCACGTCCAAGAATGTTTCTTTTTCAGTCAGAAATTCACTCCTTCACCCACAAACTCTGGGTTTCGATCGAGTACCAGGAGAATTCCGGGGAGGGACTATGTTTCTTCCTGTGAAATGGCGTCCCGGCGGCTACCCAGCTTACTGGATTCGCTGTCTGTTGATTTCTCTGTTTCTGTTTGTCATCGATCATGCAACTATCACCTGCCTATCAGTCTGTTATCTATCAGCTATCTGTCGACTTACATGTCAGTCATTTCTTATCTGTCATCTCTCAATATATCGTCTGTCATCTTTATTACCTATCATCTGTCGTTTATCAGTCATCCAACTCCCAGTCCCTGTCCACTATTTAACATCTATCTCTGTTTGGCCTTATTATGAGGAGTAAGGGATTTGAATTTCAGCGGTAGCAACAATATTATCTGTGGTCAAAAATATTTCATCTTCTTTAAGTCCTTCCCCTGTACGTTTTCTGCTTTTCTTAGTTGTAGCTTTTGTTTAATCCGTTTTAAATTCCTTTGGAAAGAGAAGGAATGTGTCATCTGTCACATTAATTGGGGTAAAAATTAAAAATTATACCTAGTAATATGAATTTGAATTTTGTTTAATGATCTTGCAGAGTGGTAACTATAATGAATATCTTTAGATGCTAGTCAGCTGAACATTTTCTTAAGGCATATTTCATTTTAATATTGAATTCTGCATGTATAATTTATAATTTGGGAGATAGACATTTATTCTTATAAGAAAACAAATTCAGCCAGTGTTTTTCATCTGTTTATCTCTGAATGTATTATTTCCTGTATTCTTTGGACTATTGGGAAGTAGAAAATATCTGTGAGACACTGAATATTATTTGTTGGATAGCCGTACAGTTTATTGCACGAGTGGATCCAAGGTTATTTGCTATTTATACCTTTGTGGATAGACAAAAATTGCTTCCTATCATCATTTGTTCAGAAACAGGAGACATCTGGTAGTAGAGTGTGTTGAAATCATTTAGCTGGGATTAAAAAAAAGAGAAAACATTCATTTAACAACTTGCCAGATGGTTGAATTTACTGATATATGGGAAGATTTTTCTTACTATGGGACTCCTCTTGATAACACAGTGCTCAAATGGACAGCGTTTCAGACAAGAAATACAGTCTACAGCCATAACTTAATGGGCATCACTGAAGTTTTTGGCTCTCAGTGAATTCAGTTCCAGAACACAAGTTTTTTGAGTGTTGGGAGGACAGGCTACTTTTGATTTCAAGTAAAAAATAACACAAAATGTGTTGTTAATAAATTTAAAACATCAAAGTATTCCCAGTTTTCACACTTACCTGAAAGGAAATGTGATTTAAGATGAAATAAAACAGGCACATAGTTATCCTTGATCAAAGTTCCCTTATGAGTCTCTTGAGATTGATTATAGTAGCCATGTCCAACTTTGGCTGACGCTATCCTTTTATTCACAACAGGCTCGTTTATAAGGGAGAATCATTTCCCAACCAAAAAGCCGCTATTTTTCTTTGTCTTGGCAGGAGCCGAAAAGAAACACCTTACTGTTCTTTTTGAAAGCCTTGGATCTAGACCTTGTTTGCTGGGTTTCCACCATGTTGTACTTCAGCAGCTCTGGAAGCTTTGCTGGAAGAACCTAGTCCTACCCTTCTCGCCTCTGCGTGATGCCAGAGTCAAGTTGGGGACTTTGGGACCAGAGCTAGGGTTGAATCTGTCCAGCTATTTACTGCTTTGGGGAAATTACCCAGTTTTCCTAGATTTCAGCTTGTTACAGGATTGTTTTGAGGACTCAATGAGAAAATATGTTAAATGTTCAGTTAGTGGTCACAGTGTAACAATGATAATTATATACTTCAATGACTAACAGCCATCCTCCTCTGCTTACCTTCTCTATTAAAGGCTATATATATATATATACACACACACATACACACACACACACACACACACACACACATATATATATATATCACTGACCCTCTATATATGCCTTCTCTTTTGTGCCTAGATATCTTCCATGACCACAGATAGGTGTTTTTCCTGTCTTGTGTCTTAGTTCAGGCTACCATAACACAAGAGTGGGAGATTAAACAATAAGAAAAATTTCTCACAGTTTGGGAGATGGGAATTCCAAGATCAAGGCAGTGACATGGTCATTTCCTGCTAAGGCTTCTTGTTGTTGGTTGTAGACAGCCACTTTCTTCCTTTGTCTTCACATAGGGCGGGAGGGGGGATGCAAGAGTGCTGTTCTTGAATCAATGTTCACTCTGGGCAGAAGAGCACAGTAGATCAAAGCACAGGCGCCAGAGTTCAGATAGTTCAGAACTTAAATGTCAGGTTTGTCCACCTGTTAAGAAGGACAACAGAGTTACTTCCTCAATAGGGCTGTTGTTAAAATTATATCATGCCCCACTACCCCATATGCATTCTCTGCTTCAATAGTACCTGGTACCCAGTAAGAGCAGCTGTTATTGTTAAGCATTTTGGGAAGCATGGCTGTGGATATGTTTTCTTGCCATCCACTTTCCTATATATCCACAGAGTAGGGTAGAGCCTGAATGCTGATGCTAGCCTGGTTCCAGCTGATGAAGCACATCCCTTCTTGAGTTCCTGCTGTCCTCCAGTCTGTTTAGACAAATAAAAAGGGGTTAGGATTCTACTGTAGATTCTAGGATTAAAAGAACTGGCGGTTTTGTTTTTTTTTTTTGATTATAAGAGAACTGGTGAGAGTATATATACAAATGACCAGCTTATTCAGGGGATCAGCCGTCAATTTCACTTTATCCTGCCTTTATGAACTTTGCATTTTTTCTTCTTTTCCAAGAATCTGTTGAGGCAGGGCAATTCTAGTTATTGATGAAAATACTGCAGTATCATTTTATGTTATTAGTCAACACATTATGGTCATGCATTTGTAAATGGAAAATTTAGAGATGGAGAAAAATAGAAACTAGAGCTTGATCTGGACAATTATAAAAGTCTGTGTTGTACTGGCCTCAGCTCTGACTTTTCATTGAATTGCAGATGGCTAAGGAAAAGGAAATAAATTATGATTGTCCATGTGGTTATTTCTGAATCCATTTCAGGAACTGCTGAGCAGAAACTGTGCATTGTGTGATTATGTTTCTTTCCATTTTTATATAGAAAGCTTTTATTTAATAAATATAAATGTCCTAAGTAAGCTTTTGGATTATAGCAGTTCTTCCCCCATACCTGCCCCTCAACCCCCAAACCATCCCACCGCCTACTCCCTCTTCAATCCCATTCTTTATTAAGATTCATTCTTAATTATCTCTATATACGGAAGATCAACTCTATACTAAGTAAAGATTTCAATAGTTTGCACCCACACAGACACACAAAGTATAAAGTACTGTTTGAAGACTAGTTTTACTGTTAATTCTCATAGTACTACACATTAAGGACAGAGGTCCTACATGAGGAGCAAGTGCACAGTGACTCCTGTTTTTGATTTAACAATTGACACTCTTATTTATGATGTCAGTGATCACCCGAGGCTCTTGTCATGAATTGCCAAGGCTATGAAAGTCTCTTTGAGTTCACAAACTCTGACCTTATTTAGACAAGGCCATAATCAAAGTGGAAGTTCTCTCCTCCCTTCAGAGAAAGGTACCTCCTTCTTATTTATTAATTTTTTAAGATTTATTTATTTGTTTGAAAGTCAGAGTTACACAGAGGGAGGAGAAGGAGAGGGAGAGAGAGAGAGAGGTCTTCCATTCTATCCACTGGTTCACTCCCCAGTTGGCCGCAACGGCTGGAACTGCGCAGATCTGAAGCCAGGAGCCAGGAACATCTTCCGGGTCTCCCATGTGGGTGCAGGAGCCCAAGGACTTGGGCCATATTCTACTGCTTTCCCAGGCCATAGCAGAGAGCGGGATTGGAAGTGGAGCAGCTGGGTCTCGAAACGGTGCCCATATGGGATGCTGGTGCTTTAGGCCAGGCGTTAACCCAATGCGCCACAGCACTGGCTCCAGTACCTCCTTCTTTGATGGCCTGTTCTTTCCACTGGGATCTCACTCACAGAGATCTTCCATTTAGGTAATTTTTTTTTGCCACAGTGTCTTGGCTTGCCATGCCTGAAATGTTCTCATGGGCTTTTCAGCCAGATTCCAATGCCATAAAGGCTGATTCTGAGGCCAGAGTGCTGTTTAGGGCATTTGTCATTCTGTGAGTCTTCTGTGTGTCCCGCTTTGCATGTTGGATCATTCTCTCCTTTTTAATTCTACAATTGTTATTAGCATACACTTGGTCTTATTTATGTGATCCCTTTGACACTTAATCCTATCTTTATGGTCAGTTAGGAACTTAAACTGATCACTTTAACTAGTAAGATAGCATTGGTACCTGCCAACTTAATGAGATTTGGAGTCCCATGGCAAGTTTTTAGCTTTACCCTTATGGGTAAGTCCGAGGGGACGTGTTCTAAACTGTACATCTCCTCCCTCTCTTATTCCCATTCTTATTTTTAACAGGGATCAATTTTCAATTGGATTTAAACACCTAAGAATAATTCTGTGTTAAGTAAAGAGTTCAGCCAATGGTACTAGTAGAAAAGAAGATACTAAAAAGAATAAAATAGTAAGCTGTTCCTTGACAGTCAGGACAAGGGCTGATCAAGTCATTGCTTCTCATAGTGTCAGTTTCACTTCTACAGGTTTCCTTTTAGGTGCTCAGTTAGTTGTCACAGATCAGGGAGAACATATGCTATTTGTCCCTTTGGGATTGGCTTATTTCACTCAGCATGATGTTTTCCAGATTCCACTATTTTGTTGCAAATGACTGGATTTCATTTTTTTTTTTGACAGCCAGAGTGGACAGTGAGAGAGAGACAGAGAGAAAGGTCTTCCTTTACCATTGGTTCACCCTCCAATGGCCACTACAGCCGGTGCGCTGCGGCCGGCGCACTGCACTGATCCGAAGCCAGGAGCCAGGTGTTTCTCCTGGTCTCCCATGCGGGTGCAGGGCCCAGGGACTTGGGACATCTTCCACTGCATTCCCAAGCCAGAGCAGAAAGCTGGACTGGAAGAGGGGCAACTGGGACAGAATCCGGCGCCCCGAATGGGACTAGAACCTGGGGTGCCTGCACCGCAGGCAGAGGATTAGCCTAGTGAGCCGCAGTGCCGGCCTGGATTTCATTTTTTTTTTTTTACTGCTGTGTAATATTATGTTTCTAATAACAGCAGCTTGCCTTTCACTGAACACCTATTTATTATGAGCAAGCTAGTAAGCTGGACCTGGATATCTGCTCGGGATGTAGGAGGTCATTTTTACCCCAATTCTCTGGTGTGTGTTGGACTGTAGAGTTCATTTACTTTCTGAGGAGCATTGAGAGGATTCATTCTAGAGTATCTGTACTGGAGATGACTTAGAAGTGGAGGAGTGTCCTCTCAGGAAAGGGACCCACTCTGACATCTTCCTTTAACATTTAAGTGATAGATGGCTTTAATATTCCCATCTGATCCTGTCTTTTGGAGAAGGGGCATTTATCTAACTTGAGGAATGGTAACAGCCTGAGGAAGTTGGTAGCAGCTGCTCCTACTTGTGCCAGGGGTAACCAGGAACCCAGATTCAGTGACTGTGACACAGAAGACAATAGAGTTACCCATCTGATAGAGCATAAGCCTCTGGCGTTTGCCCACTCTTAACAAGTAGTGACACCTAGCTTCTACTTTAGGAACAGTGAAGAGGGAGGCACTAAATCATCCCTGATAAGTCTCATCTACATGGCACATGGCCACTGTAGTAAGAATTATGCCATTGCATGGCTCTGAGGTCACTTTGGGCCACAAATTCTTCCTGGATTACTTACGTCTCCTGTTGTTTCCTTTGCATGTAACTGACTGTAGCACAAAAGTCTCTCATTTTCACTCCGTGGGAGCAATTGTTGGAACTTGGGAATGGGCTGCTATGACAAAATGGAGATGTGCTAAACTTCCCAGAGATTGAACATGGTAGTCCACGGGCAGCTGGCTTCTTGGAGGAGTCTGTGTTTGAGGCACATGTTGTGGCCTCCTCCTGAAGCCCATGCCCCAGTTTCCCCTTTTCTTGCAGCTTTGAGAACAACTAGACCTGGATGTGAACAAGCAACCTTTAGATGCTAATGCTTGCAAGTCGGGAGGTGGAATCTGGAGAAGGGTAGATTCCTCTTCATTGGGACAAATCAGTACTTAGTATTTTAGTTTTGAATATCAGCAAATGATGTTGCTTCTCAACATGCTGAGAATTAGATGTGTTGGCTGCATTTCTAAACTTTATAACTGCTATGCAAGATATATGATATCATATATATTTTACTTGTGAAAAACAGATTAAACAAGGTGAAGTGATTTAAATCAGTACCAGAATAATTACAAATGTTGTAATTAATGTTACATAAGAAAATTATTATCTGGGTAAGCCCACAGCTCCTGTTGTGTGTTAAGCAGTTGAGTGACCATCAAAGCTGATTAATTAAAAGCATATTGCAAACATCCATTTAGGATATAACTTACAGTATACACTTTTTATCTAACCTTGGAGAAAAGCATGGTTGAATGGACCATTTCTTCAATATAGCAGAACATTAGTAAAGCATTCTGTTAACTTTAGTACTCATAGAAGGAGCTGTGGGGAGCAACTGGGAGCAACTTGGACTAGACTAAGTTACTGGAATTAAGACTTATTCTATGTATCTGCTCTCCCACAATATGGCGCTGGGAGAGGAGGAAACAGCTTCTACACAGCTGCCTCCAGTTCAACCAATAAACTGTAGGACCTGCTCCTGATTGGAGGAGAGCAGCATACTCGGTGTGTGGGTAGCAGAGTTGGGATTGGTGGAAGAGGACTATAAAGGAGGAGAGAGACAACATGCACCAGGAACATCTATCTGAAGGAACACCTGTGCAGCCCCCGAGAGAGCCGGCAGGCGGTGTGCCGCTCCCCCGCGGAAGTGGGGAAGGTGGCAGGGGGAACCGCCCTTCCACGGAGGTGGAAGGGTCGGTAGCCAACCCGGGAAGAACCAGCAGCAAACCCGGGGAGGGCCGAGCAGACGAAAGAACAACGCAGGGTCCTGTGTCGTTCCTCCACGAAGACGGGGAGCGACAAGGAGCCAGGCATTTTAGCTGTTTATTTAATTATTCTTATTTGAGACATAGAGAAATATAGGTCCTATTTGCTGGTTCAGTCCCCAAATGCCTGCAACAGCTGGGGCGGGGCGAGGCTGAAATTGGGAGCCGGGAACTGAATTCAGGTATCCCACATTGACAACAGGGACCAAGCTACTTGAGCCTGATACCTCCCAGGGTGCATATTAGCAGGAAACTGGAATCAAGAGTGGAGCTGGGACATGAACCCATGCACTCCAAGATGGATGTGGGCATCTTGGCAGCTTCACTGCTAGGCCAAATACTCATTCCACTTTGCTCCCCCTCTAGATAATACACCTCGATCTTTGTTGAAAAGAGGTCATCTTAATAAATTAAAAGTCATACAGTTTTGGTTTCCTCCAGTTTGCAAATTTAACAACATAGAACATAATTCAAGTTGTTTATCTTAGATTACATGCATTTTGTGGCAAGACTTGTAGAATAACAATGAAAAAGATAAATATACTTAACTGAGTGAAGGTAACTACCTGCTTGTCACCTGTGAGTAAATGGTGTTTTATGTTTTTTAATGAACCAGGGATACTTTTACAAATAGTTGTAGTAGATACACTTCAGTCTTTTTATGTAACATATATTAAAATTAAAAATCTTGAACAGAAATTTGTCTTTGTGCAAATAAATCAGAACAACTTAATGTCAAATGGTAGGGAGAAATCTCTATTTTACTTTTAGGTGTCTTAGCATGGTTGAAGTTGAGAGGACTTTTATATGGAAATTGTGAACACCGTAAAGAAGTTAGCTATGTTAGTCTTGCTCCTGATTCATCCTTCTGCATGGCATACGTTTGACACACAGTAAACACACCTATTTATCCCTACAAACTGATTAGAATCACTCAACAGTAGCATTTATTTCCTAACATGTATTTTTGGGATAATGTTATTTTATGGAGTACGAGGTTAATGAATACTGTTTAACATTTTTACTTGTAGATTAAAAGTCTGATTTTTCATGATCTTATTCAACTTTAGAGGAGGCATTTATGAATATATGTTATTTATTTAAGAAATATTTTAATGTGTGGAAATTCCTGTAGCATCACTTCTGTTTCTTTTCTTTTCATTAAAATCAAGTGTAATAATTGTTTTTATTTAAAATGTCAAGTATGGAATGATTTAATTTCTACAAAGTTGTAGTATCTCTTGTCTCTTAAATAATTCATTTAAGAAAATGAATAGGCATTTGGTGCAGTGATTGAAATGCCACTTGATATGCCTTTTCTGAGTGTCTAGGTTCATGTTCTGATTCTCTCGATTGCAGCTTCTTGCTAATATAAACCTGGGAGGCAGCAGGTGATAGCTCAAGTAATTGGATCTCTGCCACCCACATGGAGGACTTGGATTGAGTTCTTGGCTCCCAAGCATTTGAGGTAATGAACCAGTAGATAGGAGGTCTCTGTCTCTCTCAAATAAAATATTGAAAAAAAAATAAAGTGAGTATCTCCATCATTCATATATTTTTATCCTTCTCCTTTATGTATGTAGAAAAATGTTTACAGTACTAATCAATAAATTTTCAGCAGTTATTTGTAGGTGGTAAGGTTTTAAAGGATTTAAAAATATTTTCTCTCCTACTAAAGTGTTTTATTTGAGTATTTATAATGAACATCTGCAGTGTTCATATAAGTAATGCTATTTAACCTTAACAAAGAAAATCCAAAAGAACCTAAAGGAAATGTATACCACAGTATGTCTACTATTCTGAAGAAATAATAGAAACTCAGATGGATCATAACCGCACCATTACTATTTAAGGAATGTCATATATATGTGTGTGTGTGTGTGTGTGTATGAAAATTAATTAGAAACTTTGTTGTCTTCAAGTAAAAGAGTAAATTTTTTTTGCTAAAAACATGAATGCATGCATTTTTATTACAGATGAATTATTTCATTTAAATAAAATAATGTGATTGGGTTTTTATTAACCTCTGAGGTATAATCCACAATCTTTATTGCTGGTTGTATCTGATGAAACTTTTTTTTTTAAACATTTACTTTTTTTCTTTTTTAAAGATTTTATTTATTTTATTTGAGAGAGTTACAGTGAGGAGGAGAGACAGAGAGAAAGGTCCTCCCTCCCTTGGTCCACTCTCCAAATGGCCACAACGGCCCAGAGCCGTGCCGATCCAAAGCCAGGAGTCAGATGCCTCTTCCTGTTCTCCCATGTGGGTACAGGGGCCCAAGGACTTGGGCCACCCTCCCCTGCTTTCCCAGGCCACAGCAGAGAGCTGGGTTGGAAGTGGAGCAGCTGGGACTAGAACCGGCACCCATATGGGATGCCAGCGCCACAGGCAGAGGATTAACCCACTGTGCCACAGTGCCGGCCCCTCTGATGAAACTTTAAAAACTAAAATATAGCAGTGGGTATTGTACAAAGGCCACACCTTGGGACTCCTGTATAATATATTGGGGGTACTGGTTCAAGTCCTGGCTATTCTGCTTCTGATCCGGCTTCCTGCTAACACATCCTGGGTGGCAGCAGATGATGGCTTGAGGGCTTGGACCCCTGGCACCCATTTGGGAGGTCTGGATGGAGTTCTATACTCCTGTTTTTTTTTTTTTTTTTGACAGGCAGAGTTAGACAGTGAGAGAAATAGAGACAGAGAGACAGAGAGAAAGGTCTTCCTTCCGTTGGTTCACCCCCCCAAGTGTCTACTACCGCTGGCGCACCACACTGATCTGAAGCCAGGAGTCAGGTGCTTCTCCTGGTCTCCTATGTGGGTGCAGAGCCCAAGGACTTGGGCCATCCTCCACTGCAATCCCAGGCCACAGCAGAGAATTGGACTGGAAGAGGAGCAACTGGGACAGAACCGGCACCCCAACTGGGACTAGAACCTGGGGTGCCAGTGCCGTAGGTGGAGGATTAGCCTAGTGAGCCATGGTGCCTGCCCTATGCTCCTGTTTTATACTGGCCCAGCTCTAGCTGTTGTGGCGTTTGGAGAGTAAACGAGCCAAAGGAAGCTCTCTCTCCTTCTGCCTGACAAGTAGATGAAAATAAATATTTAAAAACAAAAAACTAAAATACATATGCATATACCAAAAATGGCCACACATTTTGTTTAATTATGAAATGAATGGTAATAAAATACATGTTTTGTGATTAGTAAGCTGAAGAGAAAGTTGAAGAATAAAAAGACAATACACAATCCACTCACATCTTGGAAAAGATACCCTTTGGGTAAAAATAACTCAAAGGCCCAGCTTGTCAGCAAAATTCAATTTTGAGGAAAAAGACATTCTTAGAAAAATTCTGATAATTGGCAAGAATGTGAGTTTCCCATAGAATAAAAATGTTGCTGACTGGTTAGAGTCATAAATAGTTGCTCTGTGTGCTCCAAGGTGTATAGCAAATGCTCAAGTGAAATGTACCTTTCAGATAAATGGAGGACATCAATTTTGATATTTCACATATTTCCCTTCACAGAAAGCCTTACTATCCAAGAAAGGGTTAGAAACTTGCTTAGGCTGTTGTTAAACTAATTGAAAATTTTAATAAAATAATTTTGCAGTGAGGAATGGCAAGTCTCTGTATTTGCATTATTTTATGAAGTCTCACTTCAAGTGTCTTAATTACAAGTGCTAAATTGGCATAGGTTTTATTATTTTTTTTGATCCTGTGTCTTCTGCTCACTGTTGGGTTATCATCATAGCAGATATAAATGGAAGGAAGGCAGGATTCAGTAATGTGATCCTCCATCACTTTACTTGCTTCAGTGTTGAGAAGATTAACTCACTGCAGATGTTAAAAATACAAGGCAGAGGTTCTTCTTGATCCTTAATTTTGAACAATCTTGAAGTAATTATATTTGTCATTGAGATAATATCTCATTAGTAAACCAATTACCTTTCTATTCTATAAATTTGTGGAATTAAGTGTTGGAAGTTTAACAGAAAATATTTAGAATGGAAACTTTACCTTTTGTGCAAGGATCAGTCAGTTTTAAAAACTCTCTGTGAGGCTGACATTGTGGTATAGCAGGTAAAGCTGATGCCTGCGATGCTGCCAGCATCCCGTATGGGTCCAGTTCTATTCTTGGCTGCTCTGCTTCTGATCTAGCTCCCTACTAATGTGCCTGAGAAAGCAGAAGATGGCCCAAGTGCTTGGGCCCCTACCCCCATGTGGGAGACTCAGAAGAAGTTGCTGGCTCCTTGCTTGGGCCTGGCCATTGTGGCTACTTGGGGAGTGAACCAGCAGATGGAAGATCTCTTGCTCTCGCTCTCTGGATTTCTGTAACTGTGTCTTTCAAGTGCTAATAGTAAGAAAACAATCTGTAATTGTTCAAGATCAAATTGTGTTCAGAAGAACCCTATGATTAAACTAGTTCACAAGTATTTAGATACTTCTTAGACTGTGTTTTAAGAATATGTGGAATTTTTAATCATCATTTAGTTGAGAAAAATAGTGTCAGCCTGTGGGCACAAAGGCCCAGAGGGCCCCTTTGTGTGCATTAGTCAGACTCATCTCCTCTGAGCTCCTGGAGGCCTGCCTGTAGGTACCTGATAGGTGAGCCCCTTGAAATGGCCCCGCCAGCTTCATTTGAAATGGGGAAATTTGGTCCCATGCATATTCTCATTATTAGTTGATTGCTAAACTGAAAGGTTCATCACCATGTGAACAAACTGCTCTACCCATTAACATGATTTTATTTGGAGTTTCGGTGTCTAAAATGGATTATTGACTTGACAGTCAAATCAGTTGCTTTATGCACAACTTCTGTTGCTAGAGTTACTTAGCAGAGTCCGTCAGTAGTTTTGTGTTGTTTTTCCTTGAAAAATTTATCATATCAGCTGATGAAGTATATACAAAATGAAGAATTTTAACAATGGTAGTTGTTATTCCTGTGTAACTAGAACATGGTGTTAATAAAGTTTTCCCCTCTACTTTGAACCTCATATGAGTGAGTATACTTTCTTATTGTTAAAGATTTATTTATTTATTTGAAAGTTAGAGTTAGAGAGAGAGAGAGGTCTTCCATCTGCTGATTTACTCCCCAGATGGCCACAGTGGCCAGAGCTGTGCCAATCCAGAGCTAGGAGCCAAGAGCTTCTTCCAGGTCTCCCACGTGGGTGCAGGGCCCAAGGACTCGGGCTATCTTTCGTGGCTTTCCCAGGCCATAGCAGAGAGATGGATCAGAATATAGCAGCTAATCTTGAACCGGAGCCCATATGGGATGCCAGCACTGCAGGTGGCAGCTTTACCCACTACACCACAGCGCTGGCCCCATACTTCATTATTTTCAGTGCTTATAGACATCATGTGTCTAAGTCTGTTGAGCTTGTTAAGCAACTTCTACACAGTAATTTGATGTCACTCATTTGGTAAGTTATGTTTGGTTCCACTTAACACCAATTTGTACACAAGATTTTATTTTCTGTTCACTATAGATAATGTTGGAAAATTTTTTTCTGTGACATAGTGTCGCTCCCCCTCTTCGTGGAGGAGCAACACAGGACCCTGCGCTGTTCTTTTGTCCGCTCGGCCCTCCCCGGGTTTGCTGCTGGTTCTTCCCGGGTTGGCTACTATCCCTTCCACCTCCGTGGAAGGGCAGTTCCCCCTGGCCACATTCCCCACTTCCGCAGGGGAGCGGCACACCGCCGGCCGGTTCTCTCGGGGGCTGCACGGGTTCCCTTAGATGTTCCCCATAGATGTTCCTGGTGCATGCCGTCTCTCTCCTCCTTTATAGTCCTCCTCCGCCAATCCTAACTCGGCTGCCCACACGCCGAGTACGCTGCTCTCCAATCAGGAGCAAGTCCTACAGTTTATTAGCTGAACTGGAGGCAGCTGTGCGGAAGCTGTTTACTTCTCTCCCAGCGCCATATTGTGGGAGAGCAGATGCATAGAATAAGTCTTAATTTCAGTAACTTAGTCCAGTCCGGATTGCTCCCCACAACATAGACTATAACATAGTGCTCTGAAATAGCTTGTATATATTTAATATGAACAAGAAGTTAGAAAGTCATGCATATATTATTTAAAGGTGACAGCAGCAAAAATCTAAAAATTACTATTTTATCATAGATTGCAAAGGATTGTGAATGTACTCAAAAATTTTTTTTTAAACTTTTATTTAATGAATATAAATTTCCAAAGTACGACTTATGGATTACAATGGCTTCCCCCCCCCCATACCGTCCTTCCCACCCACAACCCTCCCCTTTCCCACTCCCTCTCCCCTTCCATTCACATCAAGATTCATTTTCGATTATCTTAATATACAGAAGATCAGCTTAGTATACATTAAGTATGGATTTCAACAGTTTGCTCCCACACAGAAACATAAAGTGAAAAATAATAGATGATTTTTTTTTAAATGATGATGAAATCAGAGCAGACCTATTGTCATGTTTAATCCCAGTGAGAGTCAAGTTGGGAATTGATAATTTCTTTCTTTCTTTCTTTCTTTTTTTTTTTTTTTTCAGAGGATCAGTTTAGTATGCATTAAGTAAGGATTTCAACAGTTTGCACCCCCATAGAAACACAAAGTGAAATATATTGTTTGAGTACTCGTTATAGCATTAAATCTCAATGTACAGCACATTAAGGATAGAGATCCTACATGAGGAGTAAGTGCACAGTGACTCCTGTTGTTGACTTTACCAATTGACACTCCTGTCTATGGCATCAGTAATCTCCCTATGCTCCAGTCATGAGTTTCCAAGGCTATGGAAGCCCTCTGAGTTCTCCGACTCTTATCTTGTTTAGACAAGGTCATAGTCAAAGTGGAGGTTCTCTCCTCCCTTCAGAGAAAGGTACCTCCTTCTTTGATGACCTGTTCTTTCCACTGGGATCTCACTCACAGAGATCTTTTGCCAGAGTGTCTTGGCTTTCCATGCCTGAAATACTCTCATGAGCTTTTCAGCCAGCTCCGAATGCCTTTAGGGCTGATTCTGAGGCCAGAGTGCTATTTAGGACATCTGCCATTCTATGAGTCTGCTGAGTATCTCACTTCCCATGTTGGATCTCTCTCCCCTTTATTTACTCCATTGGTTAGCGTTAGCAGGTACTAGACTTGTCTATGTGCTCCCTTTGACTCCCAGTCCCTCCACCATGACCAACTGTGAACTGAAATTGATCACCTGGAACAGTGAGATGGCATTGGTACATGCCACCTCGATGGGATTGAATTGGAATCCCCTGGTATGCTTCCAACTCCACCACTTGGGGCAAGTCAGCCTGAGCATGTCCCAAATTATACATCTCTTCCCTCTCCCATTCCCACTCCCATGTTCAACAGGGATCACATTTCAGTTAATTTTCAACACTTAAGAATAACTGTGCATCAATTACAGAACTAAACCAGTCATATTAAGTAGAACAGATAAAAAAACTACTAAGAGGGATAATGTATTAAGTTGTTCATTAACAGTCAGGGCTATGCTGATCAAGCCACCGTTTCCCATAGTGTCCACCTCACTCCAACAGGTTTCCCTCTTGGTGTTCAGTCAGTCGTCACCGATCAGGGAGAACATATGGTATTTGTCCCTTTGGGACTGGCTTATTTCACTCAGCATGATGTGTTCTAGATTCCTCCATTTTGTTGCAAATGACTGGATTTCGTTGTTTCTTACTGCGGTATAGTATTCTAAAGAGTACATATCCCATAATTTCTTTATCCAGTCTATCGTTGATGGGCATTTAGGTTGGTTCCAGGTCTTGGCTATTGTGAATTGAGCTGCAATAAACATTAGGGTGCAGACCGCTTTTTTGTTTGCCAATTTAAATTCCTTTGGGTAAATTCCAAGGAGTGGGATGGCTGGGTCGAATGGTAGGGTTATCTTCAGGTTTCTGAGGAATCTCCAGACTGACTTCCATAGTGGCTTGACCAGTTTGCATTCCCACCAACAGTGGGTTAGTGTCCCTTTTTCCCCACATCCTCGCCAGCATCTGTTGTTGGTAGATTTCTGCATGTGAGCCATTCTAACCGGGGTGAGGTGAAACCTCATTGTGGTTTTGATTTGCATTTCCCTGATTGCTAATGACCTTGAACATTTTTTCATGTGCCTGTTGGCCATTTGGATTTCCTCTTTTGAAAAATGTCTATTGAGGTCCTTGGCCCATCTCTTAAGTGGGTTGTTGGTTTTGTTTTTGTGGAGTTTCTTGATCTCTTTGTAGATTCTGGTTATTAACCCTTTATCTGTTGCATAGTTTGCAAATATTTTTTCCCATTCTGTCGGTTGTCTCTTCACTCTCCTGACTGTTTCTTTTGCAGTACAGAAACTTCTCAATTTGATGCAATCCCAATAGTTGATTTTGGCTTTGACTGCCTGTGCCTCCCGGGTCTTTTCCAGAAATTCTTTGCCTGTGCCAATATCTTGAAGGGTTTCTCCAATGTTCTCTAGTAACTTGATGGTGTCAGGTCGTAGATTTAGGTCTTTAATCCATGTTGAGTGGATTTTTGTGTAAGGTGTAAGGTAGGGGTCTTGCTTCATGATTCTGCACGTGGAGATCCAATTTTCCCAGCACCATTTATTGAATAGACTGTCCTTGCTCCAGGAATTAGTTTTAGATCCTTGGTCAAATATAAGTTGGCTGTAGATGTTTGGGTTGATTTCTGGTGTTTCAATTCTGTTCCATTGGTCTGTCCATCTGTGTCTTTACCAGTACCATGCTGTTTTGATTACAACTGCCCTGTAGTATGTCCTGAAATCTGGTATTGTGATGCCTCCGGCTTTGTTTTTGTTATACAAGATTGCTTTAGCTATTCGAGGTCTCTTGTGCCTCCATATAAATTTCAGCACCAATTTTTCCAGATCTGAGAAGAAGGTCTTCGGTATCTTGATTGGGATTGCGTTGAATCTGTACATTGCTTTTGGGAGAATGGACATTTTGATGACATTGATTCTTCCAATCCATGAGCTTGGAAGATTTTTCCATTTCTTGGTATCCTCTTCTATTTCTTTCTTTAAGGTTTTGTAATTTTCATCGTAGAGATCTTTAACGTCTTTGGTTAAGTTTATTCCAAGGTATTTGATTGTTTTTGTAGCTATTGTGAATGGGATTGATCTTAGAAGTTCTTCCTCAGCCATGGCATTGTCTGTGTATACAAAGGCTGTTGATTTTTGTGCATTGATTTTATACCCTGCTACTTTGCCAAACTCTTCTATGAGTTCCAATAGTCTCTTAGTAGAGTTCTTTGGGTCCCCTAAATACAGAATCATGTCATCTGCAAAGAGGGATAGTTTGAGTTCTTCCTTCCCAATTTGTATCCCTTTAATTTCTTTTTCTTGCCTAATAGCTCTGGCTAGAACCTCCAGAACTATATTGAATAGCAGTGGTGAGAGTGGGCATCCCTGTCTGGTACCAGATCTCAGTGGAAATGCTTCCAACTTTTCCCCATTCAATAGGATGTTGGCTGTGGGTTTTTCATAGATTGCTTTGATTGTATTGAGGAATGTTCCTTCCAAACCCAGTTTGCTTAGAGTTTTCATCATGAACAGGTGTTGTATTTTATCAAATGTTTTCTCTGCATCTATTGAGATAATCATATGGTTTTTCTTCTGCAGTCTGTTAACGTGGTGTATCACATTGATTGTCTTGCGCACATTAAACCATCCCTGCATACCAGGGATAAATCCCACTTGGTCTGGGTGGATGATCTTTCTGATGTGTTGTTGCATTCTATTGGCGAGAATTTTATTGAGGATTTTTGCATCTATGTTCATCAGGGATATTGGTCTGTAATTCTCTTTCAGTGCTGCATCTTTCTCTGGCTTAGGAATTAAGGTGATGCTGGCTTCATAGAAAGAATTTGGGAGGACTCCCTCTTCTTCGATTGTTCTGAATAGTTTGAGAAGAATTGGAGTTAGTTCTTCTTTAAACGTCTGGTAGAATTCAGCAGTGAATCCATCTGGTCCTGGGCTTTTCTTTGTTGGGAGGGCCTTTATTACTGTTTCAATTTCTGTCTCAGTTATGGGTCTGTTTAGGTTTTTGATGTCTTCCTGGTTCAATTTAGGCAGGTTGCATGTGTTCAGGAATCTATCCATTTCTGATAGGTTTCCCTGTTTGCTGGCATACAAGTCCTTGTAGTAATTTCTGATGATTCTTTTTATTTCTGTGGTGTCTGTTGTTACATTTCCTTTTTCATCTCTGATTTTATTGATTTGGGTCTTTTCTCTTCTTTTTTTAGTTAGTTGGGCCAATGGGGTGTCAATTTTGTTTATTTTTTCAAAAAACCAGCTCTTCGTTTGGCTGATTTTTTGTAATGTTTTTCTTGATTCAATCCTGTTGATTTCTTCTCTGATTTTAATTATTTCTCTTCTCCTACTAGATTTGGGTCTGGTTTGCTGTAGGTTTTCTAGATCCTTGAGGTGAATTGAAAGCTCATCTATTTGGTGCCTTTCCAATTTCTTGATGTAGGCACCTATTGATATAAACTTTCCTCTTAACACTGCTTTTGCTGCGTCCCATAAGTTTTGGTATGTTGTGCTGTTATCCTCATTTACTTCCAGAAAGTTTTTGATTTCTCTTTTGATTTCTTCTATGACCCATTGTTCATTCAGGAGCATGTTGTTCAATCTCCATGTGTTTGCGTATGCTCTAGGGATTCCTGAGTTGCTAATTTCCAACTTCATTCCTTTATGGTCTGAGAAGCTGCATGGTATGATTCTAATTCTTTTGAATTTGCTGAGACTTGCTTTATGGCCTAGTATGTGGTCAATCCTAGAGAAGGTTCCATGTACTGCTGAGAAGAATGTAAAATCTTTAGCTGTAGGATTGAAAGTTCTGTATATATCTGTTAGATCCATTTGGGCTATAGTGTCGTTTAAATCTACTGTATCCTTGTTGATCTTCTGACCGGATGATCTGTCTATTTCTGAGAGTGGAGTATTGAAGTCCCCCAGTACTACTGTATTGGGTCTAAGTCTCCCTTTAAGTCCATTAATAAATCTTTTAGATAAACTGGTGCCCTGTAGTTAGGTGCATATACATTGATAATTGTTATATCTTCCTGTTGAATTGATCCCTTAATCATGATATAGTGACCCTCTTTGTCTCTCTTAACAGTTTTTGTGGTAAAGTTTATGTTGTCCGATATTAAGATGGCTACGCCCGCTCTTCTTTCATTTCTGTTGGCATGGTATATCTTTTTCCAGCCTTTCACTTTCAGTCTGTATGGATCTTTGTTGGAAAGATGTGTTTCTTGTAAGCAGCAAATAGATGGGTTTTGTTCCTTAACCCAATCAGCCAATCGGTGTCTTTTAACTGGACAGTTCAGGCCATTCATGTTCAATGTGACTAATGATAAGTGGTAACTTTGCCCTGCCACTTGCCAAAGATAAGTTCTAATATATGCTTTGAATTCCCTGTGATCTTTTGCTGTGAGCTTTCCTTCCTTGGTTTCCTTCCTTTACCTTCTTTCATATTGATGACCGTGTTTCTGTGTTTCTGTGTGTAACACATCTTTAAGCATCTTTTGCAGGGCTGGACGAGTGGCAACAAATTCTTTCAATTTCTGTTTGCAATGAAAAGTCTTTATTTCACCTTCATTCACAAATGAGAGCTTTGCAGGATATAATATTTTGGGCTGGCAGTTTTTCTCTCTTAGTACCTGGGCTATATCTCGCCATTCCCTCCTAGCTTTTAGAGTTTCTGATGAGAAGTCAGCTGTGAGTCTGATTGGAGATCCTCTGAGAGTAATCTGACGTTTCTCTCTTGCACATTTTAGGATCTTTTCTTTATGTTTCACTGTGGAGAGTTTAATTACAACGTGTCGTGGTGAGGATCTCTTTTGGTCGTGTTTATTAGGGGTTCTGTGAGCTTCCTGTACTAGGATTTCTCTGTCCTTCTCCAAACCTGGGAAATTTTCTGCTAATATCTCACTAAAAAGGCCTTCTAATCCTTTCTCCCTCTCCATGCCTTCAGGAACTCCTAGAACCCGAATGTTGGGTTTTTTTAATAGTATCCTGAAGATTCCTGACAATATGTTTTAGATTTCTAATTTCCTCTTCTTTTCTTTGGTCTGACTGTATCCTTTCCTGTTCTCTGTCTTCTAAGTCCGATATTCTCTCTTCTGCTTCACCCATTCTGTTTGTAAGGCTCTCTATTGTGTTTTTCATTTGATCTATTGAATTCTTCACTTCAGTCACTATCACAGTTTCCTGTTGTACTAGTTGTTTTGTTTCATTTTGATTCCTCCTTAATATTTCCTTTTCACGAGAGAGATTTTCTATCTTGTCCATTAAGGATTTGTGTAGTTCAAGAATTTGTTTTTGAGAACTTCTTAATGTTCTTATCAATTTTTTGAGATCTGCTTCTTGCATTTCTTCTATGTCATCATCTTCATAATCCTGAATTGGGGTGTCTTTTTCATTTGAGGGCGTCATGGTGACTTCCTTGTTTTTATTACCTCGGTTTTTGCGTTTGTTATTTGGCATATTGGAGATATTTGGTTTCTTCACTGTGGTGCTTTTTCTTGTTATACTATGACTCTAGATTAAGTGGACTATCTGTTTTTGATGGAGCCTTAGGGCTTGAGATGGGTGTAGCCTGAGAGCTCTGTTTGGTGTGCCAAAGGTGACACTCCCAGGTTAGGCGTGGTAAATCTCTCTCTCTCTCTCTCTCTTTTTTTTTTTTGATTCAAAAGGGAAGTAATTCCGCACAGCTGAACGAAGTTGGAGGTAGTTAGCAGGCAAATGATATACCCACAGGAGCCAGAGATCGGAAGCTCTTTCCCAAGAACCCCACAGGGAATCTGTTCGGCCCTCAGAGTGGGCTCAAATTCTCCTTCAGCCTCCCACTGGGTTGCCAAAGTTACGGAATTGTAGCATCTCTGGAGAGTGCTCACGTGAATTCCGTGAGTTCTCTCCCCCACCGTCTCTTTTTTCACAGTCTCAGTTCAGTAGCACCACAAATTTACCAGGTCCTAATCTCCTGTTAATTCGCCCCGCCCAGAGTCAGGTTTTTCTGCTAGGCTCAGGGCCGGTGCAGACCTGAGGTCGCTCTGCTTATGACGTATGTCCAAGATGGCGCCTGCTCTTTGTCTTGCTCGCCCTTGAGAGGTGAGCGGAGAGAGAGAAACCCGTGTCTGTACTAGTCACCTTTTTTTTTTTTCTCTCTCTCTCTCTCTTCCAGTTAGCCTTGTGAACTTCCCCCCCCCCCCGGGGGTCGTTCCCTCTAGTCTCCTCTCTCCGCTTGCCTGCCGGTGTCTCGGGCTATTGAGGTTCGGCTCACCTCGCGTTCCAGCGCTGGTATGTTGAGTCTGCCACTGGTGTCCCAAACTGTGGGCTCCCACGCTCTCCATGCAAGTCTGCTGTGAGTCACGCGTTCCGGAAGAGTTTCTTCTGCTGTTTCCTCCCCTACTCTTCCTTGAACCTGCAGTATCTCCACTTTTATTAAACTATCTCTCCCCGGACTATCAGTGTGCTCCCTTCCTATTCCGCCATCTTGACTTTCCAGAATGTACTCAAAATTTATGTTCACATCTCCATTAGAAAAAAAGTTATGATGAATTCTGAAGAGTATGGATTTTATTGCCCTTATGAGATCAGACATACAGCTCCAAACTTAATTACTCAAGAAGGTTGCAGAAGGGGTATTGTTCTAGCTGCCAGTGTTTTAAAATACCTGCCAGAATTATGCAATTACCTGTTTTGTGACTACATAGTAATTGAAGTGTGAAACTTACGTCACCTTGATGAAAAGTACATCCAGGTAAACCCATGTACATACACACATGTACAAATACGTTTTATAGTATATGGGAAAATCTTGTATGTTTCGTTTGGTTGATTAAGGAAACAAACATAATTAGTAACTTAAATATGTGGGGCCCAATGTAGGAGATAAATAGTAAGGAAGTATGTTCTAGCAGTTTTGTTGGGAATTCATAATAATGCTCATGTTTCAAAAGACAAAATATTACTCTCCTCTTTGGCTGTGTAAGCTTCACGCAGTTAGAGCTTGCAAGTACTTTTGCTTTTACAATGTATAGACCTATGCAAATTAGGTAGTGTATTTTTGTTATTTCATTATTTCTGAGACCATTTCCTTTATATCAGTGTAAAAATGTGTTTTCTCACAGTTTTTGAGGCTAGAAGTCCAAGATTCAGACATTGGAAAATTTAGGTCCTCTTGAGGCTTGTCTCCTGGACATGCAAAGGGCCACCTTCTCATGTCTTTAAACGGCTTTTCCTCTGTGTGCCCACATCCTTGGTGTCTGTCTGTGTCCAAACCTCCAGTTCTTATACAATGACCCAGTCAGATTGGATTAGGGGCTACTCTAGTGACTGTGTTTTAACTTAATTGTATCCAAATACAGACATACCTGAAGTACTGGGAGTTATCACTTCACCATTAATTTTATGGGAATAATATTCAACCTATAGCATACAATTAATCTATTTTGATCAATTTACTGAGCTACTTTAAAGAATCCCACTGAGTAAATACAATGCTGTATGTGTGTGTCATGGTAGTACTTAAGGAGAGGTGAGGTTACCCCCCTTTTGTGGGACAGAAATAGTATTTACATCCTTTAAACCTGTACCACACCTTGTTTGTATATATTTTATGATACAAAATTTACCTGCTATTTTTCAGTGTTAAAGTGTAAATATTTGAGTAGAGACACTGCCTAACTCATTTAGTTTCTTCTAGTACAAGCCCAGTACAGAGGAGGCCCTCAATAAATGTTTATTGGGTTGAACTGACTCTAATATAATTTAAAGTGATGTGTAATAGGTATGATGGCAGAGATGCAAATGAAATGAAATAAAAAAAAGAGGAAGAAGATATTCTTCTGACAAAGGGAATTGAATTGGATAGAATTTCTCAGAGGACATTGCAGTTCGCTAGGATTTCAAAATTTAAATAGAAGGGAGGGAACAAATCTGTGTATTGGTTCTGTTTCTGAGAATTTTGGCTAATATATTTTATGTTTCATTTTTTATTTTAATTTTTGACATTTCAATATGATTCATAGATACAGGTCTAAGAACATAATGATATTCCCTTCCTCCTCCCTCCCTCCCTCCATTCCTCCCTCTCTCCCTTCCACCTACCCTTTCTTGCTTCTTCCTTTCTTTTTCTTTCTTTTTTGTTTTTTTTTTAAGTTTTTGAGATAGCATTTTAAATTTACATTACAATAAAATGACTTAATACTTCACTGAGTAAGAAGTTTAATATGTAAAAAGCAAGACCCTAGTCTCATGGGAATATAGAAAATAGCTATAAACTATAATTAAATGGAAAAGTGACCATTTCACCCATATATAGTTTTTTTGTCAGTCATTCATAATTTCTTTGAGTGAAATAAAACCAATGACAGTGTAATATCTAAATATTTCCTGTGTGGTTACAAGAAAATAATTAAGTTAACTTAGACATTAAGCCATTTCCTCTCAACAGTTTATGCACAGGAATAATTTTATGAGATTGCAGTGCAAATAATTATACATTATGTTTTTGTACTCTGTTATCACAGATCAGAGAAAACATGGTATTTGTCTTTTTGGCACTGGCTTATTTCAGTAAGTATAATGGTTTCTAGTTGCATCCATTTTGTTACAAAAGACAGGATTTCATCCTTTTTTATGGCCGAGTAATATTCCATAATGTATATATACTGCATTTCCTTCATCTAGTCATTGATTGAAGGGTATCTGGGTTGATTACATATCTTAGTTATTGTGAATTGAGAGCAGTAAACACAGGGATACAGATAACTCTTTCATATGCTGATTTCATTTCAGTTGGGTAATTTCCAGAAATGGTATGGCTGGGCTATATGGCAGATCTACTTTCAGCTTTCTGAGGAATCGCTATACTATTTTCCACAGTGGCTATGCTAGTTTGCATTTATACCAAAAGTGGATTAGGGAACCTTTTTCTCCATATCATTTTCAGAATTTATTGTTGATTTCTGTATGAGAGCCATTCTAACTGGGGTGAGGTAAAACCTAATTGTGGTTTTGACTATTTGCATTTCCCTGATGGCTAGAAATCCCGAGCATTTTTCATGTGTTGGCCATTTGAATTTCCTGTTTTGAAAAATGCCTGTTCAAGTCCTTTGCCCATTTCTTTCTTCTTTTTTTTTTTTTTTAAGATGTATTTATTTGAGAGGGAGAGTTGCAGAGAGAGGGAAAAACAGGGAAAGGTCTTCCATCTACTGGTTCATTCACAAAATGGCCACAACAGCTGGAGCTGAGCCAATCCAAAGCCAGGAGCCAGGATCTTCTTCTGGGTCTCCCATGTGGGTTCAGGGGTCTGAGCACTTGGGCCAACTTTCACTGCTTTTCCAGCTTTGCCCATTTCTTAACAGGATTGTTTGTTTTGTTGTTGAGTTTCTTGAGCTCATTATGGATTCTAGATATTAATCCTTTATCATTTTCATAGTTTGTAAATATTTTTTCCATTTTGTCAGTTGCCTCTAGACTTTGTTAAGTGTTTCCTTTGTGGTACAGAAGCTTCTCAGATTGAAGTATTTCCATTTGTCTATTTTGTTTTGATTGGCTGGGTTCTTTTCCAAATAGTCTTTGCCAATACCAAAGTCTTGCAGTGTTTTACCAGTGTTCTTTTCTAGTAATTTGATGGTATCAGGTCATAGGTTTATTTATTTATTTATTTATTTTAACTGTTATTTAATGAATATAAATTTCCAAAGTACAGCTTATGGATTACAATGGCATTTTCCTCCCTATAACTTCTCTCCCAACTGCAACCCTCCCCTCACCCGCTCCCTCTCCCCTTCCAGTCACATCAAGATTCATTTCCAATTATCTTTATATACAGAAGAACAAGTTAGCATGTATTAAGAAAAGATTTCATCAGTTTGCACCCACACAGAAACACAAAGTGAAAAATACTGTTTCAGTACTAGTTACAGCATTAAATCACAATGTACAGCACATTAAGGACAGAGATCCTACATGAGGAGTAAGTGCACAGTGACTCCTATTGTTGACTTAACAAATTGACACTCTTGTTTATGACATCAGTAATCTCCCTGGGCTCTTGTCATGACTTGCCAAGGCTATGGAAGCCTTTTGAGTTCACCGACTCTGATCATATTTAGACAAGGTCATAGTCAAATTGGAAGTTCTCTCCTCCCTTCAGAGAAAGGTACCTCCTTCTTTGATGACCTGTTCTTTCCACTGGGATCTCACTTGCAGAGATCTTCCATTTAGGTAATTTTTTTTTGCCAGAGTGTCTTGGCTTCCCATGCCTGCAATACTCTCATGGGCTTTTCAGCCAGATCCACATGCCTTAAGGGCTGATTCTGAGGCCAGAGTGCTGTTTAGGACATCTGCCATTCTATGAGTCTGCTGTGTATCCTGCTTCCCATGTTGGATTGTTCTCTCCCTTTTTATTCTAGTGGTATTTGTAGACACTACTAGTCTTGTTTGTGTGATCCCTTTGACTCTTAGTTCTATCATTATGATCAGTTGTGAGCAGAAATTGATCACTTGGACTAGTGAGATGACATTGGTACATGCCACCTTGATGGGAATTGGAATCCCATGGTATGTTTCTAACTCTACCATTTGGGGAAAGTCTGATTGAGCATGTCCCAAATGGTAGTTTCCTCCCTCTCTTATTCCCACTCATATTTAACAGGGATCACTTTTCAGTTAAGTTTCAACACTTAAGAATAATTGTGTATTAATTATAGAATTCGACCAATAATATTAAGTAGAACAAACAAACAAAAATACTAAAAGGTATAAAGTGTTAAGTTGTTCATCAACAGTCAGGGCAAGGGCTGATCAAGTCACCATTTTTCATAGTGTCCATTTCACTTTAACAGGTTTCCTTTTTGGTGCTTGGTTAGTTGTCACCGATCAGGGAGAACATATGATATTTGTCCATTTGGGACTGGTTTATTTTACTCAGCTTAATGTTTTCCAGATTCCTCCATTTTGTTGCAAATGACCGGATTTCATTGTTTTTGACTGCTGTATAGTATTCTGTAGAGTACATATCACATAATTTCTTTATCCAGTCTACTGTTCATGGGCATTTGGGTTGATTCCAGGTCTTGGCTATTGTGAATTAAGCTGCAATAAACATTAATGTGCAGAGAGCTATTTTGTTTGCCAATTTCATTTCCTTGTGGGTAAATTCCAAGGAGTGGGATGGCTGGGTTGAATGGTAGGGTTATCTTCAGGTTTCTGAGGAATCTCCAGACTGACTTCCATAGTGGCTTAACCAGTTTGCATTCCCACCAACAGTGGGTTAGTGTCCCTTTTTCCCCACATCCTTACCAGCATCTGTTGTTGGTAGATTTCTCTATGTGAGCCATTCTAAACGGGTGAGGTGAAACCTCATTGTGGTTTTGATTTGCATTTCCCTGATTGCTAGTGATCCTGAACACTTTGGTTGCCTCTTGACTTTCCTGACTGTTTTTTTTTTTTCAGTACAGAAACTTCTCAATTTGATGCAATCCCGATAGTTAATTTTGGCTTTGACTGCCTGTGCTTCTGGGGTCTTTTCCAAGAAGTCTTTGCCAGTGCCAATATCTTGCAGATTTTCTACAATGTTCTCTAATAATTTGATGGTGTCAGGTCATAGATTTAGGTCTTTAATCCACGTTGAGTGGATTTTTGTGTAAGGTGTAAGGTAGGGGTCTTGCCTCATGCTTCTGCATGTGGAAATCCAGTTTTCCCAGCACCATTTATTGAATAGACTGTCCTTGCTCCAGGAATTGGTTTTAGATCCTTGATCAACTATAAGTTGGCTGTAGATGTTTGGGTTGATTTCTGGTGTTTCTATTCTGTTCCATTGGTCTGTCCATCTGTGTCTTTACCAGTACCATACTGTGTTGATAACAACTGCCCTGTAGTATGTCCTGAAATCTGGTATTGTGATGCCTCCAGCTTTGTTTTTGTTGTACAGAATTGCTTTAGCTATTCGAGGTCTCCTGTGTCTCCATATGAATTTCAGCATCATTTTTCTAGATCTGTGTCTTTGGTATCTTGATTGGTATCACATTGAGTCTATAAATTGCTTTTGGGAGAATGGACATTTTGATGATGTTGATTCTTCCAATCCATGAGCATAGAAGATTTTTCCATTTTTTGGTATCCTCTTCTACTTCTTTCTTGAAGATTTTGTAATTTTCATCGTAGAGATCTTTAACGTCTTTGGTTAAGTTTATTCCAAGGTATTTGATTGTTTTTGTAGCTATTGTGAATGGGATTGATCTTAGAAGTTCTTCCTTAGCCGTGGCATTGTCTGTGTATACAAAGGCTGTTGATTTTTGTGCATTGATTTTATATCCTGCTGCTTTGCCAAACTCTTGTATGAGTTCCAATAGTCTCTTAGTAGAGTTCTTTGGGTCCCCTAAATAATCATAATGAAATGAAGAATTTAATAGATCAAATGGCAAACACATTAGAGAGTCTTAAAAACAGAATGAGTGAAGCAGAAGAGAGAATATTGGACTTTGAAGACAGAGAACAGGAAAGTATACAGTCAAACCAAAGAAAAGAAGAGGAAATTAGAAATCTAAAACATATTGTCAGGAATCTGCAGGATACTATTAAAAAACCTGGGATTTATGTTCTTGGAGTTCCTGAAGGCATGGAGAGGGAGAAAGGATTAGAAGGCCTTTTTAGTGAGATATTAGCAGAAAATTTCCTGGGTTTGGAGAAGGACAGAGACATCCTAGTGCTGGAAGCTCATAGAACCCCTAATAAACATGACCAAAAGAGATCCTCACCACGACACGTTGTAATTAAACTCACCACAGTGAAACATAAAGAAAAGATTCTAAAATGTGCAAGAGAGAAACGTCAGATTACTCTCAGAGGATCTCCAATCAGACTCACAGCTGACTTCTCATCAGAAACCCTACAGGCTAGAAGGGAATGGCGAGATATAGCCCAGGTACTAAGAGAGAAAAACTGCCAGCCCAGAATATTATATCCTGCAAAGCTCTCATTTGTGAATGAAGGTGAAATAAAGACCTTTCATAGCAAACAAAAGTAGAAATAATTTGTCGCCACTCGTCTAGCTCTGCAAAAAATGCTTAAAGATGTGTTACACACAGAAACACAGAAATAGGGCCATCAACATGAAAGAAGGTAAAGGAAGAAAAACTCCCAGTAAAAGATCACAAGAAGCTCAAAGCATATACTAGAAAATATCTTTGGGAAAATGGCAGGGCAAAGTTACTACTTATTAATAGTCACATTGAAAGTTAATGGCCTCAACTCTCTAGTTAAAAGACACAGACTGGCTGAATGGATTAAGGAACAAAACCCATTTATTTGGTGCTTACAAGAAACACATCTTTCAAACAAAGATGCATGCAGACTGAAAGTGAAAGGTTGGAGAAAGATATTCCATGCCAACAGAAACTCAAAAAAAGCAGCTGTAGCCATCTTAATACCAGACAAAATAAACTTTAACATGAAAACTGTTAAGAGAGACAAAGAGGGGCACTATATAATGATTAAGGGTTCAGTTCAACAGGAAGATGTAACTATTATAAATGTATATGCACCTAATTATAGGGCACTGGTTTATTTAAAAGATTTGTTAAGGGACTTAAAGGGAGACTTAGATTCCAATACAGTAGTACTGGGGGACTTCAATACTCCACTCTCAGAAATAGACAGATCATCTGGACAGAAGATCAACAAGGAAACAGCAGATTGAATTGATACTATTGCCCTAATGGATCTAACAGATATCTACAAAACTTTCCATCTTACATTTAAAGAATTTACATTCTTCTCAGCAGTGCATGGAACCTTCTCTAGGATTGACCACATACTAGACCATAAAGCAAGTCTCAGCAGATTTAAAAGAATTAGAATCATACCATGCAGCTTCTCAGACCACAGCAGAGTGAAGTTGGAATTTAGCAACTCAGGAATCCCTAGAGAGTATGCAAACACATGGAGACTGAACAACATGCTCCTGAATGAACACTGGGTCATAGAAGAAATCAAAAGAGAAATCAAAAACTCTCTGGAAGTAAATGAGGATAACAACACAACATATCAAAACTTATGGGATACAGCAAAAGCAGTGTTGAGAGGAAAGTTTATAGCAGTAGGTGCCTACATCAAGAAATTGGAAAGGCACCAAATAAGTGATCTTTCAATTCATCTCAAGGATCTAGAAAAACTGCAGCAAACCAGACCCAAATCTAGTAGGAGAAGAGATATAATTAAAATCACAGAGGAAAACAACAGGATTGAATCCCAAAACATTATTAAAAAATCCTATAATTTTTGATATGTTGTAATGTCATCTTCATTTGCTTCCAGAAATTTTTTTTGTTTCCCTTTTGATTTCTTCTGTGACCCACTGTTTCCAGGAGAATGTTGTTCACTCTCCATGTGTTTGCATATGTCCTAGAGATTCTTGAGTTGTTCATTTCCAGCTTCATTTCATTGTGGTTAGAAAAGATGCATGGTATAATTTCAGTATTTTTTGAATTTGCTGAGACTTGCATTATGGCCTAGCATATGGTCTATCCTAGAAGTAGTTGCATTGCACTGATGAAAAGAGTGTATATTCTGCAACTGTGGGATGAAAGGTTGTAGATATCAGTTAAGTCCATTTGGTCTGTAGTGTTGATTAGCTCTGTTGTTTCTTTGTTGATTTTCTGTCTTGTTGATCTGTCCATTGATGAAATTGGGGCATTGAGATCCTGCATTACTATTGTATTGAGTCTGTGTCTCCCTTTAGATCCAGTAACATTTGTTTTAAATAGTCCAGTTCCCTGGCATTGGGGTCATTTACATTTATCAAGTCACATCTTTCTGTTGAATTGATCCCTTAATCATTACATAATGCCCTTGTCTCATTTATTTATTTATGTTTGACAGGCAGAGTTAGAGAGAGAGAGAGAGAAGGGTCTTCCTTCCATTGGTTCATCCCATAAATGGCTGCTGCAGCTGGCGTGCTGCGCCAATCTGAAGCCAGGAGCCAGGTGCTTCCTCCTGATCTCCCATGCAGGTGCAGGACCCAAGGACTTGGGCCATCCTCCATTGCCTTCCTGGGCCACAGCAGAGAGCTGGACTGGAAGAGGAGCAACTGGGACAGAATCCGGTGCTCTGACCTGGACTAGAATTCAGGGTGTTGGTGCCACAGGCAGAGGATTGACCTGTGAGCCACGGTGCCAACTGTCTCTTTTATTTTTTTGAAGATTTATTTATTTATTTGAAAGGCAGAGAGTTACAGAGAGGCAGAGGGAGAGGGAGGAAGGTAGAGGGAGGAAGGGAGTGAGAGAAAGTCCTCCATCCACTAAATCACTCAAATGGCTGCAACAACTGGACCTGGGCCGATCCAAAGCCAGAAGACAGGAGCTCCTTCCAGGTCTTCCACATGGGTACAAGGGCCCAAGACCTTGGGCCATCTTCTACTGCCTTCTCAGGCCATAGCAGAGAGCCAGATCAGAAGTGGAGCAGCTAGGACTCGAACTGGTGCCTACATGGAATACTCACACCACAGGCAGCAGCTTCACCCACTATGCACAGCTCTGGCCCCTCTTTTTTTAATTTTATTTAAGGTATACCAATTTCATATATCCAGAGTTAGGAACATAGTGATTTTTCCCAACCTATGCTCCTTCCCACTCATGCTCTCACCCTTTTTCCTCCTCTCTCTCCTATTGTCACTTTAATTTTTACAAAGATCCATTGTTCAGCTTACTTTATACTTATAATATTAGCCCTATACTAAGTAAAGAGTTCAATAAATAATATGAGGAAGAATAACATTGTTCCTCAAGAGTAGCTATAAGGGCTGTAAAGAATCATTGAATCTCACAATGTCAATTTCATTCTTATAGATTACATTTTAAATACTCTATTAGTTTCCACAGGTCAGGAAAACATAGGAATTTGTCTTTTTGGACTGGATTATTTCACTGAGTATAATGGTTTCCAGTTGCATCCATTTTGTTGCAAAAGACAGAACTTGGCTCTGCCTTTTCTCCCATGAATGCTCCTATTGTTTGCTTTGTATTTCCTTTGTACTTTTACTGGGAGATTTTCTGCCATTATATTCTTTCATAATGATGACTATCTTTCCATGTTTCTGTTTGTAACACATCCTTAATCATCTTTGGTAAGACTGGACTAGTGGTGACTTATTGTTTCAATTTTTATTTGTTATGCAAGTTCTTTTTTTTTAATATTTATTTTATTTGAAAGGCAGGGTTACAGAGAGGCAGAGGCAGGGAGGGAGGGAGGGAGGGAGGTCTTCCATCTGCAGGTTCACTCCCCAGATGGCTGCAACCATCAGAGTTGCACCAATCTGAATCCAGGAGTCTGGAGCTTCTTCCAAGTCTCCCACATGGGTGCAGAGGCCCAAGGAATTGGGCCATCTTTCACTGGGTTTTGTCATGCCATAACAGAGAGCTGGATTGGAAGTGGAGCAACCACAACTTGAATTGGAGCCCATATGGGATGCCGACACTGCAAGCCATGCTTGACCTGTTACACCATGCCAGCCCTGGAAGATCTTTTTTTCACCTCATTCATTTTTTTTTTTTTTGACAGGCAGAGTGGACGGTGAGAGAGAAACAGAGAGAAAGGTCTTCCTTTGCCGTTGGTTCACCCCCCAATGGCCGCTGCAGCTGGTGTGCTGTGGCTGGCACACCGCATTGATCCAAAGCCAGGAGCCAGGTGCTTCTCCTGGTCTCCCATGGGGTGCAGGGCCCAAGCACTTGGGCCATCCTCCACTGCCCTCCCAGGCCACAGCAGAGAGCTGGCCTGGAAGAGGGGCAACCAGGACAGAATCTGGCGCCCCAACCGGGACTAGATCCCAGGGTGCCGGTGCCTCAGGTGGAGGATTAGCCTATTGAGTCATGGCGCTGGCCTCACCTCATTCATAAATGAGATCTTTATAGGGTATTCTGAGTTGAAAGTTTTTTCTCTTAAGACTTGGATTATGTTTCCATTTTCTCCTAGCTTATAGGGTTTCTGATGAAAAGTTAGCTTTGAGTCTAATTGGAGATCCTTTGAATAGAATCTGGTGTTTTTCTCGTGCATATTTTAGAAGTTTTTCTTTATGTTTTCCTGATGAAATGGTGACTACAGTGTGTCATGATGAAGATCTTTTCTGGTCATGTCTATTAGGAGTTCTATGTAGTTTTTATACTTAGATGTCTCTTTCTTTCTCCAAATTAGGAATGTTTTCTATTATTACTGCACTGAGGAGGCTTGCTTTCTTTTTAAAATTTTATTTAATAAATATAAATTTCCAAAGTACACTTTTGAATTATAGCGGCTTTTCCCCCCATAACCTCCCTCCCACCTGCAACCATCCCATCTCCCACTCTCTGAGCAGGCTTTCTAATCTATTCTCTTTCCACAACTTCAGGAACTCCTAAGACCCATACATTGGATCATTTGATAATATCCCATAAATCTCAAACACTATTTTTAATTTTTCCTAATTTCTTCTTCGTCTTTTTTTCATATGAGATACTCCAAAGTTTTGTAGCTCACATATTCTTTCTTCTGTCTTCACAAATCTGTTGTCAAGGCTTTCCACTGTATTTTTTATTTGACATATTGAATTCTTCATTTCTAATATTTTAGTTTTTTTTTTCAAAATCTCTATCTCAGTGAATTTTTCATCTATGTCTTGTATGGATTTCTTTAACTCATGGGTTTGCTTCTCATTGCTTTTGAGTAATCCTGTGAGCATTCTTTTGAATTCCTTTTCAGGCATTTAATCGATTTCTTCATCTTCACATTCTTATATTGAGTGTTGTTGTGTCCCATTGGGGGAGTCATGTTGTCTTCCTGGTTCTTATTTCTTGTATTTCTGCATTTAGGTATAGACATTTGTGGAAACACTTGTTTGTTGTTTGCACTGATGGGTTTTATTTTTGAACTATGCCTCTGTGTCTAGTGGGGTGTCTGATCCTTCAGTGAATACTCAGAGGTATGTGCTAGTTGGTCAAGGGAGCTCTGGTCAGTGCTTACAGGTGGGTGAGAATTGAGGGTGGCACCTCAGGTAGATATGGTAGATCTCCTCTATTGTCAACAGGGTGTAGGGTTTGATCATGCCTGTTGGCGTCATCATAACCTTACCTCCTCCCTTCCAAAGTGATCAGTGCCTTGGGTTATCTTACAGTGGGTAGAACCCTCACTCATGCTGGCACATGAACCACACAAAAGATCTGTGCAGTCCTCAGTATGAGCAAGGAACCCTCTGCAGTGACCCACCCCAGGCAGTCAGGGGCTCTGAGCCTCTGATGGCACACTCAGCAATTGCCCAAAGACCCAGCTATATCCCATGCCCTATCATACATTGACAGGATTTGCACAAATGCAGTGTGAAAGGCTCCCACAGTCAGTGGATACAGAGGATCTCCTCTTCACTCTGTATGCCTCCACCACCCGCAGAGAGAGCAGAGTCATTTCCAGTGCCAGCTATCTTTGGGTGCTCCACCTTGGGAATTTGAGCCTAGAGCCTGTGATAGGTTGAGAGGATGGGGGCACCTCACAATCCTGAGTGGTTACCTAGCCTCCTGTCAACCTTCCCAGCCAGTCTGGACCTCAATAAACTTTTTTCGAAAGAGGAAATCCAAATGGCCAACAGGCACATGAAAAAATGTTCAAGGTCATTAGCAATCAGGGAAATGCAAATCAAAACCACAATGAGGTTTCACCTCACCCCGGTTAGAATGGCTCACATGCAGAAATCTACCAACAACAGATGCTGGCGAGGATGTGGGGAAAAAGGGACACTAACCCACTGTTGGTGGGAATGCAAACTGGTCAAGCCACTATGGAAGTCAGTCTGGAGATTCCTCAGAAACCTGAAGATAACCCTACCATTCGACCCAGCCATCCCACTCCTTGGAATTTACCCAAAGGAATTTAAATTGGCAAACAAAAAAGCGGTCTGCACCCTAATGTTTATTGCAGCTCAATTCACAATAGCCAAGACCTGGAACCAACCTAAATGCCCATCAACGATAGACTGGATAAAGAAATTATGGGATATGTACTCTTTAGAATACTATACCGCAGTAAGAAACAACGAAATCCAGTCATTTGCAACAAAATGGAGGAATCTAGAACACATCATGCTGAGTGAAATAAGCCAGTCCCAAAGGGACAAATACCATATGTTCTCCCTGATCGGTGACGACTGACTGAACACCAAGAGGGAAACCTGTTGGAGTGAGGTGGACACTATGGGAAACGGTGGCTTGATCAGCATAGCCCTGTTAATGAACAACTTAATTCATTATCCCTCTTAGTAGTTTTTTTGTCTGTTCTACTTAATATGACTGGTTTAATTCTGTAATTAATACACAGTTATTCTTAAGTGTTGATATTTAACTGAAATGTGATCCTTGTTAAACATAAGAATGGGAATAAGAGATGGAAGAGATGTACAATTTGGGACATGCTCAAGCTGACTTGCCCCAAATAGTAGAGTTAGAAACATACCAGGGGATTGCAATTCAATCCCATGAAGGTGGCATGTACCAATGCCATCTCACTAGTCCAAGTGATCAATTTCAGTTCACAATTGATCATAATGAAAGGACTAAGAGTCAAAGGGAGCACATAAACAAGTCTAGTACCTGCTAATACTAACCAATAGAATAAATAAAGGGGAGAGTGATCCAACATGGGAAACGAGATACTCAGCAGACTCATAGAATGGCGGATGTCCTAAACAGCACTCTGGCCTCAGAATCAGCCCTAAAGGCATTCGGATCTGGCTGAAAAGCCCATGAGAGTATTTCAGGCATGGAAAGCCAAGACACTCTGGCAAAAAAAAAAAAAAAAAAAAAAAAAAAACAAAAAAAAAAACAAAAAAACAACAACAACAACTAAATGAAAGATCTCTGTGAGTGAGATCCCAGTGGAAAGAACAGGTCTCGAAGAAGGAGGTACCTTTCTCTGAAGGGAGGAGAGAACCTCCACTTGGACTATGACCTTGTCTAAACAAGATAAGAGTCAGAGAACTCAAGGGGCTTTCATAGCCTTGGAAACTCATGACTTGAGCGTAGGGAGATTACTGATGCCATAGACAGGAGTGTCAATTTGTAAAGCAACAACAGGAGTCACTGTGCACTTACTCCTCATGTAGGATCTCTGTCCTTAATGTGCTGTACATTGACACTTAATGCTATAACGAGTACTCAAACAATATATTTCACTTTGTGTTTCTATGTGGGTGCAAACTGTTGAAATCTCTACTTAATGTATACTAAACTGATCTTCTGTAAAAAAAAAAAAAGAAATTATCAATTCCCAACTTGACTCTCACTGGGATTAAACATGACAATAGGTCTGATCTGATTTAATCATCATTTAAAAAATCATCTATTATTTTTCACTTTATGTTTCTGTGTGGGAGCAAACTGTTGAAATCTTTACTTAATGTATGCTAAACTGATCTTCTGTATATAAAGAGAATTGAAAATGAATCTTGATGTAAATGGAAGGGGAGGGGAGTGGGAAAGGGGAGGGTTGCGGGTGGGAGGGACGTTATGGGGGGAAGCCATTGTAATCCATAAGCCATACTTTGGAAATTTATATTCATTAAATTAAAGTTAAAAAAAGTATTAGTACTTCGTGTTCTAAAATGCCTTCTAGAAACAGCCTTTCCAGGTAGAGGAAGTATTTAACTATAAATAATAGATGTATTCATCCCTAGCTAAGTCTTTGGGGTTTGGTTAAAGTGTGCCTTCATGTCTATGAAAAGTTATATTATGTAGATCCTGATGTGTGATGCCTAGCATACTGTTTTATTAATATATATATATATAACCAACTCAAGGTCCATGGGCAAAATTTCCATAGCAAAATGAATTTCTTAGTTTAAACTTTAAGGTTATATTTAACTAGGATAAAACAAAACCAGAAATTACTACATAATGATTACTTTTGGCTTGGAGGCTGTCTACTAGCCTTTCTTGCTTTGTAGACCAGATAGTATGGTTGGTTTTAACAGTCAAGATAATTGTGACTTTGCTCCCAGGTAGTCCATTTAGCTTCATAATATTCTAGAATTTTATTTTTGCAAGTCTCTGTAATTGCTTTCAGCAGGAATCAGGTGAGATACAGACACAGATTAGCCAAATCTGATTTCCTCCTCTTTCTCAGGAAGCTCAGTATAGCATGTTGAAAAGACGTAACAGATGCCATCTTTGTATATGATGGGGTGTTTTTAAGGTGTGAGTTATAATATTTTCCATTATAAGTTTTAATTACCACTTGTAGCATTTAAAAAGCAATTTATTTAGGAGGGAGAGAGAAAGAGTGGTGGGAGAAAGAGAATGAGCAAGAGAGCGAGCTCTATTCACTGGCTCACTCCTCAGATGCCTGCAACGGCTGAGACTGAGCCAGGATGAAGCCAGGAGACAGCAACTCAACCCAGGTCTCCCATATAAAGTGGCAGGAACTAAATCACTTGAATTATCACTGCTGCCTGCCAGGGTATACATCAGCAGAAAACTGGAGACAGGAACTAAAAATCAAACTTAGGTTTTCCAATATGGGTTTCAGGCATCTTAACCACTAGGCCAAATGCTTGCCCCTATTTGTACCATTTTTAAGGCTCTTTATTAGTCTTCAACCTGGGACAAATTGGACTTGAAATTAAGTACTTTGTAATTTGATTATTTTATGAAACTAAAATTATGTTACATTCTTAACTAAATTGTAGAACTTAATTAATGGTATCCTTTGAGTGTTGTAACGAGAACATTTAATGCTGTAATATTAGAAATATTTATTCAGTGAGTGATCCATTTTTATGTTGACAATTAAACTGGAAGTTTTCTCCATAGAAAACAGCATTAGTCCTCTTTCCTCCATGAATAACTGAATAGCGCTGATAGTTGATTCACACAGAGCTCACGATGCATGTAACCAGAGGAAGAAACTATGTCTTGGTTAGCATGTAAAGCATACTGCTGACCAATTGTAAAGCTTATTAGAGAAACAGTTTTTCCTTAACTACAAGGTGGTTAAGTATAGAGCTTGGAATTAATTCTGCATCTGAGTTAATTTTCCATCTGTGTGACTAGAATTCACAAAATTTGCCCAGCGCCACAGCTCAATAGGCTAATCCTCCACCTGTGGTGCCGGCACACCGGGTTCTAGTCCCGGTCAGGGTGCCAGATTCTGTCCTGGTTGCCCCTCTTCCAATCCAGCTCTCTGCTGTGGCCAGGGAGTGCAGTGGAGGATGGCCCAAGTGCTTGGGCCCTGCACCCCATGGGAGACCAGGAGAAGCACCTGGCTCTTGGCTTCAGATCAGCATGGTGCGCCTGCCACAGCGGCCATTGGAGGGTGAACCAACAGCAAAGGAAGACCTTTCTCCCTGTCTCTCTCTCTCACTGTCCACTCTCCCTGTCAAAAAAAAAATTCACACAATTTACACAAACCTATTTCTCCAAATACAAAGGGGGAAATAAACAACCAAACTTGCAAAGTTCTATAAATATGATATTAAATATAATTGTAGTTAAATAAGATCAGTGTCTGCTAATAATAATTGATAGAATTAGAAAGGAGAGAATGATCCAACATGTAAAGTGGGACACACAGAAACTGATAGAATGGCAATTGCCCTAACCAGCACTCTGGCCTCAGAATCAGCCCTTTAGGCATTTGGATCTGGCTAAAAAGCCCATGAGAGTTTCTCAGGCATGGAAAGCCAAGACACTGTGGCAAAAAAAAAAAAAAAAAAAAACCAAAAAAAAAACACAAAAAACAAAAACAAACAAACAAACAAAAAAAACAAACCTGGGGCCGGCACTGTGGCTCACTTGGTCCTCTGCCTGTGGCGCCGGCATCCCACATGGGCATCGGGTTCTAGTCCCGGATGCTCCTCTTCCAGTCCAGCTCTCTGCTGTGGCCCAGGAGGGCAGCAGAGGATGGCCCAAGTCCTTGGGCCCCTGCACCCACATGGGAAACCAAGAAGAACCACCTGGCTCCTGGTTTCGGATCGGCACAGCACCGGTTGTAGTGGCCATTTGTCGAGTGAACCAACGGAAGGAAGACCTTTCTCTCTGTCTCTCTCTCTCTCACTGTCTATAACTCTACCTGTCAAATAAAAAAAATGACCTAAATGAAAGATTTCTGTGAGTGAGATCCCAGCAGAAAGAACGGGCCATCAGAGAAGGAAGTCCCTTTCTCTGAAGGGAGGAGAGAACTTCCACTTTGATTATGGCCTTGTCTAAATAAGGTCAGAGTTTGTGAACTCAAGAGGCTTCTGTAGCCTTGGAAGCTCATAACCAAGAGCCTTGGGTGATCACTGACATCATAAATGAGAGTGTCAATTGTTAAATCAACAAGAGTCACTGTGCACCTACTCCCCATGTAGGATCTGTCCTTAATGTGTGTACTATGTGAATTAGTGGTAAAACTAGTCTTCAAACAGTACTTTATACTTTGTGTGTCTGTGTGGGTGCAATCTGTTGAAATCTTTACATAATATATACTAAGTTGATCTTCTGTATATAAAGATAATTAAAAATGAATCTAGTGAAGAATGGGATGGGAGAGTGAGTAGGAGATGGGATGGATTGCAGATGGGATGGTGGTTATGGGGGGAAAACAGCTATAATCCAAAAGTGGTACTTTTGAAAAATTTATATTTAGGGATTCCGGCAAGATGGCGGAATAGGAAGGGAGCACACTGATAGTCTGGGGAGAGATAGTTTAATAAAGGTGGAGATACTGCAGGTTCAAGGAAGAGTAGGGGAGGAAACAGCAGAAGAAACTCTTCCGGAACGCGTGACTCACAGCGGACCTGCGTGGAGAGCGTGGGAGCCCACAGTTCGGGACACCAGCGGCAGACTCAACATACCAGTGCTGGAATGCAAGGTGAGCCGAACCTCAATAGCCCGAGACACCGGCAGGCAAGCGGAGAGAGGAGACTAGAGGGAACGACCCCCGGGGGGGGGAAGTTCACAAGGCTAACTGGAAGAGAGAGAGAGAGAAAAAAAAAAAAGGGTGACTAGTACGGACATGGGTTTCTCTCTCTCCGCTCACCTCTCAAGGGCGAGCAAGACAAAGAGCAGGTGCCATCTTGGACATACGTCATAAGCAGAGTGACCTCAGGTCTGCACCGGCCCTGAGCCTAGCAGAAAAACCTGACTCTGGGCGGGGCGAATTAACAGGAGATTAGGACCTGGTAAATTTGTGGTGCTACTGAACTGAGACTGTGAAAAAAGAGACGGTGGGGGAGAGAACTCACGGAATTCACGTGAGCACTCTCCAGAGATGCTACAATTCCGTAACTTTGGCAACCCAGTGGGAGGCTGAAGGAGAATTTGAGCCCACTCTGAGGGCCGAACAGATTCCCTGTGGGGTTCTTGGGAAAGAGCTTCCGATCTCTGGCTCCTGTGGGTATATCATTTGCCTGCTAACTACCTCCAACTTCGTTCAGCTGTGCGGAATTACTTCCCTTTTGAATCAAAAAAAAAAAAAAAGAGAGAGAGAGAGAGAGAGATTTACCACGCCTAACCTGGGAGTGTCACCTTTGGCACACCAAACAGAGCTCTCAGGCTACACCCATCTCAAGCCCTAAGGCTCCATCAAAAACAGATAGTCCACTTAATCTAGAGTCATAGTATAACAAGAAAAAGCACCACAGTGAAGAAACCAAATATCTCCAATATGCCAAATAACAAATGCAAAAACCGAGGTAATAAAAACAAGGAAGTCACCATGACGCCCTCAAATGAAAAAGACACCCCAATTCAGGATTATGAAGATGATGACATAGAAGAAATGCAAGAAGCAGATCTCAAAAAATTGATAAGAACATTAAGAAGTTCTCAAAAACAAATTCTTGAACTACACAAATCCTTAATGGACAAGATAGAAAATCTCTCTCGTGAAAAGGAAATATTAAGGAGGAATCAAAATGAAACAAAACAACTAGTACAACAGGAAACTGTGATAGTGACTGAAGTGAAGAATTCAATAGATCAAATGAAAAACACAATAGAGAGCCTTACAAACAGAATGGGTGAAGCAGAAGAGAGAATATCGGACTTAGAAGACAGAGAACAGGAAAGGATACAGTCAGACCAAAGAAAAGAAGAGGAAATTAGAAATCTAAAACATATTGTCAGGAATCTTCAGGATACTATTAAAAAAACCCAACATTCGGGTTCTAGGAGTTCCTGAAGGCATGGAGAGGGAGAAAGGATTAGAAGGCCTTTTTAGTGAGATATTAGCAGAAAATTTCCCAGGTTTGGAGAAGGACAGAGAAATCCTAGTACAGGAAGCTCACAGAACCCCTAATAAACACGACCAAAAGAGATCCTCACCACGACACGTTGTAATTAAACTCTCCACAGTGAAACATAAAGAAAAGATCCTAAAATGTGCAAGAGAGAAACGTCAGATTACTCTCAGAGGATCTCCAATCAGACTCACAGCTGACTTCTCATCAGAAACTCTAAAAGCTAGGAGGGAATGGCGAGATATAGCCCAGGTACTAAGAGAGAAAAACTGCCAGCCCAGAATATTATATCCTGCAAAGCTCTCATTTGTGAATGAAGGTGAAATAAAGACTTTTCATTGCAAACAGAATTGAAAGAATTTGTTGCCACTCGTCCAGCCCTGCAAAAGATGCTTAAAGATGTGTTACACACAGAAACACAGAAACACGGTCATCAATATGAAAGAAGGTAAAGGAAGGAAACCAAGGAAGGAAAGCTCACAGCAAAAGATCACAGGGAATTCAAAGCATATATTAGAACTTATCTTTGGCAAGTGGCAGGGCAAAGTTACCACTTATCATTAGTCACATTGAACATGAATGGCCTGAACTGTCCAGTTAAAAGACACCGATTGGCTGATTGGGTTAAGGAACAAAACCCATCTATTTGCTGCTTACAAGAAACACATCTTTCCAACAAAGATCCATACAGACTGAAAGTGAAAGGCTGGAAAAAGATATACCATGCCAACAGAAATGAAAAAAGAGCGGGCGTAGCCATCTTAATATCGGACAACATAAACTTTACCACAAAAACTGTTAAGAGAGACAAAGAGGGTCACTATATCATGATTAAGGGATCAATTCAACAGGAAGATATAGCAATTATCAATGTATATGCACCTAACTACAGGGCACCAGTTTATCTAAAAGATTTATTAACGGACTTAAAGGGAGACTTAGACCCCAATACAGTAGTACTGGGGGACTTCAATACTCCACTCTCAGAAATAGACAGATCATCCGGTCAGAAGATCAACAAGGATACAGTAGATTTAAACGACACTATAGCCCAAATGGATCTAACAGATATATACAGAACTTTCAATCCTACAGCTAAAGATTTTACATTCTTCTCAGCAGTACATGGAACCTTCTCTAGGATTGACCACATACTAGGCCATAAAGCAAGTCTCAGCAAATTCAAAAGAATTAGAATCATACCATGCAGCTTCTCAGACCATAAAGGAATGAAGTTGGAAATTAGCAACTCAGGAATCCCTAGAGCATACGCAAACACATGGAGATTGAACAACATGCTCCTGAATGAACAATGGGTCATAGAAGAAATCAAAAGAGAAATCAAAAACTTTCTGGAAGTAAATGAGGATAACAGCACAACATACCAAAACTTATGGGACACAGCAAAAGCAGTGTTAAGAGGAAAGTTTATATCAATAGGTGCCTACATCAAGAAATTGGAAAGGCACCAAATAGATGAGCTTTCAATTCACCTCAAGGATCTAGAAAACCTACAGCAAACCAGACCCAAATCTAGTAGGAGAAGAGAAATAATTAAAATCAGAGAAGAAATCAACAGGATTGAATCAAGAAAAACATTACAAAAAATCAGCCAAACGAAGAGCTGGTTTTTTGAAAAAATAAACAAAATTGACACCCCATTGGCCCAACTAACTAAAAAAAGAAGAGAAAAGACCCAAATCAATAAAATCAGAGATGAAAAAGGAAATGTAACAACAGACACCACAGAAATAAAAAGAATCATCAGAAATTACTACAAGGACTTGTATGCCAGCAAACAGGGAAACCTATCAGAAATGGATAGATTCCTGAACACATGCAACCTGCCTAAATTGAACCAGGAAGACATCAAAAACCTAAACAGACCCATAACTGAGACAGAAATTGAAACAGTAATAAAGGCCCTCCCAACAAAGAAAAGCCCAGGACCAGATGGATTCACTGCTGAATTCTACCAGACGTTTAAAGAAGAACTAACTCCAATTCTTCTCAAACTATTCAGAACAATCGAAGAAGAGGGAGTCCTCCCAAATTCTTTCTATGAAGCCAGCATCACCTTAATTCCTAAGCCAGAGAAAGATGCAGCACTGAAAGAGAATTACAGACCAATATCCCTGATGAACATAGATGCAAAAATCCTCAATAAAATTCTCGCCAATAGAATGCAACAACACATCAGAAAGATCATCCACCCAGACCAAGTGGGATTTATCCCTGGTATGCAGGGATGGTTTAATGTGCGCAAGACAATCAATGTGATACACCACGTTAACAGACTGCAGAAGAAAAACCATATGATTATCTCAATAGATGCAGAGAAAACATTTGATAAAATACAACACCTGTTCATGATGAAAACTCTAAGCAAACTGGGTTTGGAAGGAACATTCCTCAATACAATCAAAGCAATCTATGAAAAACCCACAGCCAACATCCTATTGAATGGGGAAAAGTTGGAAGCATTTCCACTGAGATCTGGTACCAGACAGGGATGCCCACTCTCACCACTGCTATTCAATATAGTTCTGGAGGTTCTAGCCAGAGCTATTAGGCAAGAAAAAGAAATTAAAGGGATACAAATTGGGAAGGAAGAACTCAAACTATCCCTCTTTGCAGATGACATGATTCTGTATTTAGGGGACCCAAAGAACTCTACTAAGAGACTATTGGAACTCATAGAAGAGTTTGGCAAAGTAGCAGGGTACAAAATCAATGCACAAAAATCAACAGCCTTTGTATACACAGACAATGCCACGGCTGAGGAAGAACTTCTAAGATCAATCCCATTCACAATAGCTACAAAAACAATCAAATACCTTGGAATAAACTTAACCAAAGACGTTAAAGATCTCTACGATGAAAATTACAAAACCTTAAAGAAAGAAATAGAAGAGGATACCAAGAAATGGAAAAATCTTCCAAGCTCATGGATTGGAAGAATCAATGTCATCAAAATGTCCATTCTCCCAAAAGCAATGTACAGATTCAACGCAATCCCAATCAAGATACCGAAGACCTTCTTCTCAGATCTGGAAAAATTGGTGCTGAAATTTATATGGAGGCACAAGAGACCTCGAATAGCTAAAGCAATCTTGTATAACAAAAACAAAGCCGGAGGCATCACAATACCAGATTTCAGGACATACTACAGGGCAGTTGTAATCAAAACAGCATGGTACTGGTACAGAAACAGATGGATAGACCAATGGAACAGAATTGAAACACCAGAAATCAACCCAAACATCTACAGCCAACTTATATTTGACCAAGGATCTAAAACTAATTCCTGGAGCAAGGACAGTCTATTCAATAAATGGTGCTGGGAAAATTGGATCTCCACGTGCAGAATCATGAAGCAAGACCCCTACCTTACACCTTACACAAAAATCCACTCAACATGGATTAAAGACCTAAATCTACGACCTGACACCATCAAGTTACTAGAGAACATTGGAGAAACCCTTCAAGATATTGGCACAGGCAAAGAATTTCTGGAAAAGACCCGGGAGGCACAGGCAGTCAAAGCCAAAATCAACTATTGGGATTGCATCAAATTGAGAAGTTTCTGTACTGCAAAAGAAACAGTCAGGAGAGTGAAGAGACAACCGACAGAATGGGAAAAAATATTTGCAAACTATGCAACAGATAAAGGGTTAATAACCAGAATCTACAAAGAGATCAAGAAACTCCACAAAAACAAAACCAACAACCCACTTAAGAGATGGGCCAAGGACCTCAATAGACATTTTTCAAAAGAGGAAATCCAAATGGCCAACAGGCACATGAAAAAATGTTCAAGGTCATTAGCAATCAGGGAAATGCAAATCAAAACCACAATGAGGTTTCACCTCACCCCGGTTAGAATGGCTCACATGCAGAAATCTGCCAACAACAGATGCTGGCGAGGATGTGGGGAAAAAGGGACACTAACCCACTGTTGGTGGGAATGCAAACTGGTCAAGCCACTATGGAAGTCAGTCTGGAGATTCCTCAGAAACCTGAAGATAACCCTACCGTTCGACCCAGCCATCCCACTCCTTGGAATTTACCCAAAGGAATTTAAATTGGCAAACAAAAAAGCGGTCTGCAGCTTAATGTTTATTGCAGCTCAATTCACAATAGCTAAGACCTGGAACCAACCTAAATGCCCATCAACGGTAGACTGGATAAAGAAATTATGGGATATGTACTCTTTAGAATACTATACCGCAGTAAGAAACAATGAAATCCAGTCATTTGCAACAAAATGGAGGAATCTGGAACACATCATGCTGAGTGAAATAAGCCAGTCCCAAAGGGACAAATACCATATGTTCTCCCTGATCGGTGACGACTGACTGAACACCAAGAGGGAAACCTGTTGGAGTGAGGTGGACACTATGGGAAATGGTGGCTTGATCAGCATAGCCCTGACTGTTAATGAACAACTTAATACATTATCCCTCTTAGTAGTTTTTTTATCTGTTCTACTTAATATGACTGGTTTAGTTCTGTAATTGATGCACAGTTATTCTTAAGTGTTGAAAATTAACTGAAATGTGATCCCTGTTGAACATGGGAGTGGGAATGGGAGAGGGAAGAGATGTATAATTTGGGACATGCTCAGGCTGACTTGCCCCAAGTGGTGGAGTTGGAAGCATACCAGGGGATTCCAATTCAATCCCATCGAGGTGGCATGTACCAATGCCATCTCACTGTTCCAGGTGATCAGTTTCAGTTCACAGTTGGTCATGGTGGAGGGACTGGGAGTCAAAGGGAGCACATAGACAAGTCTAGTACCTGCTAACGCTAACCAATGGAGTAAATAAAGGGGAGAGAGATCCAACATGGGAAGTGAGATACTCAGCAGACTCATAGAATGGCAGATGTCCTAAATAGCACTCTGGCCTCAGAATCAGCCCTAAAGGCATTCGGAGCTGGCTGAAAAGCTCATGAGAGTATTTCAGGCATGGAAAGCCAAGACACTCTGGCAAAAGATCTCTGTGAGTGAGATCCCAGTGGAAAGAACAGGTCATCAAAGAAGGAGGTACCTTTCTCTGAAGGGAGGAGAGAACCTCCACTTTGACTATGACCTTGTCTAAACAAGATAAGAGTCGGAGAACTCAGAGGGCTTCCATAGCCTTGGAAACTCATGACTGGAGCATAGGGAGATTACTGATGCCATAGACAGGAGTGTCAATTGGTAAAGTCAACAACAGGAGTCACTGTGCACTTACTCCTCATGTAGGATCTCTATCCTTAATGTGCTGTACATTGAGATTTAATGCTATAACGAGTACTCAAACAATATATTTCACTTTGTGTTTCTATGGGGGTGCAAACTGTTGAAATCCTTACTTAATGCATACTAAACTGATCCTCTGAAAAAAAAAAAAAGAAATTATCAATTCCCAACTTGACTCTCACTGGGATTAAACATGACAATAGGTCTGCTCTGATTTCATCATCATTTAAAAAAAATCATCTATTATTTTTCACTTTATGTTTCTGTGTGGGAGCAAACTGTTGAAATCCATACTTAATGTATACTAAGCTGATCTTCTGTATATTAAGATAATCGAAAATGAATCTTGATGTGAATGGAAGGGGAGAGGGAGTGGGAAAGGGGAGGGTTGTGGGTGGGAGGGATGGTATGGGGGGGAAGCCATTGTAATCCATAAGCCATACTTTGGAAATTTATATTCATTAAATAAAAGTTTAAAAAAAAAGAAAGAAAAATTTATATTTATTAAATAAAATTTTTCTAAAGATATAAATGTCATATGTTTAATATAGTAATGGCAAATATTTGGTAGTTATTTTGAATAAATATTAGAATGTAATGATAGATATCATACATGAGAAAAATGTGAAAAATCAGATGTTGAAAGTTAAAATCTTGATCCTTAAAAGGGAAATGTTTCAATAGTTTATGATGGCACACAAACAGTGGGTTTTCCATTAAAGAAAATTAAGATGGTTAAAAATGAAAACAGAGGAGAGAGAGAGAGAGAGAGAGAGAGAGAGAGAGAATGAGCATATCAATGTAGAATGGAGACTATTTTTGTAGACATACTAGCCAAAGTGTTTTATCAGTTCTGCTGTAAGAAAGGCATGGAAATTTAGATCCATATTTTAATCTACTGAATATATGTCATAAATGCAATGAATATAATATACACAGTTTGCATTTGAATATATAGTATTATTTCTGTGTATATCCATGTGTTATTAATTTTTTTAACTTTTATTTAGTAAATATAAATTTCCAAATACAGTTTATGGATTACAATGGCTTCCCCCCCCCATAACTTCCCTCCCACTTGCATCCCTCCCATCTCCCACTCCCTCTCCCATTCCATTCACATCAAGATTCATTTTCAATTATCTTTATATACAGAAGATTGATTTAGTATATATTAAGTAAAGATTTTATCAGTTTGCACCCACACAGAAACACAAAGTGTAAAATACTGTTTCAGTACTAGTTATAGCATTACTTCACATTGGACAACACATTAAGGACAGATCCTACAAGAGAAGTAAGTACACAGTGACTCCTGTTGTTGACTTAACAAATTGACACTCTTGTTTATGGCGTCAGAAATCTCCTGAGGCTCTAGTCACAAGTTGCCAAGGCTATGGAAGCCTTTTGAGTTTGCTGACTTTGATCTTATTCCGGCAGGGTCATAGTCAAAGTGGAAGTTCTCTCTTCCCTTCAGAGAAAGGTACCTCCTTCTTTGATGGCCCCGTTCTTTCCACTGGGATCTCACTCGCAGGTATCTTTCATTTAGGTTTTTTTTTTTTTTTTTTTTTTTTTTTTGCCAGAGTGTCTTGGCTTTCCATGCCTGAAATACTCTCATGGGCTCTTCAGCCAGATACAAATGCCTTAAGGGCTGATTCTGAGGCCAGAGTGATATTTAGGACATCTGCCATTCTATGAATCTGCTGTGTATCCCGCTTCCCATGTTGGATCTTTCTCTTCTTTTTGATTCTATCAGTTAGTATTATCAGACACTAACCTTGTTTATGTGATACCTTTGACTCGTAATCCTATCATTATGATCAATTATGAACTGAAACTGATCACTTTGACTAGCAAAATGGTATTGGTACACCCCTGGCACATTTCTAGTTCTACCATTAGGGGTAAGTCCGATTGAGCATGTGCTGAACTGTACATCTCCTCCCTCTCTTATTCCCACTCTTATATTTAACAGGGATCACTTTTCAGTTAAATTTAAACACCTAAGAATAATAGTGTGTTAATTAAAGAGTTCAACCAATGGTATTAAGTAGAACAACAACAAAAAAAAAACTAAAAGAGTTAAAGTAGTAAGTTATTCCTTGACAGGACAAGGGCTGATCAAGACATTGTTTCTCATAGTGTCCATTTCACTTTTACTGTTGTCACAGATCAGGGAGAACATATGATATTTGTCCCTTTGGGACTGGCTTATTTCACTCAGCATGATGTTTTCCATAATCCTCCATTTTGTTGCAGATGACCAGATTTCATTTTTTTTACTGCTGTATAGTATTCTATAGAGTACATATCCCATAATTTCTTTATCCAGTCTACTGTTGATGGGCATTTAGGTTGATTCCAGGTCTTAGCTATTGTGAATTGAGCTGAAGACAGCTCTTTTATTTGGCAATTTCATTTCCTTTGGGTAAATTCCAAGGAGTGGGATGGCTGGGTCACGTGGTAGGGCTGTATTCAGGTTTCTGAGCAATCTCCAAACTGTCTTCCACAGTGGCTTAACCAGTTTGCATTCCCACCAACAGTGGATTAGTATCCCTTTTTCCCCACGTCCTTGCCAGCATCTGTTGTTTGTAGATTTCTGAATGTGAGCCATTCTAACCGGGTGAGGTGAAACCTCATTGTGCTTTTGATTTGCATTTCTCTGATGGCTAGTGATCTTGAACATTTTTTCATGTGTCCTTGTTTCATTGTTGTGGAGTTTCTTGATCTCTTTGTAGATTCTGGTTATTAATACTTTATTGGTTTTATAATTTGCAAATATTTTTCCCATTCTGTTGGTTGCCTCTTTACTTTCCTGACTGTTTCTTTTGTAATACAGAAACTTCTCAATTTGGTGTTGATTTTGGCTTTGACTGCCTGTGCCTCTGGGTAACCCCTTTTCATACACTATCTCATTTAAACCTCAGAACATAAGTTAAAGTTACATTCTATTATGACCTTAGGTTTATAGGTGAGAAAAATCTTGTACCAAGATTTTGAGTTATTTCCTTAGGGTCATAATGTTAGTTAGAGGTTGGTCAGAGCATTGGAGATGGGACAGTGCAGCTTACCTGCTGAGCTTGTTTGATGGTGACTTTTAAACTAAGCATGTTGGAGATGCAGGGGAGTAGAAAGGTGCTTGTGGACCTGCCAGATTCAAGAGGATAGAGTAGACTTTGGTAAGAGTTTTTGGCTCCAGAGGATCTGTCAGATCTGAGCCAGAATAGGCAGAGCCAAAGCTATAATTTCATTATGTTGATATGTTTTATTTTTCTGGATGTGTTTGGATTTTTTTTTGAGTAGATTTATTTAGAATCTATTGCTTCAATAATTCTAGGTTGCAACTGCTGATGTGTTTGTCTTCCTTCATGGACACTATAGCAGTTAGGTCCTTCAAAGATCTGATTCAAGAAAACCATTTAGCTGATATTCAGTTCTACTGTGATGTAACATTTACCAGAATCAGAGCATGGACTCTGCTGGACATAATCCTAGACAGTTTGGGCTAACTAACACTACTAATATTTATATTTTAGTCTTAATAGCTTCTATTCCTTGATTTTACATTTGCCTTCGGAGGGCAAGGTAGGGTCTTCCTGAGTATTCTTTTATTTTTTAAAAAAGATTTATTTTATTCATTCGGAAGGCAGAGTTGGGGGTGTATCTTCTACCTTCTGGTCTACTGCCCAAATGATTGCAGTAGCCAGGGCTGAATCAGACTGAAGCCAGGAGCCAGGAGCTTCTTCTGGGTCTCCTGCCTGGATGCAGGGACCAAGCACTTGAGCCATCTTTCTGCTGCTTTCTGAGGCTTATAGGAGGAAGATGTATTGGAAGTGGAGCATCTGGGACTTGAACCAGCACTCACATGGGGTGTCAGCATTGCAGGCTGTGGCTTAACCTGTTAACACCACGATACTGGCTCCTGTCCTGAGAATTATATGAAAGGTGACAGCTGCATTTCATCTCTGGGGTTTAAAGTATCTGAGACAGAACCTGTAAATACCTTCAAAGTCACAAGAGAGAAATGAAGTGAATCAGTCCATTCCTCCTTTATCCTCAAGTCCAATAATTGTACTTATCTGTTATTGCTGATATTCATTTCTTTAGCCACTTATACTTCTTTTTTTAAAGATTTACTTATTTATTTAAAAGGCAGAAGCAGAGAGAGGGAGAGAGAGGGAAAGAGAAGGAGAAAGAAAGAGGGAGGGAGTGAGTGAGTGAGTGAGCTGTCTTCCATCCTCTGGTTCACTCCTCAGATGGCCTCAATGGCAGGATCTGAGCCAATACGAAGCCAGGAGCCAGGAGTTTCTTCTTGGTCTCCCACTAGGGTGCAGGGCAAGGACTTGGGCCATATTCTACTAATTTCCCAGGCCGTAGTAGAGAACTGGATGGGAAGTGGAGTGGCCAGGACTCGAATTGGTGCCAGTATGGGATGCTGGCACTGCAGGCAGCGGCTTTACCCGCTACGCCACAGCACCGGCCCCATCACCCATCACTTATATTTCTTTAAAACATCTGATCCATGTAATAATATCTTAGAGCTTGTTTTTCTTGCCATAAGGGGGCTTCTTGAAAGCAAGGAGCTTGTCTTTATATTTAATGTGTAAGTAAATGTCTAACATACTTATATTGTTGGAAATAAGAATTGTGACAAATTCCAGTCTCTGTTAAAGTTATGAGAAGACCACAAATCAAGTAAAACAGGTTATGTATAAAAGTAATAGCTTGGGGGCCGGTACTGTGGTGAAGTGGGTTAAAGCCCTGGCCCAAAGCGCCATCATCCCATATGGGCACCTGCTCTAGTCCTGGCTGCTCCTCTTCCGATCCAGCTCTCTGATATGGCCTGGGAAAGCAGTAGAAGATGGCCCAAGTCCATGGACCTCTGCACCCATGTGGGAGACTCGGAAGAAGCTGCTGGTTCCTGGCTTCAGATCAGTGCAGCTGCCACTGTTGCAGCCATCTGGGGAGTGAACCAGTGGATGGAAGACCTCTCTCTCTCTGTCTCTACCTCTCTCTGTAACTCTATCTTTCAAATAAATAAAAAATAAATATTTAAAAAATGCATTCATATATAAAAATTTTTAAAAAAGAAATTATTTAGAGCCCCCAAAAAAGTTTCCCTTCCTGAAAATGAGCTTAAAATAATGTCCATTTAGTAGAATTTACCACTAGAATGACTAGAATGGTGTTGCTCAAAATTCCTTTATCTTCCCCCTAAATAGCCCCTTTTACATTTTCCCCTAGCTGCCCTTTCCTCATGAAATTTCATTACTACAAAGACACTGTACTCATGTATCATTATGTACTATGGCCCTTCATTAAGGCCACAAATCATTGTAATAACTAAGGTTTTTTTCCCCTCCCTCAAGCATCAATTTTTTTTTTTAAAAGATGTATTTATTTATTTATTTATTTAAAATGCAGAGTTACAGAGAGGCAAAGGCAGAGAAAAAGAGAGGAAGAGAGAGAGAGAATCTTCCATCCACTGGTTGACTCCCCAAATGGCCGCAATGGCTAGAGCTGAGCCAGTCCAAACCCAGGAGCCAGGAGCTTCTTCTGGGTCTCCCACACAGATGCAGGGTCCCAAACACTTGGATCATCTTCTACTGCTTTCCTAGACCATAGCAGAGAGCTGGATGGGAAGCGGAGCAGCTGGGGCTTGAACCAGTACTCAATATGGGATGCCGGCACTGCAAGTGACAGATTTACCCACTACACCACAGCACGGGTCTCGCAAGGATCAATTTTTACTCCTTGTGGGTAATATCACAACTATGAGATTGAATTCACTAGCACCTTCGTCCTACATTTTCTTCATCATTGTCTAAATTACATACTCATTCAGATACATGAACTCATGTTTCCCATGAGAGCTGGAGAAACAGGCACACCCACCAAGTCTAGGTCCACTGCCTACAGGATCCAGCCAAGATAACAGACATGGTACAAATATACTATAAATCCCCTTTTTCTATCCCTAGAACTGGTGCCCATATGGGATGATGGTGCTTCAGGCCAGGGTGTTAACCCACTGCGCCACAGCGCCAGCACCCATGAATGCATTTTTACATAGATACAACTTTAGGAATAGAGTGACTCTTTCCCCCATACTACCACCTCCCCCCGGCTCCCATCCCACCTCCCTCTCCCTCTCCCATCTCCTTCTTCATTGTGGTTCATTTTTAGTATGACTTTATATACAGAGGACCAACTCCATGCTAATCATAGACTTAAATAATTTGCACCCACACACACGAATAACATAGAGTACAGTTTGGGGAGAGAATTTGCAATTGATTCTCATAATTCAATAGGGATAAATGTCCTACATGGGGAGCAAGTGCACAGTGAATACTGTTGTTCCTTTAACAATTAACACTCTTTTTTTATGACATCAGTGATCATCTGAGGCTCTTGCCATGGGCTGCCAAGGCTATGGAAGCCTTTTGTGATCATAGACTCCATTGGTATTTGGAGATGGCCATAAGCAAAATGGATGTTCTCTGCTCCCTTCAGAGAAGAGTGTCTCCTTTGATGACTCCTTCTTTCCTCTGAGGTCTCACAGAGATCCTCCGTGTAGGATATTTTTTTGTCACAGTCTTGGCTTTCCATACCTGAAATGTTCTTGCAGGCCTTTCAGTCCAACCAGGAAGCCTTAAGGGTTGATTCTGAGGTCAGAGTGTTATTTACTGCAAATGTCATTCTAGGAGTCTGCTGTGTGGACTGCTTCCCATGTTGGTCTTTACTTCCTTTTTAATTCTATTATTTTTACCGGGTATTTGCTGTTATTTATATCATCTCTTTTAAACTTAGACCGATCTCTCTGTCTTTAACATTTAATATGAACATTTTAGCAGTGAATATGGCATTTATACCACTGATTCTTATGGGTTTGGAGCCCCATGACTAGTTCTTAGGCTGTACCCTTAGAGGTAAGTCTGTATGACTGTATGCAGAACTAGACTGTTTTACAGTTAAAGACTACCTCCTCCATCTCTTATTCCCCCTCTTATTTTTAACTGAGATCTTTTTCCAATTTCCTTAAATTACATATAATTAACTCTGTGTTATATAGAGTTCAGCATATAGTATGAAGAAGAGAAATGAGAGAGCAAAAAAGAAAACAGAAAAAGCCCAACAAAACAAAACAAAAAGGATATACACAGTAAAAAGTAACAATGGTGAACTGTCCCTCAACAATCAGGTCAAGGACTATTGGAGACATTGATTCTAAAAATGACAATTTCGCTTCTGTAGCTTTCTTTTTAGGTGTGTTATTCTCCCAAATCAGGGAGAACATATGGTGTTTGTCTCTTTGGGACTGGGTTGTTTCACTAAGTATGAGGTTTTGCAGCTTGCTCCATTTTGTTGCAAAGGACCAGATTTGATTCTTTTTTACTGCCATGTAGTTTTCCATAGTGTACATATCCTACAATTTCTTTATCCAGTCTTCAGTTGATGGAAATTTAGGTTGATTCCATGTCTTAGCTCTTGTGAATTGAGCTGCATTAAACATGGAGGTGCAGATAGTTCTTTTGTTTAATGATTTCATTTCCCTTTGGTAAATTCCCAATAGTGGGATGGCTGAGTCATATGGTAGGTATATATTCAGATTTTTGAAGTATCTCCATACTGTTTTCCACAGTGGCTTTACCAGTTTGCATTCCCACCAACAGTGGATTAGAGTGCCCTTTTCCCCACATCCTCTCCAGCATTTGTTGTTTGTTGATTTCTGTATGAGGGCCATTCTAACTGGGGTGAAGTGAAACCTCATTGTGGTTTTGATTTGCATTTCCCTGATGGCAAGATATCTGAGCATTTTTTCATGTGTCTGTTGGCCATTTGGATTTCCTTTTTTGAAAAATGCCTGTTAAGGTCCTTGGCCCATCTTCTAATTTGGTTGTTAGTTTTTTACTGTGGAGTTTCTTGATCACTTTATAGATTCTGGTTATTAATCCCTTATCAGTTGTGTAGTTTGAAAATAATTTATCCCATTCTGTTGGTTGCCTCTTCACTTTCCTGCCTGTTTCTTTTGCTGTACAGAAACTTCTCAATATGAGGTAATCCCATTTGTTCATTTTGGCTTTGACACCTGTGCCTCTGGGGTCTTTTCCAGGAGTTCCTTGCCTGTGCCAGTGTCCTGAAGGGTTTCCCCTATGCTCTCGATTAATTTGATGGTGTCGTGGTATAGATCTAGATCTTTAATCCATTTTGAGTGTATTTTTTTGTATGGTGTAAGGTAGGGGTCTTGCTTCATACTTTGACATGTGGATATCCAGTTTTCCCAGCACCATTTGTTGAAGAGGATGTCCATGTTCCAGGGATTGGTTTTAGTTCCTTTGTTGAATATGAGCTGGTTGTAGATGTTTGCATTGATTTCTGATGTTTCTATTCTGTTCCATTGGTTTATCCATCTGTTTTTATACAAATACCAGGCTGTTTTGATTATAACTGCCCTGTAGTATGTCTTGAAGTCTGGTATTGTGATGCCTCCAGCTTTGTTTTTATTATATAAGATTGCTTTAGCTATTCAAGGCATCCTGTTCCTCCATATGAATTTCAGCATCATTTTTTTAAGAAGGGAATCTTTGTACAGTGTTGGTGGGAATGTACATTAGTACCGCCATTGTGGAAAACAGTATGGAAATTCCTCAAAAAAATAAACCTAAAAATAGAGCTGTCATATTATTCAGCAGTCTCACTATAGGATATAATTCCAAGGGAAATGATACTATTCTGTTGAAGAGACATCTGCACTCCCATGATTATTGTAGCGTGGTTCACAGTAGCCAAGAGATCGAAATCGTGTGGTCAGGTGTTGTGGCGCAACAGATAAAGCTGCTTCTTGAGATGCTCCTATCAGATTTTGGAGTGCTGGTTTGAGTCTCTGCTGCTCTGCTTCTGATCCAGCTTCCTTCCTGGAAGGAAGCAGATGGTGGTTTTGGTGATTGGATCCCTTCCACCTACATGGGAGACCCAGGTGGAGATCTGGGCTCCTGGCTTTGGCTTGGTTCTGCTCTGCTGCTGTGGGCATCTGGAGAATAAAATAGTGGATAGAAGATTGCTTTCTTTCTTTGTCTCTGTTGCTCTGCCTTTCAAGTGGATGAAAATAAATAAATAACAAATAAAAATAATGGAAACAACCTAGGTGTGCATCAGCTGATGAATAAAGAAAGTGTGGTACAGTGGAACTCTACTTAGCCATAAAAAGGATGGAATCTTGTCATTTATAACAACATGGAAGGAGCTTGATATCATTATGTTAAGTGAAATAAGCCAGGAATAGAAAGACAGGTGCCACATGATCTCACTCATATATGGAATCTAAAAATGTTGATCTCATAGAAGTTAATATGAGACTGTATTAATCATAATTGTACTTACAGAAGAGTATATTATGATTATAATGCATACTATAGGCTAGGGAGTATAGGAAGGAGAAAGATTGGGAAAGATACTAAGTCATAGATAGGAATAAGAAGTTCTAGTGTTCTGTTGTACAATAGAGTGACTTTGGATAATGATAATGTACTGTATATTTCTCTGAAAAGAACTGGAATGAATGGTTTTGAATATTTTCACCATAAAGAAATGTTTCATATTTGAGGATCTATATTTGCCTTTACTGGACATTACACAGTGTATACATATATTGAGACATCACATAGTATTTAATAAATCTGTGTAATTTTTATGTCAATTAAAAAATAAAAAAATACTAAAATTTAAAACAAGCAACAAATATAATCTCTTGATATTTGGTGCAGATTTCAAATCTAACACTAGATCTAGTATGACCACTCGAGAGCACACAGATGTTTAAGAAACAAACATGTATTTAAAAAATATTGTTTTAAAAAATTATTTAAGGTGTACAGATTTCATGTGTTTAATATATACAGATTCAGGAACATAGTGATATTTCCCACTGTAATATATACAGATTCAGGAACATAGTGATATTTCCCACTGTAATATATACAGATTTAGGAACATGGTGATATTTCCCACTGTAATATATACAGATTCAGGAACATAGTGATTTTTCCCACTGTATTCTCCCTCCTGTGCACACTCCCATCCTTTTTCCTCCCCCCTCCTATTCCCACTCTTAATAAAAAAAAGTACTCTTAAGGAGAAAGAAAAAAGGTACATCTGGTACATAGAACTTTTTTATTTTATTTTTAAATGACAATTGTACATTTTTATGAGGTGCAGTGTGATAATCTGATCTATGTATTCAACTGTAATGATTAAATCAAGGTAATTAGAATTCCCATTTCTTTATACATTTATCATTTCTTGTGTCAGGAAACTTCAAACTCCTAGTTCTTTATAAGATATATAATAAATTGTTATATACTGTGGTTGACCTAATGTGCTGTAGAAATCTAGAATTTATCCCTTTTACCTGATTGTATTTTAGTACCTGTTGTCTGACCTCTGTTTCCCAGTCGGTGGGATTTTTTTTTTTTTTTTTTTTTACAGGCAGAGTGGACAGAGAGAGAGAGAGACAGAGAGAAAGGTCTTCTTTTGCCGTTGGTTCACCCTCCAATGGCCACCGCGGCAGGCGTGCTGCAGCCGGTGCACCGTGCTGATCCAATGGCAGGAGCCAGGTGCTTCTCCTGGTCTCCCATGGGGTGCAGAGCCCAAGCACTTGGGCCATCCTCCACTGCACTCCCAGACCACAGCAGAGAGCTGGCCTGGAAGAGGGGCAACCAGGACAGAATCTGGTGCCCCGACCGGGACTAGAACCCAGTGTGCCGGCGCCGCAAGGCGGAGGATTAGCCTAGTGAGCCACGGCACCGGCCCAAGGGATTTCTTAATACTTACATTAGATTTGGCTCTACAGGAAACTGAAGTAAGTGTGTATGTGTGTGTGTGTGTGTGAGAGAGAGAGAGAGAGAGAGAGGAGAGAGAGAGAGAGAGAGAAAGAGAGAATGGAGGTATCAACTTTTTCTGAGACAGAGTTCTTTTCTTCACCCATCTCACCTGACATGGCCATATAATGAGTCTCTAAATGTGAAATTCAAGTGGAAATTCACTTGGAAAAGAAATGAATTTGGGTCTACCAACACTTTCACAGATTGTAGAGAAAGCTGCACATAAGGCAGATCATTAGGGACTGTAGTTTCCTTGCTTTGGAAAAGATAACAATATTTACTGTATTCCATTATATTAGCAAATGTACCAGTTAAAATTAATCAGACACAGCTGCTGGAGAGCAAATAATTAACATGTCTAATTATATCATTCATTCTTCCATTGGGCAGAAAGAGCTGATAATATGTGCTGTGTGCTACACAACTGTTTGCATTTAATTTAAATCATCTTCAGAAAATGCTCAGAATATTCCTAAAACATTAGATGACAAAAGACACAAGCTCAAGCTTAATGGACAGAAGATCTGCTAATTTCTTTCTAAAGAAAGAAATTGATTAGCTTAGAAAGAATATAGGTAAAAATATAAACATGGTTAGCTAAAATCTGTGTTCTTTTACCAGATTTTTTTGTGGAATTTGGAGAACTAAGAATGTTTTTACACTTAGTTTCTCACTTTGCCCACTTCTAAACAGTCCTTGCTCTTGGGGGAACTCTTATCTACTTAGGGATTGACAGAAAAATAATATGTTGGGAGGATAAAGCATAATAAGAGAAGAGGGAAAGAAATGGTGGCAGCAATGTTACTTCATATATGGTTATCAGGGAGTATCCCATAAGGCATTTGGGCAGAGAAATGGACTGAGTGCTCCAGGCAGGAGGATGAGCCAGTACACGCACATGCCTTCTGGTAGGAAGGAAAGAGAATAAGTTGACAGAGGAACAAGGAGGCCTCAGGTGTTTGGAGTAGAGGAAATGGTGGTAGGTTGTTGGTGATGTTAGATCAGCAGATGGTGTATGACATAAGATGAGGGGGCGGTGATGGTGGGTACAGCTGGGCCTGATAGACAATGGTAAGGATTTTGGATTTCTTTTCTTTTTTTATGATTTATTTATTTATTTGAAAGTTGGAGTTACACAGAGAGAAGGAGAGGCAGAGAGAGAGAGAGAGGTCTTCCATCCGCTAGTTCACTCCCCAAATGGCCGCAATGGCTGGAGCTGCGCTGATCTGAAGCCAGGAGCGGGAGTTTCTTCCGGGTCTCACACGCAGGTACATTTGCCCAAGGACTTGGGCCATCTT